>NW_021319750.1:6185-359532 GCF_001605985.2 Dendrobium catenatum | reverse complement strand
ATTTGAGTGGAGCTTTGGAATATTTAAAATGAACTTTGGATATTTGGGAGATATTTGAAAATATTTGGAAACCCCTCCGGTTGAGATATGCATTCAACACGGCCATCATCGGGGTGTTTGAGGTAATTTCCATATGTTAAACCTTGTCAACCCTATCAACTTGCCGATAGGGGATCAGATTTCGTAGGCTTCGTGCCTTTGTTAGTGAATTCTATTGATTTTAGGCCTTGAAGACCTAATATGAATATGTTAAAACAAATGCACTGGTCGCCACAACCATATATTTGTTTGTTGGTTCGAACTTTGTCGACTTCTATTGATCTGTATAGAAGGATCGGGTTTGAACTTGAATTCACTTGTTGACCCGCGCAGCATCCCTAGACGTCACGTGTGTACCAATAACACGCTCGTCGGGGCCCATACGGGTGTTTGGGGGCATTTCATGATTAAACCCTATCGATTCCTTTTATCTTTTAAGGAGGATCGGGTTTAAATTTAATAACCCGTGCAGCATCCCTAGACGTCACGTGTGTACCAATAACACGATCGCCGGGGCCCTTGCGGGTGTTGATTGTATACCCTCTTTTAGTGTACCTAAGTGTGTACAAACTACAGTGCACGTGAGAGGGTATTTTAGAATATTTGTGAAATGCCTTCTGTCCGCTTCCAAGAACATCGCGGATTCGGTGGCGCGGCGTAGTAGCTTTTTAATAGAGTTGTTCGCTGCTTTATACAGGTTGACTGTCGTGCACTACTCGTTGCGTTCTGCAGGTGGATCGTAGTGGACTAACCAATCTCCTCCCTTGTTCGTAGATGCTAGTATTCATTGTAGTTCTTTGGAATTTGTTTGTAGATTATATGTAATATTCGTAGCGGGGCAAGAACTCGTGGGAGCTTGTCTCTGTCATATTTCTTATGCACTTTGTTGTGGTCTTTGGACTTTTCAGTGCATCCGCTACTGCTGCATGTAGGTAGGTAGATGTCTTCCATCATAGACTGAAATTGCATCAGGATACTGCATTCACTGAAGCCTTTCTGCATCTACCCCTGGGTGACATGTGACACATACATTTGTCTTCGTAGAGAGATCATATGTGTTGCAGATCTTTTGTCTTCGTATCATGGCTTTGTAATCAAGCTGTCTTTCTCACCATCTTCTTATCACTTGCAAATAGATTACCCTTGCAAATTCTTTTCCTTCAAAGATAGTTTAATGTGCGTGATGAGTTTGAAATTCTTCATTGAAATGACGAATACTCATTGAAGACTTTGTAAGCATGAAGATATTATTGCATCTCTCTTTTTGATATTTGCTTGTGGGTAGATCATATGTCCTTAATCCTTGTTGATGGTTGCTTGCAAATCAAATGATGATTGAATTATTGAACATTATAAATGTTTCTATTCCTTATGGCTCTTCTAATGTTGCTCACTAACATGTTACATCCCTTGTGCATGATTGTAGGTGAATACTTTGGCATTGGTTACAAGAAAACCTTGAATCATCATATTCATCAAGAGCCTTTCTAGTGAATCAATACATTCACTACAAATAAATTAGGAATGAACTAGCTCCAATATTATGAATCAATTGGTACGGTCCAAAAGCTTATATTATGAGTTTATAATCAAACCAAGTTCCTTAGTCTTCTTTTATTGCTTACAAATGAACTTCATTTGCAAACTTCTTACTTTGATGATTCAATATGCATGATAAGTCTAATATCATCACTTATCAACATCTTCATCTTAATTAAAATGATCTTTACATATTAGAAAATATCATTCAAAAGTTTCATGTCAAAGTTTGGAAAGGATTTACACATGGGTCCTTGTTTGCTTGCAAGCCATTATATACTTGAAAGTGACTATTTAATATTCATTTGAAATTCCTTATAGGCTTATACTGTTGTTCATAAGCATTATTCAATGCCAAGTTCACTTGAGTTCAAGTATGAGCTCAATGTCATTATAACTCAAATCACATTCGAGTCCAAATTTTTAATGTCAAAATTAAGCTTTTATTTGTTTCATTTGAGTACAAATTGGCTCATCACTAATTATATTTCTCTTAATATTCATGTTCATTCAAATTTGGCTTATTGTCATTTAGGTCCCTTATTTCTTCAATTAAGTTCAAGTTTGAATTATTGAGTTAAATTCAAGTTAAGTTCAATTTGATGTTCAATTCAAGTTCTTGCTCAAATCAAGTTCCATGTCACATTGACTTCATTTCGAATTTGAATCAAATGCTTGCAAGTTCAAGTTTTAGTCAAAATTCTGTCTTTTTGTCCAAGTCCAATGCAGTCCAAAAGTTTACAAGTCCTTGTCTTTTTCAAACAAAATTTCGGAAACCTCCCGGCGTCTCCCCCGTTTAGGGGAAAAAACCAAGAGGCCGCCTACCCGCCATGTCAACAAAGACGTCCACGGTTGGTGTTTGTGAGACACCGCAGCGGTGATTTTTTTGTTTTTCGCCTACCACGCCAACAAAGGCGTGCATGGGGTTTTAAAAAGCATTTTTTAATGAAAAGTATTTTTTATTTTTTATTTTTTTTAGACAGTTTGCTTTCCCCCCGCTCGGGGGTATTTATGAGTGACCCCGTTTCGCCGTACGTGCAGCACCAGGGCCCCATCCCACCACGCGCAACAAAGGCATGCATAGGACGGTTCTCCGGTTTGCCACGAATATTGAAGTAGGGTTTTGCTGATTTCCCGCTTCGTCGCAAGCATCGAAAAGACATTCTATCCCACCACGCGCAACAAAGGCGTGCATAGGCGGTTTTCTGGTCCGCTGCGAACAACAAAACGAGAATCTGAGTTGGAAATTCATACCATTGCGATGGTTGTAGAGTCTGCGATATGCACAAACACAACACATTTCCTTTTTTTTCTTTTATTTCTCTTTTTTTTATCGCTCTTACATATACACATACATAACAGTTACAATAAAAAAAAATAAAAAAAATCTTGACTGTATCAAACTCCCCATTCAATTGGAAAGCCATTGCACTAGGAACAAAGTCACGGTTTGATTAGATCCTCTAATATCTATCAGAGATCTGAAACTAAGGTAATAGATTGTGTCTTCTTCTTCTCCTGAGTCGTTTGATTGGTCTGTGGGAGCTGTAGCTTTCTCGGTTTTAGAGATCCATAGTGGAAGATGTAAACAAAGATAGTTCTAAGACAACCTAAGCTGAACAATTCCCTTAGGATTAGAGGTTTGATGGTATAGATTTAATGGGCCAAAATTTGAGATGGGAATGGCTGCTTGAACTTAGAATGAGATAGTCCTAGGATTGCACATGTATGAGGATGTAAGTAGGCTGTTAGTAGAGGAGCTCAAACAATAAGCTCCACGTGAAACAACGAGATGGGAATCTTTGTATGGAAAGCTGCTTGTCTGCTCCAATTACTGTCCAGTAAAGTGGAGATGAAAGCTATTAAATTGATGGTGAAGGTTTGAGTGGGGACTTGGATTTTTGCAGCTGAACTTGAGACGAACAGATGCAGGCGTTGCCCTGTGAGGTGGAGGCGGCTTGAAGTCCAGTAAGGTGAAGGCGTGAGCTGGCTGGACTTGGGATTTTGAGAAGAGTTGTGGAGGGATTTCCGGTCGTGGGATCGGAAGGCAGAGCAGGTGACGGAGAAAGAAAACGGGTGGGAGCTTGAATTGCTTTGATTGGGGACAGACAAGAGAACGAGAGGTTGAAGAAAGCTGAAACTGGAAGGCGTTTTAACTGGAAGTTGTCTTCCCCCATACCACCATGGCCCACTATAGCTGGAAGAGAAATGTTTCTGTACAAAGTAGTTACCCGATGCTCATTTGATGGATTCCTCAGCCACTCCATAACAAGCTCCTTATCCTTGCCATGCCCCATGAGATCATTTCTAGGCAAGGATCCCGTTTCACGCGCTCCGTGCAGCTCAAGCTGTTGCTTCTGATGCTCCTGCTTTGCATATTCTAAGAAGAATGAGAGGAATTTTTGGATTCATGCTGAGACAGATAGGAGGTTTTGAACGGCAGAGGGGGGCCGTGAGCTACAAGGAAGCTCGTGAGAAGTCTTGGACCAATCAAGGACTTGAGTTTAAACGAGCCTAGCGACATCCGAGGAGAAGATATTTTCAGCGGGATATCGGGGATTTGGTAGGGATTTTGCACAGGATTCAGAGCAGCTAATATGAGGTTTGCATGACATGGTCTCCTGATTCACATTTGACTTTTGATTTCTCTTTTCCACTTGACTTAAAAGAGAAAATTCCATTAATTAGGCTTTGAAATGGCAAAAAATTGCTAATCAACCAAAACAAATCATCAATTTGTGTGATTTCCTCGGTTTGCGAGCAATGTCTCGTTTTTTTGTGCATTCTTTCCTCGTTTTACATGTCAATTCGCCGAATATCAAAATTATACAAATTAATAGTGGAATTAGGGTATTGTCGATGTCTCGGTCGCAATGACACAGTCCGTTTCGTGATCGGACGTCGTTTGGGCGATGACGAGGCTTAATTCCCTTGAAATGCTCGTTGTCTAGATTTGCGCGCAAAACCTTATTCGAACAAATTGACAGCGCATTCATAGTATTGACGGTTTTCTAGACCCAATGATGCATTCCGTTTTGCGATTAAACATTGTTTGATGATAGTCGAGGCTAATCTCCCTCGAAATGCTTGCCTTTGCAACATATTTGAATAGCCTTTGATATTTACGACGTCACCTCAAATGATGCAATTTAATCAAATAAAATGTATACACTTAATGTTGACGACGTTCTGGAAGCAATGACGCAGTCCGTTTCATGATTGAACGTCATGTAGTCTCCGAAGAGGCAAATTTAATTGAGATGCGTGACTTCGCATCACATTTGGATCGCCTTTGAAATCTGCGACATCACATCAAACGATCCAAATTTATTAAATAAAATGTATATCCTGAATGTCGACGACTCTCCGGACGCAATGGCTCTGTCCGTTTATCGATTGGATTTCGTCCGAGCGTCTTTGAGGCCTCATTTCCTTGATATGCGCATCTTTGCATTACATTGGGATTTGTGTTACCAATCTAGATACTCCAAATGGAATAAACAAAATGTAATTTTCATAGGTTGGCAACATTCTGGATGCAACGATGAAGTCTATTCGTCGATCGGGATCGTTTTATCAGTCTTGCACTTTAATTTCGGGTGTCGGTCGTCCCTTTTGACCGATCTCGTCCGATTCGATTGCGAGGAGCCTCGACCCAGCAGAGTTCAGTGTCCTGATCACAACGATACCATCCATTCGGTATTCGGAGGTTATTTGATCCCTTAAGTGATGCATTTTGTCAAAGCACACATTGCCTAAACCGTCTTTTTCGCCTCTTTTCGCATGGTTTTATGTGTAGGGGTCAACAAATGCCCCCCAACAAATGTAATTCGCGTCCAGAGCGAATCACGTTTGTTGTATGATGATTGACCCTGTGAATCATTAGATATTTATTCTGGATGTCACACATAAATGTCTTCATTTATCGGATCTCCAAAAGCTTATTTGGATGTCATGCTGGGGTCTTCATTTAGTGGATCTCCAAAAGCTCACTTTGATGTCACACTAATATTTTCTTTCTTCAAAGATCTCTTCGATGTAACAATAGATAATTGAGATACTTATTTCTTTTGCCCTGTGCTTTGTGCTGCGGATATTGATGGAGAATTACCTTATTTATCTTTATTGACTTGTGAGATAGTTTTTATACATTCGGCCCTATGCTTCTTGCTTTTGCGGGCTTGATGAAGGAGTAGATGCCAGTGACATAAACCTTTTGGGTTCGTATAAGGTCGATGGCAAAAAGTTATCGGTCCAGAGTTTTGTGCATAACGGACTTGTAGATGATGAATCCTCTCAGTTCAGCCTTAGGCTTTGTGTGAACTTTGGGATAATTTTCTTCGATCCTCTGCTTTTTGCTTTGACGGACTTGTTGAAGAAAAATTCCTTCGATCCTCGCTTTGTGCTTTACGGATTTGTTGAAGGATTTTGCAGGTTCTGGATTAAGTTGATAGTACCGAACGTAGGTAGCATCTTGATCCTTAACCACTTGAGAAGACTAATCTCAATCACTTGAGTTCATCAGATCGAGAGAGCTAGAATTTGATAGTTATTTGTCCTCTGGTTGCTGAGATGGAGGTTCCTCTATTACGGCCTTTTTTATGGTGTATTGAGTAGACAGAGCTGCCAGCGATCAGGTCATATTTTGACGTGTTGTATCCGGTCTTTTACACTCACTCAGGCTTCAGACTTGAGCTATGAGAATTGCGCTTCCCCAATGCTAATTTTACTGAAGTTGGCAGATATGGAGTCATCCTTTGTGGTTGCAGATTTTGGAGCCTACGAACATTCGTTGGTTGTTCAAGACTCATCCTTCCACTGAAACTTTGATTCTCCAGTCATTTGAGAGAATCTGGTGGACTACGATCACTCAAACAAGTTGAATCAAATTTGCCTTCGTGCTTCCTACAGTCCCTACTGATGGATTGACGAAGTGGGGGTTCCGCTACTACGGCCTTTCTTATGGCTTGTTGAGTAGACGGAGCTGCCAGCGATCCGGCCATATTTGGGCGTGTTGGATCCGATCTTTTACACTCATTCAAACCTTAAGCTTCAGGTTGTTGGAAGACTTCAAGTTTTTTCGGCTCAATTTGTAGGAGCGTGCAGCCACAAAAGTCTCTTTCTTGACTTTTGAGTCTTAGTACGTTGGAGAAGATGGTGTCTCTTACTTTTGAAAAATCACCTGCATATACTTTGAAAAAGAAGCATTTGAATCCTTTAGGATAAAAGAACATTTGAATTGATAATTTTAAATATTTATTTGGAGATCTCGGCACACGGCGCGATATCGACCCAAATAAATATTTAAAATGCCCCCTGTATCCAAGGGTGGTTGTGAGCGTTATCACTATGGCCACTAGTTGTGGTTAGTGGTCATAGTTTTAGCTAAAATTTTGGAGATTATGGCTTTTTCTAGTCCTGTGCTTTGTGCTGCGGACTTATTAGAAAATGTGCAGGTTTTAGATTTGATTGATAATACCAAATATTGGTAACATCTTGATCCTTAACCACTTAGCGAGGCTTCAATCTGAGTCACTTGAGCTTGTCATATTGGGTGAGCTAGGATTTGATTGCTCTTCGTTCTCTGGTTGCTGAAATGGAGGTTCCTCTACTGCGGCTTTTTTATGGCGTATTGAGTAGACAGAGCTGCCAGCGATCCAGCCATATTTGGACGTGTTGAATCCGGTCTTTTACACCCACTCAGGCTGCAGACTTGAGATATGAGAATTGCGCTTTTCCAACGCTGAATCTGCTAAAGTTGACATATTCAAAATCATTCTTTGTCGTTGCAGATTTAAATTCTACGAGCATTTATAATTGCTCGAGACTCATCCTTTCCACTGGAACTTTGATTCTCCGGTCAATTAGGAGCATCTTGTGGACTACGACTACTAGAACTTGTCGAGTCAAATTAGCCTTCGTTCTTCCTGCAGTCCTTACTGACGGGTTGACGAAGTGGGGGTTCCGCTACTAAGGCCTTTCTTATGGCTTGTTGAGTAGACGGAGCTGCAAGCGATCCAGCCATATTTGGGCATGTTGGATCCGACCTTTTACACCCATTCGAACCTTAAGCTTCAGGCTGTTGGAAGACTTCAAGCTTTTTTGGCTCAATTTGTTGGAGTGTGTAGTCACAAAAGTCTCTTTCTTGACTTTTGAGTATTGGTTTGTTGTAGAATGTGTTGTCTCTATCTTTTGAAAGATCACTTGTATATACTTTGAAAGACAAGTATTTATAATCTTTAACACAAAAGAATATTTGAATTGATGATTTTAAATATTTATTCAGGAATCTCGGTCGCAGTGCGATGTCGACCCGAATAAATATTTAAAATGCCCCTGTCTTGCAGGGACAGTTTAGAATGAAATAAATTTGGAATTTCAAGATTTTAAATATTCATTTGGGGATCTCGTAGTGTAGTACGATGTCGACCCAAATGAATATTTAAAATGCCCCGTCTTATAGGGACATTTTGGGATAGAATAAATTTGGAATTTTAAAATTTTAAAAATTTATTTGGGGATCTCGGCGCATAGCACGATGTCAACCCAAATAAATATTTAAAATGCCCCCTGTCTCATAGAGAGATTTTTGATAGGCTTTGTATTTTAAAATTTTAAATATTTATTCGGGGATCTCGGCACGCATCGTGATGTCGACCCGAATAAATATTTAAAATGCCCCCAGTATGACGGGAGATTATGAAATGCATTCTTGCTACACAAGAGAATTTCAAAAACATGTACGAAATACATAGCATTTTCTTGGGCAATTTTATGTGTGGTATTTCATTAGATATCGACTGTTGATCGGCGGCATAAGTCTCCGACCCTCCAAGTCAAATAACTGATAAGCTCCTCCCTGGTACATCTCTCGATGATGAAAGGTCATTCCCAGTTGGATACAAATTTGCTAACAATTTTTTTTTAGTGTGGGATGATTGATCTCCTCAGCATCAGGAACATAGCGCTTGGCCTTTTGATGTATTAGCTCAACAAATACACGTGTTATTATCAATTGATAGGTGGCACTAGTGTTCCTTAGACCGAATGACATGATTGTGTAGTAGAATATGTTTATAGATGTTCTGAATGATGTGTGCTTTTCATTTTCAGTCGCCATCTTAAGTTAATTACATCCTGATGATCCATCCGTGAAGAAGAACATATCACAGTTGAAAGTGTTATCAACTATAACTTTTGATACTTAGAGCAGAAAATTATCTTTTGGGCACGCCTTATTGAGGTCCCAAAAATTGATACAGACACGAATCTGACCGTTCTTCTTCTTCACCGGGATGATATTTGCAATCCAATCGATATATTTTTCTTATCGGATGAAGCCTGCCTCTATAAGCTTTTTTGTTTCAACAATCACCTATTCTTCAATCCCAAATATCATTCTCCTTGGAGCTTGTTTGGTAGATGCGGCATCTAATTTGATGGCTAATCTGTGAATCTCCACATCAGAGGATAAGCTAGACATTTCAGCATATGTCCAAACAAAGCAATTCCTGAATTCATAGAAAATCTATTTTATTTCATCCGCTTGCTCTTTGAGAAGAACGTCACTGATGAAGGTCAGACGATAATCTCCTTCAGTCTGAGAGAATATATGAAGTGATGGGATTTCTTTGAGGTTTCCTCAAGGTGTCGACCATCAAGAATATTTTTTATAGGGGTCATCTTTGAGATCCACTTTTGATGAATTTCTTTGATGGTGGATCTCTAGGGGTACACACTAGATGTCACACCATTATTTAAAAATTTTTCTAGAGATGTGGGTCTCCATATTTATTTTTACTTATGTCGGGACCTTTCGTCAGTGGATTCTTAGATATGCATCCAAGTGTCACACCCCGATTCTCACCGTACACATCTTTATTCTTTCTTTGCTATATCATCATGAAAGATGGTAACTTTTAGCTCTATTGGGACCTTTAAGTGATGGATCTTTGGATATAAGGACCAAATGTCACATCTTAATGTTCACCGTATAGAGCTAAATATTATCATTACTTTTTTTTGCTGCTACTATAGCCTATAAATGACTAGCCAGAGATGGAAAGAGAAATCATTCCCCAGTGGAGTCGCCAGAAATCTATGGGCTCCTAAAATTCGGCCCCGGCCTTCGCGTCGCGCGATTTCTTTTTTATTCGGCGAGGGAGTTTTAACGGAGTAAGTTCTGAGGTAAATTTTGGAAGGCAGATGGGTTTGTAGATAAGACACTACCCAGATATTTTGCCCTCATTTTGCGAGGACTTTATGATCTGAGTTCTGGTTTCCTAAAGGCGCAAGCCCTTATAGTTAATTACCCCTCTCGATCACGAGAGAACTTTTGATTAAGGCTAGTCGTCAATCAGATACGTAGATGATACGTATTATCTAGCATATAGAAGCAGCATTAGGTATGGATTTGAAAAATTTTGGGAAGTTTGGGAATTTGGGAAATTTTATATTTAAAATAAAAATTTTCACCATCTTAAACTTAAAGCGGATGGTGGGGGAATGGATGATAGACCCGATCAAGATCTCATGGTTTCATCGTCCCGGGCCATCGTGGTCCCTTGTCTACTTAGTCAAAGGAGGTAGTCGACCCAACCTGACAGAAGGATCCTTCTCGGCAGTCATGGGTTGCTTCGTCCAAGGGGACCTTGTAGACGTGGGTTGAATATTTGTCTAAGGGGACAAATTTGAATCCACCTTAGCTAACAGAGGGCTTTGTGCCCTATCGATCATATCCTATTGATTCATATCTCAAGGATTTGATGCCATTAAGGAGCGTATCGGCCCTGGCCATAACCGGTATTTTGTGGAGCCATTTGGCGGCAAAACCACTTGGTTCAGAGGGCCCCGGGTCATAACCGTTTATCCTGCGGTGCCATTTGACGACGAATCGCCGGTCAGAGAACACGTATCACATCCTTACTGGCAGGAGGTTGTTTGATAATAGATCCTAGTGATATTTTTGACTAGACATTTAGCTCTTTTGTAAGCTGAGGTAAAATTTAATTTGTCCACCCCGATAAACTATTGCGGAGGGTGGATGGATTTTACTTTAAGAAATTGATGGATTTATTTCAATTTTAAATATTTTTTTATTTTGGAATTTTTAAAATTTTGAATTTTCGAACATTTGAGTGGAGCTTTGGAATATTTAAAATGAACTTTAGATATTTGGGAGATAATTGAAATTATTTGGGAACCCCTCCGGTTGAGATCTGCATTCAACACGGCCATCATCGAGATGTTTGAGGTCATTTCCATATGTTAAACCTTGTCAACCCTATCAACTTGCCGATAGGGGATCGGATTTTGTAGGCTTTGTGCCTTTGTTAGTGAATTCTATTGATTTTAGGCCTTGAATGCCTAATATGAATATGTTAAAACAAATGCACTGGTCGCCACAACCATATATTTGTTTGTTGGTTCGAACCTTGTCGACTTCTATTGATCTGTATATAAGGATCGGGTTTGAACTTGAATTTACTTGTTGACCCGCGCAGCATCTCTAAACGTCACGTGTGTACCAATAACACGCTCGTCGGGGCCCATACGGGTGTTTGGGGGCATTTCATGATTAAACCCTGTCAACTCCTTTTACCTGTTAAGGAGGATCGGGTTTAAATATAATAACCCGCGCAGCATCCCTAGACGTCACGTGTGTACCAATAACACGCGCGTCGGGGCCCTTGCGGGTGTTTGGGGGCATTTCATGATTAAACAATGTCGACTCTTTTTACTTGTTAAGGAGGATCGGGTTTAAATTTAATAACCTGCGCAGCATCCCTAGACGTCACGTGTGTACCAATAACACGCTCGCCGGGGCCCTTGCGGGTGTTGATTGTATACCTTCTTTTAGTGTACCTAAGTGTGTACAAACTACAGTGCATGTGAGAGGGTATTTTAGAATATTCGTGAAACACCTTCTGTCCGCTTCCAAGAACATCGCGGATCCGGTGGAGCGGCGTAGCAGCTTTTGAATAGAGTTGTTCGCTGCTTTACACAGGTTGACTGTCGTGCACTACTCATTTTTTTCTGCAGGTGGATCATAGTGGACTAACTAATCTGCTGCCTTGTTCGTAGATGCTTGTATTCGTTGTAGTTCTTTGGCATTTGTTTGTATATTATATATAATATTCGTAGTGGGGCAATAACTCATGGGAGCTAAATTCAAGTTAAGTTCAATTTTGAATTATTGAGTTAAATTCAAGTTAAGTTCAATTTGAGGTTCAATTCAAGTTCTTGCTCAAATCAAGTTCCATGTCACATTGACTCCACTTCGAATTTGAATCAAATGCTTGCAAGTTCAAGTTTTAGTCAAAATTCTATCTTTTTGTCCAACTCCAATGCAGTCCAAAAGTTTACAAGTCTTTGTCTTTTTCAGACAAAATTTTGGCAGCCTCCCGGCGTCTCCCCCGTTTACGAGAAAAAACCAAGAGGCCGCCTACCCGCCACGTCAACAAAGATGTGCACGGTTGGTGTTTGTGAGACACCGCGGCGGTGATTTTTTTTATTTTTCGCCCACCACGCCAACAAAGGCGTGCGTGGGGTTTTAAAAAAAAAATTTAATAAAATTATTTTTTATTTTTTTTTTTTTTAGACAGTTTGTTTTCCCCCCGCTCGTGGGTACTTATGAGTGACGCTTCGCCGTACGTGCCGCACCGGGGCCGCATCCCACCACGCGCAACAAAGGCATTCTTAGGACGGTTCTCCGATTTGCCACGAACATTAAAGTAGGGTTTTGGTGATTGCCCGCTTCGTCGTAAGTATCGAACAGGCGTTCTATCCCACCACGCGCAACAAAGGCGTGCATAGGCGGTTTTCTGGTCCGCTGCGAACAACAAAACGATAATCTGAGTTGGAAATTCATACCTTCGCGATGGTTGTAGAGTCGACGAGATGCACAAACACAACACATTTCTTTTTTTTTTTTTCTTTTCTTTCTCTTTTTTTTTATCGCTCTTACATATACACATACATAACAATTACAATAAAAAAAAAATCTTGAATATATCAAACTCCCCATTCAATTGGAAAGCCATTGCACTATGAACAAAATCACGGTTTGATTAGATCCTCTAATATCTATCAGACATCCGAAACCAAGGCCATGGATTGTATCTTCTTCTTCTCCTGAGTCGTTTGGTTGGTCTGTGGAAGCTGTAGCTTTCTCGGTTTTAGATATCCATAGTGGAAGATGTAAACAAAGATAGTTCTAAGACAACCTAAGCTGAATAATTCCCTCAGGATTAGAGGTTTGATGGTACATATTTAATGGGCCAAAAATTTGAGATGAGAATGGCTGCTTGAACTTAGAATGAGATGGGCCTTGGATTGCACAGGTATGAGGATGTAAGTAGGCTGTTAGTAGAGGAACTCAAACAATAAGCTCCACGTGAAAAAACGAGATGGGAATCTTTGTATTGAAAGCTGCTCGTCTGCTCCAATTTCTGTCCAGTAAAGTGGAGATGAAAGCTATTAAATTGATGGTGAAGGTTTGAGTGGGGACTTGGATTTTTGCAGCTGAACTTGATGCAGGCGTTGCCCTGTGAGGTGGAGGCGGCTTGAAGTCCAGTAAGGTGAAGGCGTGAGCTGGCTGGACTTGGGATTTTGAGAAGAGTTGAGGGATTTCCGGTCGTGGGATCGGAAGGCAGAGCAGGTGACGGAGAAAGAAAATGGGTGGGAGCTTGAATTGCTTTGACTGGGGACAGACAAGAGAACGAGAGGTTGAAAAAAACTGAAACTGGAAGGCATTTTAACTAGAAGTTGTCTTCCCCCATACCACCATGGCCCACTATAGCTGGAAGAGAAATGTCTCTGTACAAAGCAGTTACCCGATGCTCATTTCATGGATTCCTCAGCCACTCCATAACAAGCTCCTTATCCTTGCCATGCCCCAGGAGATCATTTCTAGGCAAGGATCCCGTTTCACACGCTCCATGCAGCTCAAGCTGCTGCTTCTAATGCTCCTGCTTTGCAATTTCTAAGAAGAATGAGAGGAGTTTTTGGATTCATGCTGAGAAAGATAGGAGGTTTTGAACGGCAGAGGGGGGGACGTGAGCTGCAAGGAAGCTCGTGAGAAGTCTTGGACCAATCGAGGACTTGAGCTTAAACGAGCCTAGCGACGTCCGAGGAGAAGATATTTTCAGTGGGATATCGGGGATTTGGCAGGGATTTTGCACAGGATTCAGAGCAGCTAATACGAGGTTTGCATGAAATGGTCTCCTGATTTACATTTGACTTTTGATTTCTCTTTTCAACTTGCCTTAAAAAAGAAAATTCCATTAATTAGGCTTTGAAATGGCAAAAAATTGCTAATCAACCAAAACAAATCATCAATTTGTGTGATTTAATCGGTTTGCGAGCAATGTCTCATTTTTTTGTGCATTCTTTCCTCGTTTTACGTGTCAATTCGCCGAATATCAGAATTATACAAATTAATAGTGGAATTAGGGTATTGCCGATGTCCCGGTCGCAATGACACAGTCCGTTTCGAGATCGGACGTCGTTTGGGCGACGACGAGGCTTAATTCCCTTGAAATGCTCATTGTCTAGATTTGCGCGCAAAACGTTATTCGAACAAATTGGCAGCGCATTCATAGTATTGACGGTGTTCTGGACCCAATGATGCAGTCAGTTTTGCAATCGGACATTGTTTGATCATAGTCAAGGCTAATCTCCCTCGAAATGCGAGCCTTTGCAACATATTTGAATTTCCTTTGAAATTTACGAATTCACCTCAAACGATCCAATTTAATCAAATAAAATGTATATTCTTAATGCCGACGACATTCTGGATGCATTGACGCAGTCCATTTCATGATTGGACGTCATGTCGTCTCAGAAGAGGCAAATTTCATTGAGATGCGTGTCTTCGCATCACATTTGGATCGCCTTTGAAATATGCGGCATCACATCAAACGATCCAAATTTATTAAATAAAATGTATATCCTGAATGTCGACGACTCTCCGGACGCAATGGCTCTGTCCGTTTATCGATTGGATTTCGTCCGAGCGTCTTTGAGGCCTCATTTCCTTGATATGCGCATCTTTGCATTACATTGAAATTTGTGTTACCAATCTAGATACTCCAAATGGAATAAACAAAATGTAATTTTCATAGGTTGGCAACATTCCGGATGCAACGATGAAGTCTATTCGTCGATCGAGGATCGTTTTATCAGTCTTGCACTTTAATTTTGGGTGTCGTCGTCCCTTTTGACCGATCTCGTCCGATTCGATTGCGAGGAGACTCGACCCAGCAGAGTTTAGTGTCCTGATCACAACGATACCATCCATTCGGTATTCGGAGGTTATTTGATCCCTTAAGTGATGCATTTTGTCAAAGCACACATTGCCTAAATCGTCTTTTTTTCCTCTTTTAGCATGGTTTTATATGTAGGGGTCAACACTTCCATTATACAAACATAATGTGGCGTGCACCAAAATGAAAAGAGAAGGATAACTGCAAGCCAAGCTTGTGATGTGCTCTGCTGTAGAAAACAGTCATCACTGCTCCAAAAAAGTTGGTTATTCCAAAGAGATTAAAAGATGATTATCCAAGATCATGAATCCATGAATGCATATATGCATGGGGAAAGGATTACCATTTTGATAATCCACAAATCAAAATTGCAATATTGAAGGATTTTGAAAAGCAAGAAAAAAAAGTTGAAATAGATTGCTAAGTCAGCATAAAAGTGCCATTATTACAAATATGCAAATTATGTTAGCAGACACTATAGAGAAAATATTTACAACCTAATCAGAACATTTAGAAAAATTGCAAATCTATAGATCTATGAACAAACACTCATCCATTCATAGGCGCACTAAATTCATGCATAATTTTGTAAGTGTATGCACCTTATAAATGAGAATTAAATAGTGTCCTAATCAACTAAAACAAAATGTATTATAGCAACAAAGCACATTTCAAGACCATTCTCAACTTTTCTAGGAAATAATTGGAACATGAAAATGATGTTGAAAATTGTAAGTTGAACTATTTTTAAATAAATAACAAGTATAAATTCTTACCAACTTATTAGCAATATGTTGTAAGTCAATTCTTGGAATTAGCTTCACTGTCACCTTTTGTCGCACATCGTCTACATCAACAACCTGTAGATGTAAATCTAGGATGTTAGAAAAATTTTCCATGTTAGACAAACTAAATGGGCACCTAAACACATGCATACCTTGGCAAGGTCTCCTTTATAAATTCCAAGTTTCATCCTAACCCATGTGTCCCTGGAAATCTCAATAGTTTTGCTTTTAACAGAAAGAACATCCGTCATTTCTTTGATAGGAACTAGCATGACCTTGGCTGAACTATATATCGTGCGCAAACCCTTACAAGCCTGATCATAAAAAACCGTCATTTCACATAATCTTTGAACAGATTCTTATGACGAAAAGACCTAAACACAACCACACAATAGTTTTATATGAATGGAGTTATACAAACCTCCTTCACATGGGCTTCTTTATCGGCTTCAACATATATGTAATTTTTAAGAAAGTCCAATGCAACCACTGATCTAATATGCAGGCCAGGCATGTCCATAAACTTTTGCATGAGGCACATTGCAGTCTCACGCTCACGACCAATCTTGCATTTATACAAGACAAGTGTTGAGGAACATGAAAAATACAATAAAATAGGTAGAAAATCTATTGCAAAAAAAAACATTATAGATGGATGAAAAACCTACAGCACATTTCACCAGCCACAACTTGGGGTCTTTTACCGACGGCAGTAGATCTTGTTGTTCAACCTCAGTGGCATCCTCACCATATTCAATGTGGCTTGACTTTGCGTATCTTTCATAAACTTGCCTCTCCATCTCTTCAACATCCTCTTGATCCTCCGGCATCATATTCAATGGACGATGTGCTCTTCTACCACCACTCTCATCAGGCAAGTCAGTTCCAGCATCATTAATAAAATCTGCAATTGTTTACATAACCATTGATAATTATGCTCTTTTGAATGGTCAAGTTTAGTAGCAGAAGGATGCGACTAAACTAAGAGCACACAATTTTATTGTGGTTGCAAAATCTACTTTCCAAGTACATACAGACACTCACTAAAAATATGTAGTAATTTAAGTTAAACAGCACATGAGAAGAGATCAACAAAAGAAACATTACCGTCTTCGGCCTCCTCATCTTCCTCTTCCTCATCGTCACTATCGACCTGGGCCTCAAGGTCGAAGAACTCAGAACCCCTCTTCCGATATTTCTGGCCGCGGCCACCGTATAGCTCCTCATTCTCGTCTTCTTCATCTTTGTATTCCTTGTCATGATCGTCCTCTATGGCTGCATCGTCAATGAAATCGGACCGAACCCGCTTCCTCCCACCTGTCCTCCTCCTGTAGTCTTCGTTCTCTTCTTCCTCTATCTCTTCATCATCTTCCTCCTCTTCATAATCGTCTTCTCGGTGACGAGACATCCCGTTACTCCCTCCGCTTTAAGATTTGACGTGATTTGCGAAATCCTGAGTGGTTGGATCAACAACAGCGAATCCTTCCTTTCGAATTGTTGGGAAAGATTTATATAAATTTTGCTAGCAAAAATAAGCTTTAAGTTTGTTCAGCAAAACCGCCAAAGCGGGAGAGGCGGAGGGGGAAAGCGGGAGAGGCGGAGGGGTTTGAAACCGAAAGCTCAAAAGAGGGGTTGATTGCTGCGCGAGTCGCTCCTCTCAGCATATTTATCCCGGTTCGAGCGAACAGAACAGACTGAAACGCAACGGTTTAGTTACTTATTTAGAGAAATAAATTTAAGACTTGTTTAGATTTTATTAAGAATAATTTTTTTATTATATATATATATTTGTGTAACGGCTTCGTAACGGCGTTTAGGCTGTTTGGAAGAGTCGATCTACCTCTCGAATTATAGATCAAATGTATCTTTCTTTTTGGATTGAAGTTATAATCCAAAATCAGCCATTGATATTAGTATTTTTACAATTTTCCATTATTTATTTGTTGTTTATGTCTCCCAAGGCGTATCAAATTAATACCTCAATGATATAGGATTGGTTAAGTTATAGAGTTTCTAATGCAATTGAGGATGATATAATATAAAAATAAAATAAAAAACCAAAATTCACATGGTTCTAATACATAATTTTACTAGAAACTTGTTATCCTTAATGAATGGATGATAAATAGATTTTGTTCATTCTAAAATATAATGTAACAATCACCCAAATATGAAATTTCTCAAGAAATTGATATATAATAATAAATTCAACAACTAGTCATGGTAACAACACGTCAAAGAGATATATAATGCAGCATTATCCTTGAAAGAGGAGGACAATTTTCTTGAAGTTGTTGCAAATATGTGTAGACTAAGGCATCCTAATATTACAGGACTGATTGGCTACTCTGTAGAGTTTGTACAGCGACTATTAGTGTATGAATATATTGGAAATGCAAACCTCCACGATTTGCTGCACACTTATGATGATAGAAGCAAGAGACTTAATTGGAATGCACGATTTGCTTTGATTGTTGCTCTGTGCGTCCAGGTTTGATATTTTGTTCTTTCTTCTGTCTTCCATTATTTTCTATGAATTATTTCTAGGAACATTTATAAGGGTGGCACATAGTTAGATAAGGTTGATGGAGAAACTTAATATTATGTATGATTTATCGTTTTTTCATATATTGAAAAGACTTGTTATCTGAAACATAAGAATTTTCCATGGCTCATGCGACCAGAACCTGAATTCAGACCTCCAATGTCTAAAGTTGTGCAATTATTAGTAAGATTGGTGCAAAGAGGTAATGTGATCCGACGAGCTTCAGCTGAGGAGATTGAGATATCTTACCGGATTGTAGAAGAAACAGGTTCTGAGACATCCTCCTCATTGGTAGAAGGACGCCTTTTTATTTATTTCATGAAGATGAGATCACTTGAATGCAATTCCCAATCCTTGGAAGCAAAACTTTTTAGAAAATTCTAACCGTTGAAGTGGCAAATCAGAATAAGAATTCAGCTTTTATTAATCCTCCTGATCGTGCATGCATCTTATTGCAGTTTTAGACCATTTGATAAACATTTGATAAACAAATAAGCAGTTTTTTCTCTGAGAACATATGATGGATTCATGGATGAAATCAAGTCAGAAGTGCACCAACCATTAATATAAATGCCTGTTTTCATCTCAAATTTTTTTTTTTTCATTCCTCAATATAATATATATATATATATATATATATAGTCCTATGATTCCACCTCACATTGTTGATTGTGAAAACATTACATGTGAATTTATGAATGTATTATTTAAAAAAAAATCAAATGTCAAATGATATTTATAAATGATTGTAATTAAAAAAAAAATCATAGAAAAATATGTATATGATCATTCTCCTTTCCCCCCTCCATATTTATTTGAGTAATAAAATAAATTTCAAATCGAAGCAATTGCGGAATTGATCTCCCTATTCAGCCTTGCAAAAACACCCACCATCGGCGCCGTGTTATATGTGCACGCCTCCGTCTGCATAAAATTGCTCCGCACATCCCTAAACCCGTCGGCCGAATCCGGTCCGCCAACCACCGCCCCGACCACCACGTGCGGGTTCGACCGGTTCCTGCCGAACCATCGGTGGTACCCTTCCGTACATCCTACGAAATCTCCCCCGCCGCCGCCAGAGGATGCGGCGCGATGATGGACTCGGCTCGGGTACCGATGGCCGAATCCGACGAGGTAGCTTAGGCGGAGGGGATTGTCTCCGAGGATGTAGTCAGCCTGAGTGCGGGCGAAAGAGAGCAGAGCGGCGGAAGGCACGGCGGCGTCGGTGGGGCAGCGGAGGAAAAGTCCGGCGCTGGCGAGGTGGTCGGAGTAAGTGGCGAGGAGGAACGCGGCCGTTGAGACGTATTGAAGATTGTTCCATTGCCGGACGTAGAGGAGGCCCGCGGGAGTTCGCCGGACATTTTTATTCGCTCTGGAGTTATTGCTTGGTCGGTGGAGATTGAGGCACGCGCATACGTAATGCTCCCCCTTTGATTTGTATTCTTCGAGGATCCGACGCTGATGAGTGCTCAGCTTTGGTCCTTCATCCATTAGAAGCTGTTGAGGTTTGGATGATTTTTTTTTTTTCCTAAATTATAGATCAAAATATTAATTTGCATAAATAAAAAAGCGAAGATATTGATTGATTGCTTGCCTTAGCTGCCATAAGCTGAAGCCCCGCATACTTAATATCCCAACTAAACTCAGAAACAGCCCACGTGGCCCCGCCAAGCTCGTACGCATTATTCACCACATAATCCAAGTACTGGGAGTCGCCGGTGGCCCGCCGGAGCCACAGCGCCGCCCACAGTAGCTCGTCCCCGTAGCCGCTCAGCGACGGATAATATCCCTTGGCCGCCGGCACGCTGGAATCGTATCTTCCTCGCCGGCGGTCGGCGAACTCGAACAGCTCTCGGGCATGCCGAAGCAACAGAGCAGAGTACGACGGGCTCCAAGTCCGAAAGACCATAGAGGCCGCTGCCATCGCTGCCGCCGTCTCCGCCGCCACCTCGGAGCCCGGGTGGTCGGAATCTATCTTATATGCCCGGCGAGAGGTGGTCATGTCCTCCGGCCGTTGCCAGCAGTAGTGATCCGTTGAACCCTCACCTACCTAATTTGATTAATGGAAAGAGTAAAACAAGAATTTTGAGCTATTAATCAACAAAAAATAATAACTCTTTAAATTATTATTATTTTTTTCTTTTTTGCATGTAAATTAACATAATTTTAATTAGTAAAAAAATAGATGAAGTTGTTGGAGACGTAAGAAATTGAAAGGTAAGTTTGTAAATATCTTAGATTAGTTGTATCGAAGTGAAGTGAAAAATATTATGTTTAATTTGATACAATTTCTGTGAGCATAGGATGATATGAAAATTTTTTAATTGATTTTAAAATAAATATTTTTAAATTTTTTTTTTCAATGAAACTCAATTTTTTGAAAACAAATAAATCAAATTAGGATACACTGCTGATTAAAACTTAATTATAAAATAATATACTAATTGATTTAACTAGTTTTATAATATATATATATATATATTATAAATTTATTTGGAAATTGACTTTGAAATTTCTTAAATTTGATAGCCCCTAATCATAAAATAAATATCAAATCTTTTAAAATTTCCAAAAATTGAAACAAAAAAAAAAAACATTACGATTGACTTTGGATTGTTCGCGAACACAAGAATGCAAAACGTTTTACGATTTATCAATTGGAGCAATTTAGAAACGCCTAAGGCAGGTATGTAGGGAATGTTATTTACACTATTTAATGCGTTGTTTTTGCACAAATTAATTTAAATAAAAAATATGACAATTTATTTACATATTTACATTTAATATAAAGAATGACAAAGTCGTAACGCAAAATCATTTATTGCAATTAAAAACATTCAGAGGGCAGATCAAAACGTATATACATTACTAATGATTAATTAACCGATCGAAACAATTATATATGTTATATATATATAATTAGATTATAATGATTTGGAAAATTTAATTAATTATTAGAGGAGAGATTATTACCTGAACCCATAGAACGTCTGGATGAGTATGAGCTTTGAGAAAATAATCCGTCCCCCACTTAATAGCCTCCAAAGCATGGCGGCGCTCGCCGGCGCTGGCGATCTCATCGGCGTACTCAATCGCCGACCAGGAAAGCATGGTGATGGTAAATGCCATTGGCAGCCCAAACTTGACATGGTCTCCGGCGTCGTAATAACCTCCCACCAAATCCACCTTCACACACCGAACAATGAATGAGTTAGTTGAAATTAAGCATAAATAAATAAATTAAACAATCAAATTAACTTACTCCTTGTTGGAGACCATCTGTGAGGGCGGAGCTTTCTCTCCATTTGACTCTTTGAAGATGCGGAAGTCGACCAGAGCGCTGAGCTTCGAAGTAAAGGAGGCTTTTTGAAAGAGCTTCGCCATAGTTAAAGCTGGCTATGGCGCCCAATTGAGAGTTATAGTTAACACATAGAAGAAGAAGAAGAAGAAGAAGAAGAAGACGAAGATAGTATTGGCATAATGGCTTGAAGATGAAGAAGGAGAACTCCATTGATCGATTTCTGTTTTCTGTAAATTACTCAGAGAAAGGATTTGAGTTTTTTTATATATATATATATATATGAAGGGGGAGAAAGAGAAGAAGAGGTAGGAGAGGCTTTAGATTAATTAAAAGAGCAAAAATGAGGTTGACGGAGAGGGGGAGAGTGGGGCCGAAGATGCCAATGGGGACAGTCCACCGAATCTTATTTGATACATTATGAGGTAATTATTTGGGAGCGTTAATGTGTTTTATTGGTGGGGGCGTTGTTAATGCTTAAAGTAGTTATAGAGTACACTAAAAAGTAAATTTGAGTTTTAAATCGCCATTAGGGTTAATTTGAGATGAATATTGCTAAACTGGAACAGAAGATTGTTCAGAATATCTCAATATATATATATATATGTTTTTTATTTTTCAAGATTTATTCCCTAAACAATTTAAATAAAATTTCGATCACCAAAACATTTCCTTATTTTTGACTCGAATTTGATCCGACAAAATCACTGCAGTCAGCAATCTTTATAATTTCATTAGCGATTAGAAAAACTGCTACCAAGCAACTATTTCATTAGTGATTAGTCATATTAATTAAGGATTATATATAATCAATCGTTCACGCTGGTTGCGGGTTAGCTGAACCATTTGTAGGTAAAAACGGATTATTCTTTTTTATTCTTTAAGAATAGTCATTTTTTTTTTTTTTTCAATATAGAATTAGTTCATCAAGGGTAAGTATCCTGATTCCTGAGAGTTGTGGCTTAACCTCTACTACCAAGGTATTTGAAATTCCCTAAGTGCGTAGTTAAACTAAATAATGTTAAGATTAGCCGATGTCCATTAGTGGAAGAAAGCATATTTTTTTTCTTTTAAATTTAGGGAAGGCTTTAAGAAAAATAAAAAAAAAAAAATTTATGGAGTTGGTAAAACTAAACATCCAGCAATTTCCAAATTCAAACCTACCTGGAATTAAATAGGAAAGAAGGAAACTATCAGTTCCCATCCAAGTTTCTTCTTTCAAGTAAACTAACTAACTCAGGCTTCCCTCAATATCAACTGTGTCCTGAAACTAGGCGTATATTATCAGTGGATTAAATATGCTTCTTAATTCACTGTATAACCGAATTTTAATGCAAATAGCCATGAAAAGAAAAAAAATAAAGAAAGAAACTAATTTGTAGGTGTTTTCTGACACCTTCAACTATGTCAGCAATAATCAATGAGATGAAGATGCCTTCTACTTGTATGCTTACCTAAATAGTTGATCTCTTTGCAACCAATATGGTTAAACCATATCTTCCTACAGCTTTTGATGGTTGAACTATAATTTCTTATAATATTGAGTCCGAGATTCAACCCTTGTGAGAATGACTACATCTGATTATTAAAAACAAAGAATTTAATAGAAATGAATATAATATGAACATGAAAAAGATGCCAGTTGTTGGAAGATGATGGAAAAGCTTTGAAATTTCAGCACTCCCAAAACAAAATCAAATGCTTGATTTGGTGCTGGTCATCTCTTTACCAAAGGTAACATACATTCCTTGTACCTCAAGAGATTCTCCACCATAGATTGTCCAAATTGATCTAAAGAGGAAGTTAGAAAAGAGAGGAAGATGCACCAATTCCATGTGTTAAAACATCAAGACCTGTTCGTTTTGTCACAGTGAAGCCTTAGAGAAAGAGATTCTTTACCTGCTAACATTATCTCCCTTGATGTCAGTACTCATCAGTCGTCTTTTAAGAAAATAGCTGTAAAACTATTGTGAAAAAAGCAGAATTCACAAAACTTGTGTTATATACATTATTTTCCTTATCGAATAGCAACTTTTTATTGCTACTTCACTCTATCATGCATAGTTATAAATCCTACTCACCACATGAATTTATGAAAAAGCAGCAAATGTACTGAGACTCCAATAAGAAAGATTTGGGATAGCCATCAATCAATGGGATACATATAGCTTTAAAAGTTTAGATTCGATGCAAGCACAGTAACTCACAACCTCCTCAAATGTACAACAAACTAATTCCCTTACTTTGGACAATGTTTATAGTGCGTTACAATTCTCACATATCTTGTTGTGCTCGTAAGCATCAAGTATTTCTTCTAATGCCATAAATACAAAAACACCAGATTTCCGAGGCAGCACTATAACAATATAATCTGGAGTTTAATGGACATGGCACCTCACTTAGATCATGCATGGCTTCTAAGATTATAAACGCTCATTTCTAACAAACATTAAAGAATCAAATACCTCTGCCTAAATCCGCCACATTATTTATACAGCCAATTTTGCTAATATGTTCATGTCTAATATCTTGACTTCGTATGTGTCATCCATCTTCACTATACCATCAGCACCATCAATTCCAATAAGCTTTCCAGTAATTCCACGCAGTGCCCCATTCATTATCTTTATCTTATCAGACTTCCTAGGCCTCACAGCCTCCATATCTGCCGGGTGGGCTGTGATTATATCCCCATCCCCGGTTGTACCAAGAGCCACTTTACAAGAACCATCCTGTTTACAAAATAAAATTCTTATTATAATCACTATTTCCAAATTTAAATCAGCAAAAGTAAAAATTAAAGATTGTTTGAAGCTAAACTAAGATTAATCAAAAAGTGAAAATTATTTACCATCAACACCTCTCTGACAACTGCAACACAAGGGACTTCTCCTGGCCTCATGACGTTAACAAGAACATCGGGAAAGAACCAATTTCCTTCATTATCAACACCTGCTACAACACCATAATTTGTTAAGAAATCATACGTTAATCTAATTTTCAAGCCATTAATACATTGGGAAGAGCATTAACACCCAAAGATAGATAAGTGGGAATCATATTTTAAGGGGACCAATCAGGAAAAATGAAAATATTAAGAGGACCCTAATCGCTGCTAGAACACATGCTGTATTTTATTTATATCATCTATTGCATGAGAGATGCCATTCTTTGAATACCAGATTTTGACCTGACTTGGCATGTTTCCTCCTGTTAACTACATATCTATCACCCCAATCCTATTTTTCAATAATTCTTGCAAAAGCATTAGATAAATAATAGTGGGTTGATAAGAAAACTATGCTGGATGTTTAGCTATGCGATAGTACGAGTTTCAAACATCTAGGATTCAACATAAAAATTCAAACAGAAGTATATGCTGAAGAGATGATTACAAATTTTGGAGGAAAAACATGCTTATTTACATCGGCAAATGCTCATGTCTAAGTGAGTGAAGCGAAACATTATTTTGATGCTTTATAATCAATTATTTGCTCAACCAATGGCACATACAAATAAAAAATTATGTGGCAACTAAGAATCTTGGAGGATAACCCAGGATGATTAGCATTTAAAAAAAGTGTAAGGGAATAATCTAATCTTTAAAAAATTGCATTAAAAAGAGTAAAGTAGAGACCAATAAATTTTTTACATGCAAATTGTATCTTTATACATCATACAACAAAGAAACGAAAAGGTAACTTCATATTATCTATTGATTCAAGTTTGTTATCTTACCCATTGCGGGTGACAAAATATCCAGTCCAATGTTTCCAGGGGTCATTGGCTGCCCACCAGGAGTTCCAGGAAGATAATTTGCTGAATTAGGTGTCATTGGTTGCATGCCTGGAGTAGATGGAAGATAAGGGCTTGGGGCATTTCCTACAGTAAAGGATGAAAATGCAATCAACTAAATCAAGCTGCAGTTCAAAAATTATATCAATTCACTATGAACTGTCAAATCTTAAGTACCATATGTGGGACTGCTTTCTCCAGGAGTTCCGGCATCGCTGTAATTACCACCTGGAGTGTTTGCCCAACCAGATCCTGGAGTAGGTGCTTCATATGACCGGGCAGGAGTTCCAGGCTAAAGAAAACAGCAGAACGCAGGCAAAAATATAGGTTTTTTTATCCCAAGAGTTAATAATCACAACATTACCAAGCAGAGAACAGTTGCAGATTGGATTTTTTTTCAACAATAAAATATATATTAGATAAAAACATATACCTGGTATTGCGGAGTACCAACCCAAGAAGCAGGATTTGCATCCTCCCAATGATCTCTGAATCAAGAAAATAACATTATTAAAACTACTTCAGTTGCAAATTCTTTTTTGCCCATCACTCTAATCATCAAAAACATTCAAGAAAAGTGATCAATACGCCTAATACTTATCAATGAAGATGGATCAAATGGATATGACACAGTCCAAACATAAAGATTCAAGCTTAAAGCTTTGTATGAGGTCAGAGAAGTGAAGGCACTGTACCTTCAAGACTCTCTCTCCCTCTCTCTCTCTCTCTCTCTCTCTCTCTCTCTCTCTCTCTCAACACAACTTTAAGCATTGCAAATTATATACACGCAAATAAATTGAATTCTCATTATCTTGGAGATCCCAGCATAACACTTGTTTACATTTGTACACAATTTGAAATATATGAACAAAATTGAAAAATCATAATTTGGATCAAAAGGGAAGCCAATTACAATTATCCAAAGACCACCCATGTGCAAAATTGTGGCTCTTCCAAATCAAGTTGTTAGCAATTGTGAACCACTCGTAAATCTGTAACCTCCAAATTTTTTAATTTGGCTATTGCAATCCATGGGCTCCAAACACCTACGTAATTGTAGTTTCAAAAAATCATGGCAAACAGGAGATCAATTCTACATACTCCCCCTTTAAATTAAGTTTAAAATGTTATTCATCTTAAGCATGGAACATAAGTCCTAACTGTTTATTTTTAGTAGTGCTATAGTTAATAGATTAAAAACTTGAGAGCTGGTTGGAATATAGACAACAATAAAATTATCAATATTTGATTATTTTCTTTAATAAAACGGCAAATAATTTCAATGTATTAGATCTTGACATATTGAACAAGAATTATTGGCAATATAGATAGAAGATTAGTTTATCAAAAATAATATTTATTACCCCTTTGATTTGACACTCGAATAGTTTTTTTATCCAAACACCTTCACACATACCATAAGCAACTACAAGAAATTCAACTTCCGTTCTACTCTTAGAAACCACAAACTATTTCTTGCTTTACCTCTGAAATAAGATTATCCAACACAATGGAGCAATATCCAGATGGGGACTTTGAACCACCTACAAAGCTTAAGGCTAATTTGCATCAAGATTCATACCTCTCGATTTAATCTTTTTCTAAAGAATAACCTTTTTCCTTGAGTCAAACCTCCAATTACTTCAAGATTATGTACAAGTGCTACTCCTCCCTTGAATCATTCATACATTGGCTTACAATAATAATAGAGAACACAATATTTAATCCCGATTGTTTATATTAAACTACAAAAGAGGTCCAATCCAGATTTGCAGCCAATTATAAAGAACCTCAATTGTTTTTTGTCACAAGTGCAAAGATTTCATGTTAGTCAAAATGCTCTAAGCCTGGGTAAAGCCTTTTCTAGCCAATCCTTTCTTTACTTGTCAATCCTCCAATCTTCCTTATGCTTTGTTTTGAAGATCCACCTACACCCAAATGGGCTCTTTACAATGAAAAGATTGCAACTCTTCCAAGTTTGATTCTTCTCTGAGGCATGAAACTCTTCCATAACAGCTTCTTTCCATTCAGAAATTTTTAGTGATTCTTGGATGGTGGTTATCTGGATGATATCAAAGTTGGTAATGAAAGCTTAAAATTTTGGTGATTGGCCCTTATAAGAGATTCAACTATGAAGGGGTCATTAAGAGCATTATCTCATGCTTCTTCTGAGAGAAATTGGCCAATTTTAGTCATCCTCAGGTTGTTTCCTTGGCATATTTTTCAAAAAATGTGTTAGCTATTTCATGAATAATCGTTTGACTTAAGAGAGATGCCATAATGCGTACTCAAAATACTATTCAAGATTGTCAATTCTTAATAATAGATGTTTTTATTTAAAATCAATTTTGAGTCATATTATGCGACATGTGAATGTTAGACTAAATCCTATTATCTCGCTTCGCGCCTCTTCTTGTTAGCGCCTCATCCTCCCTTAAGAGAGATGCCATAATGCGTACTCAAAATACTATTCGAGATTGTCAATTCTTAATAATAGATGTTTTTATTTAAAATCAATTTTGAGTCATATTATGCGACATGTGAATGTTAGACTAAATCCTATTATCTCGCTTCGCGCCTCTTCTTGTTAGCGCCTCATCCTCCCCCTAGAATTAATTTTTTTCTTTGAAATTTTTGAATGCTTATCAATTCCATATTGTTCTTTAGATAAAAAATACAAGTTAATCTAGTATTATGATCAATGAAAGACAAAACCAATAAGATGCAACGTTATGTTTAATTACTATAGTATGAGAAGGTCCCTACCCATCACTATAAAAATCTACAAAGGGTTGTGATTCTTTGTAGGTTAGATTTAGTAATGCGCTTCTATTATGCTTTGCGAGAGGCATACTTCAATTGAAACAAATCAAAACTTTTATTTTTAAATACAGAAAGAAAAATATTTAATTAAAAAAAGAGGATTTCCTAATCTATAATAACAAAGCATTAAGACATTGTCAAAATTGGAGGCATTTAAGGACTTTAAATAAAGGAACTACCTATATTTAGAATCCACTAGAAGTCTTACTTCTTGGTAGTATCTACAATCCTAACCACTGCCTAACACTTCCAAACGTCCTCCAAGAAGTTCAAATCCTAAAATTCACACATTTAGAATTTTTAGTGATACAATTGTAGTTTTGAGTTAATTTCTAGTCAAGTTTAAAAAAAAAATAAAATAGAGAAATAGGTTTTCAATTAGCGTCATGGAACCTGACTAACAGCTTGAGATTGAGTTCCATTAGCAAGCTTGATGGTCCATCTATCATTACATGGGATAATCTTGGTGAACGGCCTTAGAGTCCCAGTTAAATGATCACGTGAGTTTATAATCTAGGCATTCAATATTTATTTTCTAATATTAAGAGCAAAAGAGACATCACATTTCTGTTATTATTTCGACAGAGCCTATTACATAGCTGGAGGAGAAATAAATTTGAGTTTACCCAACTATTTCTGGTCACTCAACTTGTTCTTTGCTAAAGAATGAGGATTCAGTTGTGTTGAGATTATGCTTCTCTTCTAAATATATTTTATTATTTTCTTAGTTTGGAGGCTTTCAAGTTTCCATATTTGTCATGAATTGACCAACAAGCATCATATTTGTAACTAACGATCACACCAAAAAACTAACCTTTTCTTTTTGTAATTCTTCAAATGTTGTTATCCACAAACAAGATTGTGTCGTCTTCATTGATGGGAGATTATTGATGACCCATCATGAGCTTTTACAATTTTATTTTCTTCACATAATTGCAAATGCTCCTTGAAGGCTAGGAGATTTCTTTTTGGATAAGATTATTCCTTAAAAATCATCCAAGTTACAAATAGATGATTAACTTAAATAGTCATCTCTTTTCAACAATCTTTTTATATTTAGCTAATTTTTCAAAGCAATACCAGAGGTGTTTTTCAAATATATCTAATTGTTGAAATGAAAGTCGAGAATGTTGAACTATTAAGTGATGGAAGATCCCCTTGTCTTTGATCATGAATGATGTACTTTATCTCAAATAAATCGATCATACTTTCAATGCATAATAAGCCTCCTTTACATTTGCAGATATGCTTAGTGGCATCCTACATGAGAAAATTGTCCCCACTTTCATTTGGCATGAAATTAAACACGACTATGTTATTATCAATCTTCCATTATATTTTAGATCTTTCATCTTTGGTTGGAGGGCATCTTTGTTAAGGTACTTATCTCTCCCAATCTAAGAGACAAATATGAGCATGGATTGAGTCTATTGGGAATAATTTTGGCCATTCAATCTGACAGGTAATGATAATTGGAGAACTTTCGGCATTGGTAATCACTAAAGAAACAGATCTTCTCAAATGCCAACAAAACACACTTTAGGTTTGCAGGTATGCAAACCTTGTTTTGATACCATATAGAATTTAGAGTAAAAGGAATTAAATTCAATATTTTAAAACTAGGTTTATGACTCTTCCAAATCAGGCCCCACCAAATCATATTATTAGTAAACTGTGGACCAGTCCTCAACCTGTGGCCTAGATCTAGCTATAGAAATTCAAACTCGTACACACTATGTGGACTCCAGACTTATAATTATGACCTGAGATAAATCATGGCAAGGGACCAATTCTCCACACCATACGTATATGCATTTTTGTAATACTAATAGGAGAATAATTATTCTTTTCCCATTAAGATTACAGTGAGTCTTTCCCTCAATATAATAAGGATATTTGGTTTGATGTTATCAATATAACATTTTTTTATGCTATCTTTATCTTGATCTTGGTGGCTTGATCTTGGTGGCTCAAATATATGAGGAAAAAAAGTTAAGGTTATAATCATCATTGATTATTCAAAATAATGTTACACTGAGCACACTCTATATAAAAGATAATCTTATAATATGAATAATATTGTTATCTAAATAGTGCTGTTTTTTTATATAACATCAAACCAAACAACCCTTATCCAGACATGAATTTCAAATATAAGATTAAAAACATCCATTCTCTTTGCCAACATCCAAAGTTGCAGTAATTTTTTTTTTAAAACTTATCTTCTTCTTCCTCACTTTGCCAGCATCATTGAAAGAATCAAGGGAAACAAAAAAATCATTACGTAAAGTGTAATTCACTTCTTGGGAACCCTAGCTTAAGAGCATTCCCTATAGTACTAGTTCCCTAAGTTTGCCTTAAGCACTTGGTATTTGCTTTCAAGGTGATCATATCACCCAGTTTTGTAAATAAGTCCAGAATAAGCTTTGATGTAATATGTTCTTTTATTACCCATCAAAAGAAGAAATGAAACACATTAACTACCGTCCACAATTGTTGAACTCCAGGTTGTAGACATCCTGAAAAAGATATCAATTTAAAGCATCTAGCAGTTGCTTTAGGACCAAGGATATCTACCGAGTGAACTCAAATCTACTATGTGGTTTCATCATCCATCAAATCAAGAAGAGGTACAAATCTTCAATAGATAAGCATTTAGATATATAAATCACGTGGCATAATATTACAAACTCTGAAAAAAAAAAGACATCTAATAATTTGATCAGAATAATACAGAAACTTATAATGGCTTGAGAATCGATGGAAAAGCAATTGAATAAAAAACTGCAAACAGAAGAAAGTAACCTTGGAGGACTCATGGGAGCCCATGCTCGGTTCCGCATAGGTGTCCTCATGCCATCATGGATGGGAGTTGCTGTATGAAACAAAATCATGATTTAGAAAAACGATCATGATAATGCAAATGATTGAGTTTGATCGGTAACAGAGAAGGCATGACAACATTCAAATATACCCTATTTTTTAGTTAAGAAAAGGAGGAAAGATAAATGCTCTTTAGAGATCCCAAACACAATTTTTCTAGATTATGTCATATGATAAAAGAGAACACACTCACCTCCAGCATCTCTCATAGGAGTTTGATATGGGTGAAGTGGTGTTCGAGATGGATGCATGGGTGTCTCACTTCCAAAACCATATCGAGAAGGTTCACTATCAGGCAATACAATATAAGGTAAGAACATGATTTGCCTTGGAGAAACTAAAAAAAGGATAAAATAAACTATATTACCGGAAAGGGGTTGCAGAACCTGGTGTGTCCGAGATATCATCTCTTTTGACTAATAAAACATCATTAAGAAACGTGTGACTAGAACAGAATCATTTGGAAATTTTGGTAAAGTAGAAACATATAAATTAAGCTAACCTGCAACTATCTTCATTTGTGAATCCAATTCGATGCGAACAAAGGAACCAGTGACCTCCACAACACGACCACGATATCCTTTAAAAGGCCCTGAACGAATTTTAATAGTTCTTCCAACTAAAGCATCATTTCCTCGTCCACCACCTCTATTATCCCTTCCACCACCTATCAGATTTAAGATAATAATCAGCCATAGAAATTTTTACCTCCTAAATTTGGTTCACAAATTAATCATCATAATGTTAAAAGCTTACGATCCATAGGTCCTCTAGGTGGTCTTCTTGGAGATTGAAGGTAAGGAGATGAAGGCCTCAAACCAAATCTTGCATCAAACTTATCACCACCCTATCAATATATCAAATATTATAATACAAGTAAATAGGAATCAAAGCTATCGTCATCACTTGTCAACATCAGCAGCATTATCCTATTAATAACCATCAAGAAAAAAAAGCAAAAAATAGAAGTGTTTTACTGTTTTGAGACATACATGTTTAACATTGTCTCCACCAACAACGATACACGATTGTGCTTTCACACAAATAAAACCTGCATGCTTAAGGTGATGCCGATCATGAATAAACAGGATTCCTCTATGAATGTGTTGAACGGGTCCTTGCTTCCCCTGATTTAAAAGGTTTTATAAAGAAATAGATATACAAACACTCGCAAGTAAAAAAGGTTTGAAATGTAAAATAATGAATAATAATAGATACCTTACATGGTCCCTCGAGGACTCTAACAATATCCTTCACAGAGACTATATTTTTTCTATTATCTTGTGCATTGGTACGTCTCTCAAGTTTACTCTTTATTTCCCTCAACTTAACAAGTACAACTTCGGGTCTATCAGGAACTCCCTTAAGTACCTTTGTCAATTCAATAAATCAATAGAAAATAAGTAAAAGTATGAGGTATGCTATGCTAAAAAAATAAGCCTCCTCTTACCTGAAAAGCTTCACTCTCCACACGTATAATCACACCAAATGACATGTTGCTGCAATTTATTTAAGTAAACATAAGAAAAAAATTATAATTGTTAAATTATAATCTTTTAAAAGAATAATTGTGACATACACAAGAAGGACAAGATCTTGCAACTCATAATCCCCCATTTTTGTAATTCCAGAAGTAACTTCAGAGCTCTTAACAACGTTATCTGCAAAAACACGGATCTAGTAGAACAAAAGCAAAAACAAAAGTGTTAAATAGTGGATAAAAATAGCCTATAAAAACTTTTTTGACACATAAAAAGGCTTACATCTTCTTTTGTGGTATCTGATGCAATTATCAGCACATGGCCATCAACCTTCACAACCATACCAGTTGCACCTTCTTGCACTCCCGAGACAACTTTCACATGATCTCCTAATTTAAAATATTTGCAGAGTTCCTTCTCATTGAAAGCCAAAGTTTTCTATAATCAAAAGAAAAAAAACAATTACCATCATATTTCAATTAATTTACATAAAATTTTGAATATGCAAGTGATCAAATAAGTATTTACTGGTAAGCCAGCCATCTCAGGCTTGACGTGAACAGTATCTTCTTCAACTTTTTCAACCCATCCCTTTAAATTTTTCAAATCTCCTCGTACAACTACAACTGCATCTCCTTTCATGAAATGGCCTTTCTTTCTATTTGAAATTAAAGTTGATAAACTAGCCATGTCAGCATCACCATCGCCATCACCATCACCCCCAGGTTTTCGGAATTTGTCTAGTTCATCAAAAGTTGGTTGTATATTCTGAGAGCGGATTGATTTCATTGACACTGTTTTATAAAGAAAACCATCCTTGAACATCATGTTTTCAACCATTTCAAAATATTCCCCAGTATCTTTATCTCTCCTGCGCTCCACACGAATATGCATCTCCCTAGATACAGAAAACAACAAAATAAAATTAGTACTAATTCCACAGAACAAACAAATATAGGTTGAATCAAGAGCAATAAAGTACCTAGCTTCATCAATGTTGAAAAACCGAGGTGGGGGAACAAATGCTTTCTTTTTAACCACATCTCTATTTTCCTAAAATGGAAAACCAATGTATAAGATAACATAAGAAGAAGCACACCACGCAGATATGCCATGAAACAAAGAAGATAATACTCACATAATAGGATAAAAATAAGCAATTATAAGCATTAAATGGTCAAAATCATAAAGAGAGGAATCAACTCATAAAAAAGAAAATAATAAAGAGAAAATTATAATGGCTTCTAGTAAGATGTTCAAACATAACATAGACATATGGGTGCAACCGAGTCAAGCCGACATGCGAGCCGGCTCAAGCTTGACTTGTTAAGCTCGCGAGCCGAGCTTATCGAGTTTTGAGCTCGAACTTGAGCAAGATTTCGAGCTTGTTGGCTTATCAAGCTCGAGTTCAATCCTCTAGATGCTCGGCTCGAATTCAAATGGAGGAACTGCGGGGAAGGCTCGAAAGTGGGCTCGGACGACATAACCACAGGGCCAGCAGGCTTGGATGGGCGGAATTACAAGACAGGCAACCTCGGACTGCGGAATTGCGGGGCAGGCTCTAACTCAAAAGGAGGAATTGCAGCGAGAATGGGGGGGTAGTGAAATCGGAGCTTGAGCCGGGTAATCGAGCCACTTGATGAACCATTTTCGGTGAAACAAGCCTAGCTCGAGCTCGACTCGAATTCGAGCTTGGAATTTGGCTTGCGAGTCGAGCTCGAGTTAGGCCTAACTCGAGCTCAACTTGACTCATTTGAACCCCTACATAAACAAGTCTACAAATTTGAAACATTTAGATAAGCATGTGCAAAGATATGTGTGCATAATCAATTCTTTAAATGATTTACAAAATGCATAGCTTAAGCTCTTGGCCATCTAAAGATTCTTACTAACTTCGTGAGCCTTTGATTTAGCACCTTCCATCATACAAACATAATGTGGCGTGCACCAAAATGAAAAGAGAAGGATAACTGCAAGCCAAGCAGGCGATGTGTTCTGCTGTAGAAAATAGTCATCGATGCTCCAAAAAGTTGGTTATCCCAAAGAGATTCAAAGATGATTATCCATGATCATGAATCCAGGAATGCATATATGCATGGGGAAAGGATTACTTTTTTGAGAATCCACGCAAATCAAAATTGTGATATTGAAGGATTTTGACAAGCAAAAAAAAATGAAATAGATTGCAGCATAAATGTGCCATTATTACAAATATGCAATTTATGACAACATACACTATAGAGAAAATATTTACAACCTAATCATGACATTTAAAAAAATTGAAAATCTATAGATCTATGAACAAACACCCATCCATCCATAGGCGCACTAAATTCATGCATAAATTTGTAAGTGTATGCACCTTGTAAATGAGAAATAATGTCCTAATCAACTAAAACAAAATGTATTATAGCAACAAAGCACATTTCAAGACCATTCTCAACTTTTCCAGGAAATAATTGGAACATGAAAATGATGTTGAAAATGATAAGTTGAACTATTCTTAAATAAATAACAAGTATAAATTCTTACCAACTTATTAGCAAGATGTTGTAAATCAATTCTTGGAATTAGCTTCACTGTCACCTTTTGTCGCACATTGTCTACATCAACAACCTGTAGAAGTAAATCTAGGATGTTAGAGAAATGTTCCATGTTAGACAAAGTAAATGGCACCAAAACACATGCATACCTTGGCAAGGTCTCCTTTATAAATTCCAAGTTTCATCCTAACCCATGTGTCCCTGGAAATCTCAATAGTTTTGCTTTCAACAGAAAGAACATCCGTCATTTCTTTGATAGGAACTAGCATCACCTTAGCTGAACTATATATCGTGCGCAAACCCTTACAAGCCTGATCATTAAAAACCAGCATTTCACATAATCTTTGAGCATATTCTTATGAGGAAAAGATTGAAACACAACCACACAATAGTTTTATATGAACGGAGTTATACAAACCTCCTTCACATGGGCTTCTTTATCAGCTTCAACATATATGTAATTTTTAAGATGGTCCAATGCAACCACTGATCTAATCTGCAGGTCAGGCCTGTCTATAAACTTTTGCATGAGGCATATTGCAGTTTCACGCTCACGACCAATCTGGCATTTATACAAAACAAGTGTTGAGGAACATGATAAATACAATAAAATAGGTAGAACAACTATCACAAAAAACATTATAGATGGATGAAAAACCTACAGCACATTTCACCATCCACAACTTGGGGTCTTTTACCGACGGCAGTAGAGCTTGTTGTTCAACCTCAGTGGCATCCTCACCATATTCAATGTGACTTGACTTTGCATATCTTTCATAAACTTGCCTCTCCATCTCTTCAACATCCTCTTGATCCTCTGGCATCATATTCAATGGACGATGTGCTCTTCTACCACGACTTTCATCAGGCAAGTCAGTTCCAGCATCATTAATAAAATCTGCAATTGTTTACATAACCATTGATAATTATGCTCTTGTTAATGGTTACATAAATCTACTGGTCAAGTTTACTAGCAGAAGGATGCGACTAAACTAAGAGCACACAATTTTATTGTGGTTGCAAAATCTACTTTCCAAGTGCATACAGACACTCACTAAAAATATAAAGTAATTTAAGTTAAACAGCACATGATAAGAGATCAACAAAAGAAACATTACCGTCTTCGGCCTCCTCGTCTTCCTCTTCCTCATCGTCACTATCGACCTGGGCCTCAAGGTCGAAGAACTCAGAACCCCTCTTCCGATGTTTCTGGCCGCGGCCACCGTATAGCTCCTCATCCTCGTCCTCTTCATCCTTGTATTCCTCGTCATCATCGTCCTCTATGGCTGCATCGTCAATGAAATCGGACCGACCACGCTTCCTCCCACCTGTCCTCCTCCTGAAGTCTTCGTCCTCTTCTTCCTCTATCTCTTCATCATCCTCCTCCTCTTCATAATCGTCTTCTCGGTGGCGAGACATCCCGTTACTCCCTCCGCTTTAAGATTTGACGTGATTTGCAAAATCCTGAGTGGTCGGATCAACAAGATTAAAAGGGCCTGTTTGAATGCAGGATTTAGGCCGGATTTAAATATAATCCTGTCAAACGCGAAAAAAACAAAAAAAAGCAAAATCTCACGGTAAGTCTCGAAAAATTATTACGTGCGGCGTCTCAGCTCTACTTCACGACATTTTCGAAATTTTTGCCCTAAATCCCGGTTTTCGTAAATCCGGCTCTTTGGCGGATTTTGCCGAAGAAGTGCGAGGAAGGAAGAACTATCGTTACCTTCGCAGCGAGCGAGCTCCCGTCCTTACTTCCGATCCAACAGGAAGAACGTCGTCGAAATTTCGTGAAGGGGGCGAAGAAGATTTTAGCGGGTAAGGTCCCGTGCAGCAACAGCAAAAGATTTTACGATCGAAGCCTTCCTTTCGAATTCTTGGGAAAGGTTTTCGTAAATTTCGCTCGATGACCTAGGCTTCAGCGGAGGCGAAGGGGGTTGAACGAAACCTCCGGAGCATGAGACGGTTGATCACAAGCGCGAGTCGATCCTAAGGCTTCGTTTGTTTTTTTTTTTTGATTTTGTAAAACACAGTTTTAAAAAATATTAGGTCAGGAAATGGAGTTTTCTAACGGAGAAGCACATTAAAAAGCATTCTCAAAACTGCAGAAAAATGAGAAAAAAGAGTTATTGGGAACGTGATTTGACGAACCAAACAACACAAAAAAAAAATTCCTCCGTTTTAGGAAACGGAGAAGGCAAAAAAACGCTCAAACAAACAAAGCCTAAGAAAATTCTCAGCATATTTATCACCGGTTAGAGTGATTTTTTTTTTGTTAGATTTATATACATACCATTATATTTATAATCATTTGCATATCTAATACCTAAAAATTTAATATTACTATTATACCGCCTAAAACTCATTTTATATATCAATCATACCACTTCGTTACGTCGTCCATCACGGCGCATTCTTCCCGCGGAAATTTTTCGTTCGCAATTAGCTCTGCTCTGCTCGCGAACACAGTCCATCGAAATTAGCTCTGCTCTGCTCGCGAACACAGTCCATTGGAATTCCCTCTGGTTGTTGCTCGCGTATTCTTCCTTCTACTCGCTGCTTGCGTCCGGCTGATCGCGATTCGCTAGCTCGGCTGCTTGCGATCGCTGGAGACATTCCTCTGCTCGGCTGCTTGCGATCGCTGGTGGCGATCCTCTGCTCGGTCAGTGTGATTCCCAACGGTAATTGTGAGCACCCGGTGACGGATTAAGGTACATTATATTTTCTCTGTGGTTTTCTTTGTATTTCTCTGTGGTTTTCTTTGTATTTCTTTATGTTCATTATATAAAGGTTTATAGAACCTTGCTCGAAGCGCCCAAATCTACTCCTGGGGCCAAGGTGGAGAACAACAACTTCTGTATGTCGGTCCACTTCAGATGTGTTGATGAAAAGGTACTGAATCATATTATAGTTCTAAGCTTTTTTTTTTTTTTTTACTTTTTTGGTTTTTTTTTTAAGAAGATGAGTTCTTTCTCTCTTCCTAGAGATGGAGAGCTTTAGCAGACATAGTATATAGAAGCATCCAACGATAAGAGTACCCAAAGCACTCGGAAGATGTGTTCGAAGCAGATAGAGTATATTCATGTTGTTTTTAAATATGGAGGGCAATGGGTTCAAACTAGTGAGCAACATAGAAAGAGGTATGACGGTGGCAAACAAAGGAGTGTTAAATTTGAGAAAGGTCAACTTACTATTTTTGCGCTCAGATGCGAGGTTCTTCGAATATGTCCATGGCTTAAAGGGCACCCATATAATATGTATTATTATATATATGGTACATCACCAAAGGAATATAAAGACATAATCTGTGACATTCATGTGGCTGAGTTCATAGAAGCATCCAATGATAATTTGTGTGGTGAGATAGTCATTTCAGTACATGAAGTTGAAGGACAAGAATCAATTTCTGATATTAGGGAAGTTATGACTTCCGAGCAAATAGTTGAATGTTCTTTTAACGAAGGTATTTCAATTGCTCCAAGTTTATCTTATAAAGATATAGCTGTTGGCACCTTCTTTCCTGATGCCAAACATTTCAAGCATGCTCTACGATCGGTAGCCATCAAGGAGAATTTTGGAATCATGATAAAGGCAAGTGACAAAACACGTGTGATTGCTACATGTTCTTATGAAGGTTGCAAATGGAGAATTCGAGCTTCTCTGTGTGAAGACATTCAAACTTTTGAAATTAGGAGAGTTTATGGTGTTCACACTTGTCCTGGGATCAATCGCGTTGGTAATAAACTAGCCACAACTGCATGGGTTGCCAATGAAATTGAAGATATAGTTAACAGAAATATTGACATTCCTCCGAAAGACATCAACAACAATTTAGAGAAAGATTATGGTCTTTCTTTACCTTACATGAAGCTGTGGAAGTCTAGGGAGCATGCTCGTGACAATATATTTGGGTCTATAGATGAAAATTATAAATGGGTTCCAACATTACATGCAGAATTGCTTAATAGAAATCCAGGTTCGCATATCACATATTCTTATGATAAGCTTGACCATTCATTTAGAAGATTTTATGTTTGCTTTAAGGTTTGTGAAGATGGATTCTTATATGGTTGTAGACCGCTAATTAGTTTGGATGCATGTCTTTTAAAATCAAAGCATTTGGGTATGCTTTTATCAGCTACCTCACTTGATGGTAATAACGGTTTATTCCCATTAGCATTCGTCGTCGTAGAGACTGAATCCAAACAGACATGGCTATGGTTCCTGCAGAACTTGGCAGAGAGTGTTGGCCCACACATAGAGCCTCTTTCATTTATCTCAGATATGGAGAAGGGTTTGGGTGATGCTATAAAAGAAATTTACCCTGTTGTTGAGCATAGAATATGTATTCGTCCTCTGTGGAAGAATTTGAAAAAAAAAAATTCATTGCAAAGACGGGCATAAAATTCAAGGTTTGGTTTGGGCAGCTGCAGGAGCATATACTAGCACATAGTACAATGACAAACTTTCAGAACTTAGTGTTTTGAGCCCAACTATCTATGTATATCTTACAACATTACCTTATAAGTGGTCAAGAAGCCAATTCATTTTAGGCATATACCATGCTACTAATACAAGTAATAGTGTCGAATCATTCAATGCATGGATTGTAGATGCTCGAACAAAGCCAGTTGTTGACTTAATTGACACACTTCGTGGTAAACTTATGGAGCAAAGGTCGGCGCGAAAGATGATGAGCATAACATGGCAACGTGAATTAGTTCCTCACGCGGAAGATCACATAAGAGAAATAACTACAAGAAAAGAGCATATGTTAGTTCTCCAGTCAACTAATTCGAAGGCTGAAGTAGAATCTGTGCATTCAAGACATATTGTTGATGTTGAATCTAAAGAATGTACATGTCGAGTTTGGCAATTAACAGGGCTTCCATGCATTCACGTTGTTGCCTTTATTGGAATGAAGGAGCATCCACTATGGCATACATATGTTCATGATTTGTATTTCGTTTATAGGTAAATTCCCATGATAAATACAAATGTTCATGATTTGCATACATTTCCATGGCATGATAAATACTTCGTTATGTGTTTTAGGTACATGATGGCATACGAGGGAGCTATTGGTACATTACCTGATAAAGATCAATGGCAAGTAGTTGAAGATGTGGTCGATATTGGAGCGTCTAACACTTCAAGACCTAGAGGAAGACCCAAAAAAAGAAGATTACCAAATTTCCTTGAGAAAGATAAGAAAGTGCATAAATGTAGCAAGTGTTCACTTTGGGGGCATCATCGGAGCACATGTAAGAACCCATTACATAAGATCAACAATGATACAATGACACAACACGAAAACCCATTATCAAAACGTAGAAAGTTGGAAAGTATACGGACAGCTAAGATTTTCAACGATGGAGTAGAGCTTGAGTACCTACATGTTGATGGGTTTTGAGAATCAAAATTATAAATTTTGGCTGTTTTTGTAATTTTTGGCTGTTATATTTGTATACTTTTGTAATTTTTGGCTATTATATTTGGCTATTATTTTTTGCTGTTTTTGTAATTTTTGGCTGTTCCAAACAGATATTACTATTCTGAGCAAAAGTATACATATAACTTTTGAATTCTGATGTGTTCACAATAATCTGAAAGCATGAAGTTGAATGAAGCATGATTTCTGATGTGTTAACTTGGTTCTGATGTGTTCCAAGCATGTGTTAACCTTGTTCTGATGTGTTTACTCCAAGTTGAATGAAGCATGAATTCTGATGTGTTCACGATAATCTGGATGCATCTTTTGAATTCTGATGTGTTCACGGGTTCACGGGTTTGTGATGCAATTGATTTCTGATGTGTTCACAGGTTAGTGAATGAAGCATGAAGTTTACTAGTAAACAACTTGGAGTAAACAACAATTGATTTCTGATGTGTTCACGCGTATATTCCAGTTTTCTGCTGTATGTTCACGATTTTGTGAATGAAGCATAAAGTTCTTCCTAGTTTACATCAAATGAACCTTGAATCAAATTGACTTGCACGTAAAGCATGAACAAGGTGATCAAAATTTGAAGAACAAGGTGAAATTTCATTCACTAGTAAACAACTTACAAAATGTTGCAATAGACTTCATCAAAACATTCATGATCAACTACACAACAACCATACAATAAACTTCTACATCATTTGGACTACTTCGACACGCAACAATAAACTAAATAAATATGGAAAGCAATGTCAACAAGAAAAACACCAATAAAGACTTTCATCAATAAGATGATCAAGTCTTGCTTCTTAGACATCCTAGCTTCAAAGCCTTCATCTTCATTAGGTACACGAGAAGTTGTCTCTTCTACGTCGTCTGTCCATTTAAAGTACCTGCATGTTGGAACTCGTTCAATATGAATTAGGATGTTAAGCCTAATTAAATGTCCCAAGGCTAACCAAGAGGGGGGGTGAATTGGTAATTTAATTAAAAAATTATACTTCTACTCTTGGATTTTTAGAAAACCTTTTTAATTATTAATGCAAGTTAAATTTAAAGTTTAAAAAATAGAACAAAATCACTTAAATATTCAAAACATTTAAAGCAATACAAGTACAAAACACAAGTATATAAACTATAAAAATCTTCATATCACATTCCAAATGTCTCACAAAAAGATTCGTTCTCAACATTTTACCCATATAGCCATTTATATGCGTACAAAAAAAGAAATACAAATCATCCAGGACGATCAAGAGATCGTACAGTACGATATGTATTGGAAAAATTTAAACAATACGCAATCAGTCAAAACCAACTATCAATTTGCTACAGAAATCGTACAGTACAAAATATTTTCATCCAGTACGAATAGAATACGTAGAAAAATTTGCATGATCGATCTAAAACAGGGAATCAGATGTGAAGACATTTCAAAATCATACAAAAACACAAAAAAAAGTTAGAAAAACACATAAAATAATAATATTTGGAATCATCAAAACTATACAAGTTGCAAGAATGTAAAACATGCAAATAACAACTTTCCTAACACTGCAATCGTCTTCCGTTCGATTATTCATGCATCTATAAAATTGCCTTCCATAATTGGGTCCACGGTAGCAAGTATATAAAACACACTTAAGATGACAGTAGCAGTAAACTTGATAATGTGGGCGCCTCATAGCAGATGAATTTGATGAACTCATTTGAAGCAACTATGCCGTCAAACTTGTTATTATGTTCACTGCTGCACAAAAACAGAAACATAGATTTCAATTTGATGAACTCATTTGAAGTAAACTGAAGAATACTACTCTAAGTAAACTGAAGAATACTACTCTATAGGAGCATTAAACTGAAATCATTTGAAATAACCTAAAGAACACTTACATTTCATTAAAATTGCATTCCTACAGATTAATGCTTTAACGGTAACATCGGGATAAAGAAATTAACAAAAAAAAAAAAATTGAATATAGAACCACCAAAACATGCTATGTCTGAAGAATACTCCTGCTCCGGCTGAAGAAATCCACACCCGCTTTATTCAGTTGCCTGAGTATACTACAGCTTCTACAGATTTATCCTCACGAACGACGAATGAGCTGAAGAAACATAGGGGAAAATAGACGATATTGGGGAGTTTAGGAACAGATCTTACCTTTCTTCTCCTTCCAGTGGTAAGAGACGAAGGAGCACGGGATTTCCTCAAGCGTTCGGTTGGCGTTCGGTGGGAAGAGCCGGATGTTTTTAGGGATTTTAACTGCTAAGCGGGCGTGAAGGTGAAACCGAGCGAACGGAGTAAGACGGAGTGGTATTTCTTAGGTTAAGTTTGGATTAAAGTGGTATATAAGAAATATTTAAGTTTTGAGTGTTAAATATGTAATACATATGTTATAAAGTGGTATGTATGTAAAAATCCCTTTTTTTATATTTATGTCATACACAATATTGAAATCCAAGACCTTCTAGTTGATAGCCTAACCTCCAAGCCAACAGATCAAGATGAGTTGTGTGATTCGAGTGATCATAGTTATGCCTAAATAAAAAATCATAATTATGATCTAAAAAATAAAGTCGTAAGAAAGATATCTCAAACAAAATCTTAGTCAATCAAATTCAATCATAAGTGAAAATCAATTTAGATTAATTCATCAAATTTAGCTCAGAATCAAATTAAGGCTTCGTTTAGTAAAAATTTTTTATTGCTTCTTAAAGAAGTTTTTTTACTACAAATAATAATATTTTGATATTAAAAACCTGTTTTAAGAAGTAACAAAAAAATCGTCCTAAACGAAGCCTAAATTTCAAGTCAGGCTTATAAATTTTCAAATCATTCAGCTTATTAGTTTAGGTTTAATATAAAACCCAGCCCTATTTACAACTTATATTTACGAGAATACCTCAATTCAAATAATCATGTGAAATAATTTTTTAAGAATTAACCTTATTATGGTTAATTAATTTAATTTATCATATAATATGAATGAAAATTAATGTGATTTTAGTCATAAAATTCAAGTGGAATGTTCTATATCAATGAAAAATTGTAGTTTTTTTTTTTCAATAGATCATGCAGTTGCTTCCTCTTTTTTTTTTTTTTAATTCATGCAGCTGCTTCCTCTTATATGATATATCCTAGAAAAAACACCTTGAATTGGGTTAATGAAAGATGCTTCAATGAGAACTAATTGATCAATTTGAACTTTAAGTGAGCTAGCGTATTTGATGAACTGCTAGATACTCATTCATATAAGGCTCTTTTATGATTGTTTATTCATATACTTATATATGTTTCTTAAAAAAATTAAAAACTCTTCATATATAATTATATATGTTTGTATATTCATATAATTATCTTTTTTATTATTTGCTTTCAGGGTGTCATTATATATATATTGGGTGAGTATTCCTTATGTTTCTTGACACTCTCTTGAGCAACAATACAACAAACCTATAGCGGCAATGCGCTAAAAAGTAATAAGATTCATTTTATCGAAGATTGATTTAAAAATAACATTAACGAAACTCTTGATGTTAATTGAAATGTTGTATATATTGTAGTTGGTAACTAAGGAAGTAACAATCATGGCATCATTGTAAGTGTTCTCTACAATTGGCCTATTGACCTCACTACTAAGTGTAAATTGTATATTGTTTATTATGTTTAAGTGACAATGTGTTGTTTTAGGGTTTAGGATATGTATGTGAAATGTTTAGAAAATGACAAAAAATTATAAGTGTTGAATTGCACTGTGACACACGTGTATATCACGCCCAATGTCGAGTTCAATCACGCTAAGGTGCTAGTTTTCAAAGTTACAGTGCTAGTCTTCTCCATTTTCAAGCGCCGTTGTGGAACCATAGTCAGTGTCATGGCGTAACACAGTGCCGCTATGCCAAAGTTCAACACTACAATGTTGGTTGTCTCAAGAAAATGGATGTCCCAGTGTCATACCTTTCAACACCTCAACATAGGATCTTTCATTCGAACTTTTTAGAAGACCGTGACGGAGTAGTTATCAACACAAGAAACTATGCTAACTTAGCCAGAAGACTCATCATTTCAACTGGTAACCGTACCACATCAACTAGTGCCACAACAAAGCAGATTTTATAACACCGAGGCACTAGTTCATTTTTCTCCGCCGCGCCACCACCTTGTTGAGCAATGCGTCTCTTAGGCGTTCTTGTATTTACTATAAAAATATTTTCAGTTTTTTTTGTGAGAGAGTTCTATCACTTTGAGTGAAAATCATGTTTTTGCAAGTGTTTTTTTTTATTTTATTGATATGGAAGATATTATAGTTTAGAATTGATATGGAAGGGAGGTTAGGAAAGTACAAGATACTTGTGTAATTAGTGTGCTTACATTAATTTCATATTAAAGAAAATTTAAGCATATTTCAAAATTTTGTAAGTCACATTCTAGCTCATACTAATAGCATGTGCTATCATCTATAAGCTCCCATCAAGATTTTAGTGTCGTTGCTAGGGAAGTAATGTGTGTAGTGCAACTTTGATTATACTGTTGAAACAAGTGTATAATTAGATTTACTTATATCATGTATCTTTATTTTTTTTTAATAAAAAATTTAAATAATCCAAAAAAGTATCATGTTTGATTGTTTAGTTGCAATTTTTAGCTTTATAATTTCATTGTATGTTTGGTAAAGCTAGTAAGGAGTCCTTGTTGTTTGATCCACCCTTTCAAAAATCTTAAAAAAAAAATAATAATAATATCTAACCCAGTACAAGATTATGATCATTTTAGACTAGTTATGGAGTATGCTAATCCTATAGCATAAGGAATCCATTAGAGTATCAATAGACTCACTATCTAAGCTAACAATTTTGAACTGAAACCTATCATAATTCAAATAATTCAAAATTTTTAATTTGGGGGAACTCTTGTTGAAGATCCCAATTCAAACTTAATTAATTCCTTGAAAATATGTGTAACATTTAAGTGTAATGATGTCAGCAAATATGCCATTAGATTTAGATTGTTCTCATTTTCTCTAAGTGACAAGGAGAAAATGTGATTAAATTCTTTGCCCCCGGCTCTATAACTAGTTGGAATGAGTTGGCACACAAAATTGTAGCTAAGCATTTCTCACCTTTAAAAATTGCTAAACTTAAAAATGATGCACTTCTGTTGCCCAGATTGAAGGAGAATCAATTTATAAAAGTTGAGAGATTTAATAAAATACTTAATAAATGCCCTCATTATGCCTTACTCATTTGATTGGTTATTCATCCTTTTTACAATGGATTAGGAGGATGTTTTGATTAAGGAGAGGTTCAACCTACTTCTGTCACCCTTCAACCAATTGATAGATCTTTCACTTATCCTAGAGAGGTAATAGAAGATGTTTTGATTAAGGTATTATGTTTAATATGGAAGAAGATAGGGAAATACCTCTCATTTTTTTAAAACCTTTCTTAGCCACTAGGAAGGCCATGACTGATGTGCATAAAGGGGAATTAAATATGAAGATTAACGGTCAACATGTGACCATTGATATTCTTAAATCTATAAAACTTCCACATGAAAAGAATAAAGATTGCTTTAGAATTGATATGGAAGATATTATAGTGGAGGGTTAAAAAAAAGAGTTGTTAGAAAGGAATTTATTGGAAGAAGATGTTGAGGAGAATTGTGAGGATGCAGAAGAGTCCATTAAATATATTTGAAATAATACTAGAGTATTTAAGGATAAGTTTAAAACTTTAGGGACAGTATATTTGGGTAAAACTTCAAGATCTTCTATTGTTAGTGGTATACTTCCATGTGATTTGTCTTTTATTCAAAAGTGGAATTTATTGTTTAGTATCAAATATTATTTTTAAGATGAATCATATTTATTTAAGACTTGTAATGAACAAATTATTAGAAGGGTTTTTCCCTAAGGAAGAAATAGAATAATTCATTAGAGAATGTTATGATTCTCCTTATAGAGAGCATTTTCGAAGTTTTAAAATTGCTTAAAAAAACCTCAAATCTAGATTTTTTGGCCTTATTTATTTCAAGATGTTAAAAAATGTGATAAATACCAAAGAGTAAACAAAATTTCTAAAAAAAAAAAAATGCGCTTTAACTATTTTTTAGGGATTGCATTTTATAGGAACAATTGTGCAATATTATGAATGTCAGTATATTTTTATTGTTGTGAATTATGTATCAAAATTTGAAGGAATGACAATCCCTAGAATTGATGCTTAAATTTTTATTAAAAATATTTTTCAAGATTTAGAATGCCTAGAGTTCTAATTAGTGATGGGTGAAGTCATTTATGCAGTAAGAGAGTAGATGCAACATTAAGGAAATATGATATTCATCATAGCAATGCAATAGTTTATCATCCCCAAACTAGTGAACAAACTGTTCAAATTAGTAATGGGAAAATTAAAAGAATTTAGGAAAAAATTGTCAATTCTAATAAGAAAGATTGAGCTATTAAGTTAGATGATGCATTATAGGCATATAGAATTGCATTTAAGACTCATATTGGAATATCTCCCAATAAATTAGTCTTTGAAAATGCTTGCCACCTTCCTATAGAATTAGAAGATAAGGCATTTTGAATTGTTAAAAAATTAAATTTCAACCTTAAGGGACTATAAAAGAAAAGATTAATATATTTGAATGAATTTGAAGAAATATAACTAAGTTGGCTCATCCTGAAATATAATAATTAGTATAGTCTAACTGAAGATTATAAATTTAGCACTAATATGAGGCAAACCACTTATGTTTGAAGTTCTTTTCTGTTATTTAATTATTTTCTTGAGTGTAGTGTCATCTTTAGTTTGTAATTTACATGTTTTGTGGTTTGTTATGTTGTTTACATTTGATAAATTTATTTATGCTTAAATATTGTATATTATCTTCTACAAATATTATAATTTGATTACCTATTTAGCCAAAATAAAAATTATGATAAAAAGTTATGTAAAATTAGGTTAATAATAAAATCCTGGATTATAGTTTGAATGAACATTGCATAATAATTTATATTTTCAAAATTTAACAATTAACTAATCTAGATCATCTAAGCTATTAACTTAATTTTGAATTTAGAAACTATATATTAACTCATTGATAACTGCATTGAAAATGAATAAATAAGTTAAAAATTAGATGTACACAACTGAAATTTGGATAATCATAGTAAAACTTAAAAATAGAACCAGTGATATTATTAAATATTTATATTAATTTAATAGGATTTGTAAGAGAATGAAAATAAAAATTGATATTCAAAATCATTAAGTATGTGCTTCATAAATTATAAATGAAATAAAATATGAAAATTTAAAAATATAAATATTACAAAAAAAGAAAAGATGAGCACATTCAAACATTAGTATCAATCACTACAAGAAAATCGTTCATTACCGGTGGATATTTCTGACGGTCTATTTTTCGGGCGGCTTTCTGGCGGCTTACTGGCGGTCTAATTTTTCAGAAAAAATTTCGATGGCTTCTGGCAGTTTAGCGACGGTTTTGTTTCCGGCGACTTTTCCGGCCGTTTGTAATAATTTCTGAAAAATCATATATTCATAATTTAATTAATTAATACTTTATAGTTTAACATAATTAATTAATTTAATTATTAATTTAATATTTTATTTTAATTAATTATACCTTTAATTCAAATATATTATATTATTTAAATAAAAAAAGATAAAATAAGTAAATTAGTACATGTAATAGTGCAATCATGAATTTCTCATTTAACTATGAGTAACTAGTCTATAAACTACATTATTTATTCTATATTGAGAGGTCAATTTTATATTTTCAAATATAACAAATAGATTCAAAATAAGAAATAACAAGGGTAATTAATTGAGATAACTATTATGCCTCTTTCAAACTAAAATTGTAACTTTGTTCATTCCAAATTACTTCTAGACTGTGATGTATTATCATATATGTTGATAATTTTAAATTATCAATTTTTACTTTGACTAGTAAAATTATCAAGGGATGAATATTAAATTTTATTTGAGACTAGCAGGTGTTTAATTAGATGATGGAAATTTGTTAAGTATAAATTATATATTATTTATTTTATTTGAATTTTAGTAAAACTATATTATTTTAGTTGCGTTTGTATAAGAAATATTTAGAAAATGATAAAAAATTATGTGTAGAGTACCATTGCAGCGCCCGAGTATATCATGCCACAGCCCCGAGTCTAATCATGTTGAAGTACATGTTTCTAACATTGCAATGCCAGTCTTCTTTATTTTTAAGCGTTGCGGCATAACCATAGTCAATGTCGCGGCATAACACAACACTGCTAAATTCAACACTGCAGCAATGGTTGTCTTGGGAAAATGAATGCCATGGTGTCCTACCTCGCAACTCCCTAGTATCGGATCCTTTATTTGAACACCGCGATGCTCAAATTTTTAGAGCATTAGGGCAGAGCAGTTATCAATATGAGCAGTCATGCCACATCAGTCAATGCCATAATAGAGCATATTTTATGGCAACAAGGTGCTAGTTAATTTTTCACCACCGCGGAGCCACCTCCTTAAGCGGCGCAACGCTTGAGCCCATTCCTGTATTTACTATAAATATCTTTTTAGTTCTTTTATGAGAAAGTTCTATCACTTGAGTGAAAATTATGTTCTTGTGAGTGTGTTTTTTAGTGTTCCCTTAGAGCAAAGTTTAAAGGAGGCTATGAACATATAAGATACTTTTGTTTGTGGAGATCTTAGTATATTCGTGTAAGCAAATCTATATTTGATCAAAGGAGTAAGGAGAAGATCCTCTACCCTCGACATAGCTAGACAAACAATTATTAGTAGCTTGGCTTGTTAGGGAACTCTATGATGTTCTAGGCGACGGTGCTCTAGTGGCATGAGGGGCCTCCTATCTCTTTTGCTCCTTGGGCAATTTTTTTCCATGTCATTGCTTCATTCTTGTTGCAAGTTCTTAGGGCATGTTGACACAAACCAACCTGACAAAATCTTAATCTCGAATAGGTTAATCCATGTTGAATTGCAATAATTTAGTTATGAATATGTATTTGAAAGAAATTCCTTTTCCATTTCATTCATTTACAGATCACAAAGCCACGATACATCAAATTCATAATGCAAAAAATTAACTATGAACATTTTCTTTCATTTTTTAGTTATACAAAAAAAATGTTCATGTACACAATAATCATGTACAAAACTCCAATATATTTTCATCAAATATACACCATGATTATCAAAGGAATCTACTAACAGAAACATACCTAACCTACAAAAAGTTATAACCTTTATCTATCCAATCCGCCCCTTTATCTTTCCCTAACATAAAATTAACACATGAAAAAAAAAAAAGACGTGAGCAAACCACAACTTAGTAGGCTACCCTGAACCTACCTAAATTCTTAATAATAAACAAATCTGTAGTATAAATATATTATTTCGACAAATGCATAAATAGATATATAGATAATCCATATAACTCTTACCAGAGCAATAAAAGGTTCATAATAGTATCAACATAATAATTATATCAGATAACATAAATAACACACGGTCATATGAAATATAATTAAATGAATTGCATCATATTTAGTTCTCAGTCACCTCAGATCAGATCAATTCCTTAGGCCCTTATACCTCCTAACATTTAATAGATAAATCATATATAAATTTAGGTCGGTATGATTGCCTATGCATAACACATCTAAAATAGGCCCTTATAACTTCCAATGAACATCACCTCAATATCAAACCCTTACCAATGTATAACACTATTTCTTCATTTGTAATTCAGGCTCTTATACCTTCACTTGGATGCATAGGACATCAATAACAACCATTAGCACTTCCTTCATATAGATTTAATCACACAAATACAGAAGCATCACACTTTCAATATATATAAACTTAATTAGACTCATCTCAAAATACATAGAATTGCACTTTTATAATAGAACAATTATAATTTTATGGATAATTTCTACACACACTTCAATAATTATTAATCATAAAATTGTTTACAGATAATGTTCGCAATATTATTTCAGGGATTTTATCCTTCTATAATAGATTTTATGAGAGCCAACAAATATATTAAAAATACTAAAAATCTCATACAATCTAAAACATCTAGTGAAAATTTAGATGAAATAGTCAAAATATGCATAATAATAAGAGAAAATATACTAAAAGTTGCATGTTGAAAATTTCTTATATATCATAATATTCCCAGTTTTATGCCATTAAAAACCCCCAAAATCTAAAATTCCATTTTATTGAAAATAGAGATAAGATATATGTAACTTACAAAGATTCAACAACTTTCACAAGTAGTATTTCAAAAGAAAATAGCCTGAAGACCTCCAAAATGTACGTTGTGTCTTTAGAATTCTCCTCTCTCTGTCTCTCTAGCCCATCAAAACCAATGGTTGAAATGTAAGAGTGATGAAAGATTTAGTGGATTTTGATATTTATAAAAATTTTGGTTATAACATTGTGGCACCCAAAGAGCCAACACCATAGCGCTCCCAAGAAATTATTTCCTATTCAAAATATTGAAAGCTTGGCACCACAATGCCTAAAAATAAGTGATGTAGCTCTCCCATAGTACTTATTTTTCTACCAAAAAACTAGGAATTTAGCACCGCAATGCCCATAAGACATCACCATAGCACTCTAGAGGGATTTTTGTATACACATCTAGATTTTCACACATATAACGCCCTTAGGACTCAATCTTATGCAGATAATACATATAGAAATATTCACATATATACATAAAAAACATGTTACATGAACATATTAGTTCATGTCATAATAGGTTTTATAATCACCATTATATTAGTTCTTACACGAGTGGTCGAAGATGATTTTGACCACCCAAGTGTATTCCTTTGCATTGATGTGATTGTTGATGAGCTCCAACAATTTATACAATGTCCTCAACCACTATAGGCTAAGCGTGTAAGGAAAATGACATTCCCTTCAACATCTACCATTGGAGCCTTATAATAAAGCTCCTCAATGACTTGCCAAGTTCTTGACCCATTTTAAGGAGAGCTTGTAAGCTCTTTTAGAACTTATAGGCACTCTGGAACTAAATTAATATTAATATTATCTTAAATTATAAGAGAGAGGTGATAATCATACAAGCACGCAAGTGAGTAATCTCAACGCATACTCCATGAGGGTTGTAAAGAATAACCGGCACTCTAGAGCATATTCATTGTCTAATAGTGAGGTCATCGACTCAAAGGTGGTCATATGGTCAATTGGAGCAATTTTGCTCCTATAGGACTGCAAGTATGTCATCTTTAACTTCATAGGTAGCCTTTTCTTTGCTATCTCCCTAAAGAAAGTATTTTTAATTAATCTCCTAGTGTGTTAAAGAGGTGGGTTGTATTCTTCATCACTTGACCTTTTGGGTGTCGAGGTCAACGTTTGTTATTCGACCTTCTATGATGAACCATCAAGTAGATGACCCTTATGGGGTGCTCCCCTTTTGCACATTTCTTGATAGCCTTATTAGAGCATCATATATCATTTTTGTCAACATTTCTTCCATTTTCATGAGATTAAGGTGAGTAGTATAGTTTGAGTACCCCATGTTCATTAAGGGTTTGGGATGACTCTACTTGCACTTGGCCTTCTAGTCATTGGTATCAATCATTCAATCCACACTCACCACACCTCTAAAGATGTTGGATAAAAAATATCCATGTGTAATATCCAAACTTACTAGCAACGAGCTTTAGGGATGTAACATGATAAATTGTTTGATAATGAAAAGAAAGAGAGGGAGAACTCTATATGAAATAATCTAATAGCTCACATATTTGTAAATGCCCAAAAGTTTTGAAATGTTCCTCTTCACGCATTATTTATAGGGATTCGAAAGCTAAAAAAAAAGGTTACATCAAATAAAGAAAGAAAATACATAAGTTAATGTCTCTTAATACAGACCACCATAAAACACATGTCACACTCTAACTAACTCGGTGGAGGATTGCCTTTCTCAAATTTGTTCTTTTATATTGGGGTGAGTTTTGTAGTGAGTAGGTGTAAGCGAATATGTTGATTAGTGCTAAGTCGAGAGAGTTGTAAATGGAAACCATCTCAAAGTGATTGATGATCTATGTTAAGACCTAATTTGTTCCTTTATATATATCTTGTTTAATATTCATAAAGGATTTATCATGTGGTTGAAATAATCTTATCTTGAATTATTGATGCATAAACTTCTATTCATTGAATTGATATATGTAGTAAATTATTCATTTTCATGCATGCTAATTCTATTAAATGCAATAAATATTATTCTTGTAAATTATATTCCATTTTAAAATAGCAATGGCCATATTAAAATATCAATTAAAAATTGCTCGTAAAATACACTTGTGTGTATTGTTATGTAGGTCAATATAGTCTTTTTAAATATTGGCTGATCGAATTGATGGACTCATAGAGCTATGATTCTATTAAAAGTTATTGTAATTCTTTGGGTTGATGTTTATTTATATGATTTTAGGACGTCTTGATAAACCAACTATAGATATATAAATATATATATAAATTGTAAATAATGAATGACTAATAGCCCTATTGATGATAATATTATAACTCACTCATTTGAGTTGGATGAAAGTCAATCTTTCATTGTAATAATATTAAATTATAAAAAATTTAATACAACTAAAATTAAAATCAATTAAAATCATTTCATGTAAATATATCATTACTTCTAATGGTAATATTATGATAGGAACTAAAACTACCATAAAACTACCAACATTTAGATCAAATTAGATGCTAAGTCACAATTTATAATAAATATACAATTTGATACTGCCTACACAATAGCAAACAACTTTATACTAAAAAGAAAATAGACTTAGTACAAAGTTTGTCCCCACTTCGACCTACTGTGATAATTTTTCCGGGAGTTCGTTTGTCAGCCCTCCTCTCCCGCCGGTGATGGGCCGATTATCTCTCCGTCTCCTACTTCTACATTCTCTTCTGACTTTCAACACCGAACTCGAGTCATAGAGAATGGGAATGGGCATGGGAGCAAAATCCTAACTTTTGCGCTGGAATTTCTTGATCGGTTTCTACCCGCATGAAAATGGCGTAGATGCTTCGCGGGAGATCTGGAGATGGCGATCGCTGCCATTTTCACATCTATGGTGCTTTTCTCCCTCATACTATCCGTCATTTTTTCGGCGGTGACTGATGGCTCGCCGGCCCGCTTCAGTGCACTGAGTGCTTCTAGTAGTTTCCTAATAGGTAGGCGACATCGAATATCGTTAAATGGTGGCCGGATATTTTGAAACATTGTTGTTTGGGAGTTGGCTGGTAGTAGAATGGGGCTTTATTTTGGAGGGCTGCAAGTCGGATGATGCTGGGAACTCACATTGGTTTTTTGATCTCTTCAGGGATTGGAATTTCTTGATTTCTAGTAGTCTCTGCTTGCTAGTTTTGTTGTCGTTTCTTCGATTTCAGTTTAATGAGTTCTATTGTTTGATTTTTGTTTTCCTTCTTTGTTGCTGGATGAAGGCGGGCGGAATTTCGCGCCTATTTCCGACGGGCTTCTTAAGTTCACGCCATTGGCATCTGGACATGTGGCAATGGCTCCAGATGCCGGGTTTCTGCTCGTATTGGCTGCGAAGAGAACTAGGAGGCCAGATGTGTTGAACAAGTTGAGGCCTTACAGAGGAGGCTGGGACATCACCAATAAGCATTACTGGGCGGTGAGCGATTTCGGTCTTCTCATTTTTATTTTTCTCGGATGCATGCAACAAGGAAGATAATTTTCTCCATGTAATTCATATATATTGGGTAATACATGCAGGAACTCGTCATTTGGTTTGAATGTTCTTTATTCAGGAGTTTGGTATTTAATTTATGCTAGATCTTGTTTGGCTGTTTTTTTATCTGTTAGGATTGTATGTTGCCAAGAATGATCAAACTCGGTCACTGGTTGTGTAGGTTCCAGTCTTTGTTTGCTAATTTCTAGCCAGCATTATCCTTATTCCACATATGTTTAGGCTGAATTGAGGCATCGACAACACTCAATGCCTTCAAATTTTTTTGCCTTAGTGATTTGGGCAAATTCTAAGCCAACATAAACAGAAGCTTAGTTTGAGGGAAAATCATCAAGGGAACTAAGCTCGTTGTTAATTAATTTGGCAGAATGTACAAAAACTGAATTAGAAACATAAAAAATGATTGCCATAGCTTAATCCAACTTCAAACTTATAGAAAATGGTAAATCCTGTTCATTATTTGTTTTCTTTGTTTTATGCTTGCTTCAAATCTTGTTTTATATTTAGTAGTAGTTCTTTCCGTCTATGCCACTATAGGCAAATTTTGTACTTTAAAAACAATAATTCTATATGAAAGATTTTAATATAAATTTCATGTTTCTTGGCTGCAGTCTGTTGGGTTTACAGGTGCTGCTGGATTTATTCTTGCATTTATATGGTTTCTATCATTTGCATTCGCATTTGCTGTATTTCATTTTTGTGATTGGAGGACGACTATCAAGGAGAAAGCATCAGAACGGTCAAAACAAGGCATCTATCTTCTATTATTGCTGCTGTTCACTTGCGCTGCATCGTAATTCTCTTTATACTTTACAACTCCGATTTGCTTTGTTTAAGTTGAATTTTATACTATCATGACTTATTAGGAAACATCATCTTTTAATTTTTCTTGAATTACCTGCAATAAATGTAGCATATAATGTTGCAAAGCATTTGAAGTCTTACTCTTAATAGTGTCTTGGTGACAGCATGTTCTTAAGTTAGTAATCCTCCAAATTTTGTCTCTTTTACATACTTATGTACAATATTTATGCAACGTTAAATTTTCTGTCCCATTAAGCATTTGATAAGACTTTGTTTATGGTTTGTATTCAAGATTGATGTGGCGTATCATGGTACTGGAGCATATCCCAACGCATCATTCCATAGCCCACGGCCTCCACTCCTCTGCAGCTTTAGTTAGTTATTACTTTTCTGCATATGCCAAGTAGTGGCCACCTCAGCTTAATATTGCTATTTCCATATTTCATTTTATTTTCGTTTTATTAGAGTATTACTTATGTACTGGTTGGGGACGAGATCTTTTTAGAATTGAATACTAATATTTGAACTTTCCACCTATTCTCCTCCTGTTCTATCCTTCTTCTTCTCTCTGTTCTTCTTCTTTTCCCTGTTCTTTCTCCTCTGTTTTCTGTTCTGTGCAGGTTTGCTCCGGTTTTCATACCAAACATTCCGTTTGTGTATGATTGAAAAATTTTGGAGTCAATTAAGTGAGGTCAATGGACACCATTTAAGACTGGAGGACTCAAAGTCTTTAAAATTTTTGTGATCGTTATAACTTTTCAGATTTCTTGTAATTTTGATGGAAAACGAAAGCATAGTCTGAGAGTAGTATTGGGTGCTGCAATTTGCCATCTTTCTTTTGCAACTTTTAAAGCTTGGCTCCATAACTTTGTCATTGTTATAATCGGATCGAACCGGTCCAGGTTCTTCACACTCGCGAACCAGCTGCGACGAATAGGCTGTCCGACCCCCTCCCTTTTGTGCGAACCAATATTTGCATGCCTGCAAACCGAACGATGCCTCCCCAGTCGTGCCCTCTCTCTCTCCAATTGTATTAATTGGGTGATTTCACCGCCTTATGGAATCCTCCTGCCTCACTGACCTTCCTCTCGCTATTTAAAGCAAATAAGAGACTTAGGGCATCAAATTTCCCTTCTCCTTCTTGCAACAACCGCCAAATCTCTCCCCTATTTTTCCTCTTCATTTCTCTCTCTCAAATAGCAACTGGCGAGCACCCTCTCCTACTTCCTCGACAGCAACCTACTCCTCCCAACATCAACCTTTGGTGAACATGTCTCAATCTTCCCTCATTCTATAGTAAGCTCCTTTTCCTCTCCTTCTCTCTTTCTTCTTCTTATAGTTCTACTCACCAAATTAATAGTTCTTTTGTTTATAGTGAGAAACAAGATTCAATTTGTATGGATATTGTATAACCTCGAATTTTTAGTATTTGGGTTTGAACTTGTAGGAGAGAAATACTTGTTTGTTATTAATGCTCCAAGTAGATTAAATTATATAGTCTTGATATTTTCATTGCATTATAAATATTGCTCTATTAATTAATTTTTTGGGAGGAATCTCCTAACTTATTGTTGGCTTGATCTTATTAGAATGATAACATCTTTACAATAGTTAATATTAACTAAAAGTCAATTAGCTTAGATGCTTCCAAGTGTGTGCTTATAACTATTTGGTTCCACTTCTAATGTCTTTCGAGTCGTTACCCTCATAGCTTTATCGATTGAATATCTCATAGGCTTGAAGTTCTATGTCGCTTGCCTAAAAGTAAGTAACTGTTATTTATTTTGGTATAAATGTACCCTTCTTTGTTAGGGGCACTATCCTTATTGCTTGTGATAGGTTTCTGGATACTAGTGTCACGACCCAGCCCAGATGCTCGATTTAACGAGGCGGATACTAAAAAGTCGGATGGTTTAAAAATTTTTCATTAAACAATACACCACTTTCTTATTTGTACTGAAGAGCCACTAATACCCAAAATTTAAATTACATGTTGTCATTTGCACGCCGTCTTCTATATACGAATTCTTCCCTTTCAGCCATTACTTCTTCTTTGGGGATTTACCTGAATCATTAAATTTAGGGGTTGAGTTTACAACGTAAACTCAGTGGATAATAATTAAAAATAACTCACATGTATATATATATATAACATTTGATATTGATTCATTAATTTAACATTTGATGCATATATCCTTACTTTATTTCATTTCATTTTATATACATACTGTATCGTATTCCTTTACTTAACCTTTTTCATACTATAACATATTCATTTATAACATTTACTTTAATAATTATTTATTTTCCTTAATTCATATTGTACAGGAGCACCGTCTATATGTATCAAGGGTACAATCCATTTCCATTTCTATTTTTATTTTCATATCCTTTTTCTTATTTTACGTGCACGGGTACATTGGTTCCCCAGCCAGTACCATACAGGGGTGAACTCCTATAAGTTTTGCATGCATAGCATTTTTCCTTTTCCTTTGATTCATTTATGTTTGTATCATTTCCTTAATCTTCATTTATTTGAATTCTTTCATTCATATATACTTTCTTATTATATGTATGTTTTCTTTCTTTCACATATCCATATTTGTAGACACATTTACTTACTTCTTATAATAGTTTTAAAAAATATATAAATCATAAGCTTTAAATAATTATATGCATGCTTCTTTTGAAACGAACTAAAAAATACAATAAATAAAATTTCATAATTACCCACTTTATTTTCTCTTCCAATACTCGTCCATAAATGAGAATTGTTCACAATAACATAATGATTTAATTAGTATTAAATCAAATTTGAATGCCTTAACAATATTTAATTCCTACTATAACATTACCTCTATCTTACGATAGTTTTCTTTTCCAGGAATTCTTGTTAAATCAAACTCCTATAGCTTTCGATCCCTTCCTTTCCAAAATCTCTAAAATCAATAATAAATTTTTTCATGAACACTTGACTTGCTAATAAAACTTAATAAGAAATTTCTCATGATATAAATTTATTTACAATGGGGATTTTTCAAATTCCTTAAAATCCTTCTTCTTCTTCCAAAAATTTTTTTCTCCTTGCTTTCACTCCCCTCTTTTCCTTTAAGAAACATATCGTTCGCTTTAAATGAAGTAAAAGAAGGAAATTTATACGAAAATTTGAAAGAAAAATTCAACCAACCTTTTTCCTTCTTTCTCCTCGGTCGTTTCTCTCGTTCTTGAATTTTTTTTCCAAATTAACACTTCCTTAATTGCGGCAATGAAAAGGAGTTTTGTTCTCATCCTTTAATGCGATCAATTGCTAAAATTGAAAAAAAAAATAAACTTTACCTCGCTCTCCCGCACGCAGCCTTCCGCCCGCTCCCTCTGTACTACCTGCTCACGTTTAATAGGGTAGGCCGGCCGGTTCAGTTGAACGGGCCGGATGAACTGGTTGTCACAATCTCCATTCCTTATAAAAATTTCGTCCTCGAAATTAAATCAAGTATAAGGAAACATACATTAGTTAAATAGATGAGGATATTGACTTTTCATTTCAACTTCCTTCTCCCAGGTGGCATCTCTTTCTGATCCATGCTTTCATAAAATTTTCACAAAAGGTTGCCTTATGCCTCAACTATTTTACATCATAATTCAGTATTCGTTTATGTTCTTCAACATATTTCAAATCAGGCTGCAAGACCATTAATTTGGACTAAATCCTCTTGGATTCATCTGAGACATACTTTTGGAGTACTGATATATGAAATACATTATGAATTCCTTGCATAAGCACTGACGGATCCAATCTATAAGCCATATTTCCAATCCTTTCTGTGACTTCAAAAGGACATATATACATTGGACTCAATTTTCCTGTTCTTCACACCTTTCATCGGGTTAACTTTTAAGAAAACAAATTCTCCTACTTCAAATTCCACTAGTCGGTGCTTTGCATCATAATACTTCCGTTGCCTGTCTTGAACTGCCTTTAGTCTGTCTCTGATCAATCTGATTTTACAAGCAGCCTTATCTACTAGTTCAATTCCAATTATCTTTCTTTCACCAGTTTTTACCCAACACAAGGGTGTTCTGCATTTTCTTCCATAAAGAGCCTCATAGGGTGTCATTCCAATACTAGATTGAAAATTGTTATTATATGCAAATTCAATCAACGGTATGTGAGTCTCCCAATTTCCACCAAAATCTAAAACACATAATCTCAATAAATCCTCCAAAGTCTGACTTGTCCTTTCTGATTGCCCATCTATCTGAGGATGAAATGCTGTACTGAAAGTCAATTTGGTACCCATAGCTTCATGAATTTTCTTCTACAATTTAAAAGTGAAATGAGCATGCATGTCTGAAACTTTAGATTTTGGAATTCCATGTAATCTCACAATTTCATCAACATACAGTTTTGCCAGCTTCTCTACTGAATTTGTCTGTCTGATTGATAAGAAATGAGTTGATTTGGTTAATCTATCAATAACAACTCATATTGCATCTCTACTCTGCCTTGATCTGGGTAATCCAGTCATAAAATCCATCGCAATGTCCTCCCATTTCCACTCATGTATATGTAAAGGTTGTAGTTGACCACTTGGCTTTTGATGTTATGCTTTGATCATCTGACAGGGAATACATTTTTCTACAAATTCTACAACATTTCTCTTTAGTCCTGGCCACCAAAATAACTCTCTAAATTCCTGATACATCTTTCTACTATTTGGATGAATTTTATATGTTGAGAGGTGAGCTTCCTGCAATATCTCCTCTTAAGCTTCCAATATTTGAAATACAGATCCTGCATTTATACTTTAATAATCCTTCTCTATCCATAACAAAGTTCTCTAACTGCCCTGTTTGCACTTTCTTTATTATGTCTTGAAATTTCTCATATTGAGACAATGAATTGAGCACTCTATCTTTCAAAGTAGATTGGATCACCAGTTGTTTTAATATCATATCTTGAGTTTCTTTCTGATTGACCACTGAAATCTCTAATTTTTCTATATCTCTGATTATCTGCTCCTGCTGGGTGATTAACCAATTTGCATTTCCTAGAGTTTTTCTGCTAAGTGCATCTGCAACCACATTTGCTTTTTTAGGATGATACTGTATGCCCAAGTCATAATCCTTAATGAGCTCTAACCGCCTTCCCTGTCTTAAATTAAGCTCTTTTTGATTGAAAATGTACTTGAAACTCTTATGATCTGTAAACACTTCGCATCTGACCCCATATATGTAATATCTCTATATTTTGAGTGCAAAAATCACAGCTGTCAATTTCAAATCATGAGTGGGTAGTTCCTTTCATGAATTTTCAGTTGCCTTGAAGCATAGGCCACCACTTTATCATACTGCATCAATACACATCCAAGTCCCCTTAAGGAAGCATCACAGAAAATTTGGAACCCTTTTGAGCCTGATGGAATTGTCAAAATCGGGACAGTCATTAAACAATTCTTTAATTTCTGAAAAGCTCCTTCACACTGGTCGCTCCATTCAAACTTTATTGTCTTCTGAGTTAATCTGGATAATGGCGTTGCAATCTGAGAGAATCCCTCTACGAACCTCCTGTAATAACCCGCAAGACCCAGAAAACTTCTCACCTCAGAAACTGTTGTTGGCCTTGGTCATTCAGTAATGGCTTGAATTTTATTCCTATCCACGGAAATTCCTTCACCACTAACCACATGTCCCAGAAAATTTATACTGCTCAGCCAAAATTCACATTTTGAAATTTTAGCATATAACTGATTCTTCTTAAGTGTTTGCAATAATACCTACAGATGTCTGGAATGACTTTCTTCATCTCTTGAATAAATCAGGATATCATCAATAAACACAATCACAAATATGTCTAAAAATGACTTAAAAATTATGTTCATCAAATCCATAAATACAGATGGTGCATTTGTCACTCGAAAAGGCATCACTACAAACTCAAAGTGATCATATCTGGTTCTGAAAGCTGTCTTTGCTATATCTTCCTCCTTAATTTGTAACTGATGGTATCCAGATCTCAAATCAATTTTAGAGAAAATTGTAGCTCCTTGCAGTTGGTAAAAAAGATCATCTATTATGGGCAAATGATATTTATTCTTAACAGTAAGCTTATTTAGTTCCATGTAATCTATGCACATCATTGTTTAAAATTGCGCAATACGAGGCTCGCCTTGAGGTCCGCCTCAGCACAATTCTAGTAAAAAAAGCCTTGAGGCTTACGCCTCTAGCTTTTTTATGAGGCTTGCGCCTCAGCTTAGTTGAGGCCTGCCTCGCCTCGCTAGCGTGAGGCTTATGCCTCACCCAATTTGTATATTTTTTTGTTAAAACTAACATAAATCACATCTTCATGCACATTAGAGCGCAACAGCTTCCTCTTGATTGCCTCTATCTCCATCCTGCGGCCTTCGCCGCAGCCAACACCATCATAGCTGCCATCGATAATCACTTAAAAGCTGCACACCACCACCCTAAAATTTTTGGAGCATTAATCTCATATTTATGTCGATGAAAATATTTCTAAAAGATGAACATTATTGAAATAAATTAAATAGAAGCATATTGCGAGGCATTTGACTCTACCGACCAAATGAGACAAATATAGACCAATTTGTTATGACGACAATTCAGATAAATACCAGCTCAGTGATGATAGTGTAGATGATTCCTAAGTTGTTACCAACTATTTTAGCTTTCATTAGGAATTAAATGTAAATGAGTAGAGAATTGAGAAAGAATAAATTTGGAGTTGAACTTCATTTTATATGATACTTTTATGCAATTTTTATATTTCATATTATTTTGCTCTTATAATATTTGAATTTAGATTCCATTTCACGCAATTTATCACTTGTCACTTTATATCTTGTGCAATTTTTTGTTTAATATATATGTCAATATATTAATTCATAATTTAATAGGAAGTTAATATGTCATCATTTAACATATTATATAGGCATTATATAAAAAACCACTTTTGATATTTATTATCACTTTACGCAATTTTTTTATTTTGAGGCTTACGTCTCAAAACGCCTTGAGACTTATGCCTCGCCTCATAAACAAAAAATGCCTCAATACTCAATTGCGCAATTTTAAACATTGATGCACATTCGGAAGCTTCCATATTTCTTCTTTACAAACAATACTGGAGCTCCCTATGGTGAGGAACTTGGCCTAATAAATTCCTTATCTAGCAATTCATGTAATTGACTTTTTAGCTCTTGTAACTCTTTGACTGCCATCCTGTAAGGTGCCCTTGCCACTGGTTCTGAACCCGGTATTAACTCAATAGTGAAATCTATCTCTCTTTCTGGTGGTAATCCCGACAAATCATCCAAAAACATCTCTGGATATTCTTTGATTACAAGTATATCTTTCAACTCTTTAACTTCCTTATTTGTATCATTTACTTGAGCAAGAAAACACTGACATCCCTTAGATACAAATTTGTAAGCTTTCATATAAGTGATTAACATTGAAGAAATTCCCTTCTCCATAGAATTTCAATTCTCTTTCTCCCGGGGAATTAAATTTAACAATTTTCCTGTTGCAGTCAATAATCACAAAATACTTTGATAACCAATCCATTCCAAAATTATGTCAAACTCTTGTAATGGTAAAACATTCAGTGTTGCTTCAAATTCCTTTTCATTTATTTTAAAAGTCACTTGACATACACCATTTACATTCATAATAGATCCATTTGACATTAAAACTTTCAAAATTACACTTGTCTCATAAACATTCATCCCAACTGATTTAACAAATTCCTCTGAAATGAAGGAGTGTGAAGCTCCAGTATCAAAAGAAATCCGTACAGACTTTCCTTGCATCATTACCATACCTATAAAAGTTACATACATTAAGAAACATAAACATACATCATTTCTTTAATAATGTTTTCATAATACATATTCATTTTTCATTTTTATCACCTGTAATTACTTCAGGTGAATCTTTAGCATTCTTCTGAGTTAGTGCATATACTCTAAGCAGAGTATTCTGTCGACTTTAACTTGGTCTTGGAGTAGAAGCAGCTGATTCTATTGTTCTTGGTGTTTCAACATTCTTCCGAGATCCAGTATTTATCTTTGACTCTCCTACTGGTCTTTGCCCCAAAGTAGGACAGTTCTTGGATATATAACCCGTTGATGACACCAGAAACAAGTATTTGTACCAGATAAACATTCTCCTTTATGCTGTCTTCCACACTTGCTGCAACTGTTCACACTTGAACTATCACTGTTGCTGGACTTTTGTCTTTTTCCAATTAAATTTTTCACCTTGTGAAAGAGACTTGCTATGTGAATCATGAGGGACTCCCATAACTTCTCCACTTTTCCTCTTATGAAAATCACGTCTCCTTTGAGTATTTTGCAAGTCTGCTTCTATCCTTCTAGCCCTTTCCACTAATACTGAATAATCTTCAATCCCAAAAGGAACAAGAGGTGTCTAATTGCATCATTCAATCCAGCTAAGAATCGGTGGCATTTATCCTTCATAGTATGTACTAATTGAGGAACATATATGGCTAATGTTGTAAATTCAGCCTCATACTGCATAACTGATCTATCTCCTTGTACCAATTTCATAAACTTGTCCTAAATCTTCCTCCTCACAGAAGGAGATACGAACCGATCCCTGAATACCTGAGTAAAATCATTCCAATTAATTTGCATGCCAGGGATTTCTTCAAATTTGCCTTGATACAGACCTCTCCACCACCTTTCAGCTTCTCCATCAAGTACGAAGATTGTTAAAGAAACTTTTCTCTCCTCTGGGCAATTCATTCATTCTAAAATCTTTTCAATTCTCAGTAACCAATTTTCAGCTTATATTGGTCCTGCAACTCCTTTGAATAATGGTGGTCTCATATCCTGAAATAATTTCAGATACTTATCCATTACCATTTCTCCACCACTGCTACTTCCCGAAGATTGATTCCTTGAGTCTTGAATCAATTGAGTCACAGCTGTCATCATTTGTGCCAGTGCATCGGGATTAACATTAACATTAGGCACTAATCTTTTCACTTCCTCCTCTTCTCCAGGATCATTTTGGTTCCTGTTTACCATAACATAATCATTTTACATTAAATCATTAATAATCATCCTAATGACTCTTTCAGTATGATTCATAATTTAACCTCGCTCTGATACCACTTTTATCACGACCCGACCTAGATGCTCAATTTAACGAGGCGGGTACTAAAAAGTCGGACGGTTTAAAAAATTTTCATTAAACAATACACCACTTTCTTATTTGTACTGAAGAGCCACTAATACTCAAAATTTAAATTACCTGTTGTCATTTGCACGTCGTCTTCTATATACGAATTCTTCTCTTTCCGCCATTACTTCTTCTTTGGGGATTTACCTTAATCATTAAATTTAGGGGTTGAGTTTACAGCGTAAACTCAATGGATAATAATTAAAAACAATTCACATGCATATATATATATATATATATATATATATATATATATATATATATAATATTTGATATTGATTCATTAATTTAACATTTGATGCATATTTCCTTTCTTTATTTCATTTCATTTTATATACATACTATATCGTATTCCTTTATTTTACCTTTTTCATACTATAGCATATTCACTTATAACATTTACTTTAACAATTATTCATTTTCCTTAATTCATATTGTATATGAGCACCGTCTATATGTACCAAGAGTACAATCCTTTTCCATTTCCATTTCCATTTTCATATCCTTTTTCTTATTTTATGTGCACGGGTACATTGCTTCCCCAACTAGTACCATACGGGGGTGAACTCCTGTAAGTTTTGCATGCATAACATTTTTCCTTTTCCTTTTATTCATTTATATTTGTATCATTTCCTTAATCTTTATTTATTTGAATTCTTTCATTCATATATACTTTCTTATTATATGTACGTTTTCTTTCTTTCACATATCCATATTTGTAGAAACATTTACTTACTTCTTATAATCGTTTTAAAAAATATATAAATCATAAGATTTAAACAATTATATGGATGCTTCTTTTGAAAATAGCTAGAAAATACAATAAAGAAAATTTCATATTTACCCACTTTATTTTCTCTTCCAATACTCGTCCAGAAATGAGAACTGTTGACAATAACATAATGATTTAATCAGTATTAAATCAAATTTGAATACCTTAATAATATTTAATTCCTATTATAACATTACCTCTATCTTAAGATAGTTTTCTTTTCCCGGAATTCTTGTTAAATCAAACTCCTATAGCTTTCGATATCTTCCATCCCAAAATCTCTAAAATCAATAATAAAAATTTTCATGAACACTTAGACTTGCTAATAAACCTTAATAAGAAATTTCTCATGATATAAATTTACTTACAATGGGGATTTTCCAAATTCCTTAAAATCCTTCTTCCTCTTCCAAAATTTTTTCTCCTTGCTTTCACTTCCCTCTTTTTCTTTAAGAAACATATCGTTCACTTTAAATGAAGTAAAAGAAGGAAATTTATACAAAAATTCGAAAGAAAAATTCAACCAACCTTTTTCCTTCTTTCTCCTTGGTCGTTTCTCTCGTTCTTGAAATTTCTCCCAAATTAGCACTTCCTTAACCGCAGGATTGAAAAGGAGTTGATTATTCTCATCCTTTAACGCAATCAATTGCTAAAATTGAAAAAAAAAGAACTTTATCTCGCTCTCCGGCACGTAGCCGTCTGCCCGCTCCCTCTGTTTCGCGAACGTCTCTGTTTCGCAAAACTACCTGCTCGCGTTTAATAGGGTAGGCCGACCAATTCAGTTGAACCGGCCGGATGAACCGGTTGTCACAACTAGGTTGCTAGTTCTATTGCTAATGTTTAATTATTAGTATTGTGCATGTCAATAATCTTTTTTATGGCTCATATTGAAATCATCATGTAGTAGTTATCACTTAAAATGGTTCATGTTGTGGAAAATTATTTCATATATATCGATTCTATTTAAATGCAGTACATGATACTCCTACTTTAAATCATATTAGCTATATAAATTGTAATTTTCATATTGATTCATGTAATGCCTGTTGGTTTTTTGTAACAACACTTGTATTGTTTTCTTGTGTGTATGTCGGTAGATTTATATTAGATTTTGGCTAGTTGGGCCGACTGGCCCTAGAGTGACGACTAATCATTGGATTCCTTGGGTTGGTGTTTTATCTTTCCGGTGATAAGTATTTGATAAACCGACTATAGTTATGCACATGTAAATGTATAAATACATAATTTGACATGAATTGAAAATATTAAATGACTGATAAGTCATTTTGGGGTACACTGATATCTAATGTGTTGCATTTATAAGCATTAAAATGATTTGACATTAGTAGTTATTTGACATATACACAATCATGATGGAATATGTCATAGGAGACATGACATGAGTTATTGTTATTTTGATATATTGACTATAGGTTACTACTCTCATCTTTTAGTTGTTCATATTGCATGTCGTTTATGTTTTGATAGATAAAAGTTACTTTTTGAGTTTTATTTATCAAACTCACATGTTACTTTTTCATGGTAGGTCATGTCGGAGTACTAGGGGGATCACCACTTCAGGAGCATAGTTATCAAAAGTAGACTATTTTTTGTATTTTATATTTTGTAGTAGATTATTACATATTTGTTTTGTGGGTTGGGTAGTTTATTTCATATTAGTGGTTCTATTTCCATTCCTTTTGTTTGTAACAATATTATTGCTTTGGTGTATTGCTATTCTATTTAAATTCATATTAATGGAATGAATATTTAATTTCCTTTCCATTACTTTAATATAATTGGTTATATTATTAGTTTATGCACTTTTGTTTTTTGTGAGTACAAAACAAATTTTTCCTATCCCTTCATTGTGTCCCGTGTTGCCGGAGTGTACCGCCTTCGTGACACGGGATGTGACAATCAGTGGTGGAGCCAGAAACTTCTTATAGTGGTGGCGCAAGTGCCAAACTATTTGTTCAATTTCCTTGATTACTTTTATTTAAAAAAAAAAAACTATAAATAAACTGACCTTAAATTGATTTGAAAAACTGATTTAAACTTTTTTTTGAACTTTTAAAAATAGATTTTAAACTTATATAAACATATTATAGTGTCTTCAAAATACTTCGTAAAAGCAAATAAATAATCTTAGCACTTTAATTTCACATGCCTTCATTGCCGGCGATGCCAGAACGGAAGAGCGCAAATATGAAAGCATGCACAAAACACTGTAATTCTTGAGGCGTCGAGCTGAGCAAAAGTTGAGTAGAGCCGTGGAGGAGGTAGTCAAGCAGGTGCGAGACGGGCACACGGACCAAATCAATAAAAAAATGCAAGACACATGAGACCATGCACGACTTATTCTTGTTGTTTTTGACAGAATAGGCTGAACACTTTTTCATTAAGTATAACCTCATATACCCTGTTATGTTTACACAGCCTAATGCCTGTGAAACCTCAAAAAATATCTAACAAAAAGGAAATAAAACATAAAAAAGTAAAGTAATTCATGGTGAATGAACCACGATTATCTGCCTCAGCGGATGTCGAGTCTCAGGCCCTCCAACATGCCTCACAAAACCAGTTGGCGATAAAAGCTCCCATGGCAGACACAGAATTCTCACTTCACTCTGAGAGCACTAGTATAAGTACCCATAGATCTTCTTTACCTCATTGGTTTGAGTAGAAACTAAAGCTCTACACTTTTGGCTTAAAGCTAGCTTGTTTTGCTCTTTAGTATGAATGGATACTTCAGTTTTGGTTTAGTGTTATTACATGCAGATTAAAGCCAAATGCTATCTATAGTGGCAAAACTTGAATGTCTCCTCGATTCATTGGTGTTGCTAGTTTCTGTTGAAAAATAAAATAATGTTACAGGTAAATAATTAAGTTGGGAAAATGATCGTAGCAAACAAATCATTATATTAATCCAATATGACTCAATTTAGGAGCGCATCTCTAATGAAAATGCTAAACCCACCTTAAAAACTCTGAAGAGTAGAAGTCCCAGAATTAATATTCTCTTGCGAACTCGGGTCACCGGCGACCTTCACCTGACAATCATCAAAGGAAGATGAGACGGATGCCTGGCTAGAGGAAGATGAGAAGGATGCCTTTCTGCTATTCTGTTATCCAATAAAATAAAGGATTGGGAGATTAAAAAAGAACTTTATTTTGGGAAACATAAAATAGAATATGATGTTTCTAATTTTTTGAGGGGGCATGAACACCCATAGGCCCGCCTCAATCCGCCCCTGGTGATAGCCATTGCATATTTGTGGCACCATTATGTGGAGAATTAGAAGGTTTGAGTTTTCTTTTTGATGTCAAGTTTATAAAATCATGCCATGCTGATGTGCAATTTAATTCGTTTTGTCTTGGTGAATTTGCAGCGATTTAGTCGCTTCATGTAGAACAATTAAGCAAGCTAAGTGTTGATCTGCTAATGATTGGTTTTTGTTCATAAGCATAGTTATCTAGTTCTATTATATTATGCCCAGCTTGTTATAAATCCTGCTTCCCTATATGTATTGTTTGATCAAATATTTGCATTTATGAAATTCAAGTGACTTGGTGGTGTAATTGGCAAACAAGTTTCTACCAGTGGCTTTGGATTTATTGTTTCATTGAAATTTTCCAGTGCTGAATTTGCAGATGCAGAGTTAATTTGTTAAGGTCATACCCCTGATCTGAGTTAATCATTTCTTTTTTATGGTACCTGCTGATATAATTTTGCCAATTTGAGTTTTTTGAAGACGTAATGCTTAATTTGAAGACGTACGTAATGCAAGGGTTTGTTGAAGCCATCACTTCAAAATTTTAATTTCTCAGGTCATTGGAGATTCAAAACTTATTATTTAACCGGTTGTCAAAATAAAAGGCAGACGCAACGTTCTCAAGTGCTTCATTTATCTCTCAGATAAACTTTTCTCTATTTCCAAATAAAAAAGTGCTCTCAACCATCTTCTCTGTACTCACAATCATCTAGTTCTCTGTACTCACAATCATCTACATTTATTGACATTTTATTTCTGTCACTGTATTGATGGTTGTTAGTTCGTGCAAGTGATGTTTTGGAAACAGTCACTGCCAGACTTTTTATGGAGATCAGCAGGTTTGACTTATGGTCCATGGGGAATGAGACCGCTTTTCCCCCTCCTTTCAGATCTACAAATATAGGGTGGATTGTTTGGATGACAAATGGTATTGTCTCCACTCTTATCGGCAATGTCACTCCCCATGTATATGCCTTTTAGTGTCACTTGTGGTTTTCAAGCTGCTTTATGGTTCAAATCATAAACCCTAATTTACCGTTAAGAAAAATATCTAATTAGAAGGTTAACTTAAAAAAAATCACTAATAATTCTAAAAAAACATAAAAATGTGAAACAGCTTGCATTAAACTCATATTCAATTATGGAGTGAAGGAAAAATAAACATCACATAAATTGTAATAATAAAATTTCGAGCAAGCATAAGTAAAACCCACGTCAAACCCTAAGATTAAAAAACCATAAAAAAATTCAACATTACCAAATGAGTTCAAAATTTCATGATTTGATCTTCAAGTTATTAATAAATTGTGGTTTAAATTTCATATCATTTAGAGTTCATTTGGTGGTCCAAATCAAAAACCTAATCCTTATTGTATAAGGAAATCCTAATCTTACCGATAAATTTGAAAAAATCATTAATAATTCTAGAAAATCAAAAAAATCATTAATAGACCTAGAGCCATTCCCAACATCAATTCTTTTTGGTGTCGACTGTTAATGGAGAGTTGCAATATTCTATCCTCATCAAGTTGGTCCCTAATTTCTTTAGAGGATTGTTTTGAGTACTAGGGTGGTAGGATTCTAGCATCATGATTTTGCCTTCCTCTTCATTGGTTTCAACATCTTGCCTTCCCCTCTCATTTGGGAGTGGGTTTGTCTCTTGGGGGCCATCACTATATTTTGTCTTTTGAATGTTGTTTGCCTTTGCCTAGTAGGGAGGGCAGTGTTTTGTGTACTCAGAGATGGACACCTCATGCGTTAAGAAAGTCTATGTAGCACTAAATATACAACAGTCAACACCAACATGTATATATTTAGTGAATTAATGGAGTGTTGATGATATCATTTTATATTTTTGTAGCCCACATGCATCTTAGGATAGTCCAATGGTATATGAGCTGATACTATGGAATTTGGATTTTGCTTTGAGGGCACCAAACTAGAGAGGGAGTTTCTTTTATGAAAAATATAATAAATATGGAAAATAATTAAGAAACTCACTGATTGGTAGCCCAAAAAGTGGCTTTGAGTGAGTGCTTATGATGTATTTCCTTGAATTACTTCACAATCACTTTTAGAGGCTATTTAGCTGTGACTATTATGGGTTGTTTGGTTGCAATTATTATGAGTGTATTGCAACATAAATGTAGCGGTTTTGGGATTTTTGGTGTGTAGTTGGGAGTAAAATAAATGCAAAATAGTATTTAGAGGAATTTTGAATACCCCATAGCCTATTTTTGTATTATTTCAAATTTGTCCAAATTTGACAAATTTAGGCAACATTGCTCACAAAGTAGATTGTGACCTCATTGCCACTTGCATACAATATTGGCAAGTTTTTGCACTTCATATGATCCTACCCCCATCCTCTCTTACGACCTCGCAGTGCGCTTGTGACCGCTCTGCTGTCATTGCTGCTTGTGAGAACCTCATTCGCTTCCATTGCCGCTCAAGTTCTCTTTATTTTAGTTTGTTTTAATTTTTTATTTTCATGTTTATTAATTCGAACCAAACACAAGCGACCTATGGAGTTTTGAATATATTGTATTTATTTTTCACTTCATTCAAAATGCCTTTAAATTCTAAATAATTGAAACCAAACAACCCCTAGGTGAACAGAAATGATATATGGAATTGTTATTACATTTAGAACTTCTAGATCTCAAGTTTTGGTATTTCCTCTCACTAGCTTGGCATGATAAGATGCAATGGTTTTAGTACTTCCCAAAAATTTTCCATTATTCTAAATCTGTTTTATTCTTCTCAAATATCTTTGGGATTATTATTTATTTTAAGGCTATTTCACTAAAGTTTCTCACATGTATCTTTTTAATACCATATACTCGATAGTATTTCATTATTTTCTTTAAAAACCTTATAAATTCCAAGTTTTAATTTATATAGGGGCTTTTGTGAATATTGGACCATTCATCACCCTTCAAAAGATTGGTGTAGAGATTTATGCCTGTGAAACACCTACATAATTTCACCAGCTGGGTTCCACGCTTATCACGGCTTTCACCTTTTTCTTTTTACTTTTGCTGCCATCTCATTGATCTGTCTGATCCCTATTGGTTACTTATCGATCGGTAAACTATTGTAATGGTTATGTAATTATTTTTGCCTACACATCAATGTGCTGACTATTTTAATTATTATTGTATTGTTATCTTTTGATTTTGTATGTTTTTTTAAGGAGCTCTCCTAAGATTGTATAAGGCCATCTCAAACCGAAAAACTCATTACAACTCCAAAATGTAATAATACTCTAAATTGCAGTAACTCATCTCCAAACGAATTTCCTAACACAAAAAAAAAAAAAATTCTATGTATATTCTTTATCATATTTTATTTTATATTTATTTTTAATAATATCTTTATATTTATCAAATTTTCAAAAAAAAAAAAACTTTTACTCGATAAATTAATTTGTAATATAAATATATACTTAATAAAATAAATATTAGTTATTTTTATTTTTATTTCTCATTTTATATTTTCGTTGTCATAACTTGTTCTTCATTTTGATTTCAATTTTTTATTTTGTTGAAGTATTATAATATTCAATATCCTTTAAATTTAATGGGGCTTTTATCCTAATTTATATATTAATCTTGTATCTTAATTATGCTATTGCATTTTATATTATTTAAAATGAATAACTTAATTAAAACAATTAATTATATAAAAAAGTAATAATAAAAACCTACACTTAATAACCTATAATTATTAACCTAATTTTCTGAAGTAAAAAAAAAAAATTGAGTCGGTTGGTGTCGCATTGTTCACCTCGCGAATTTAGCGTGCGATTTGGCGTTCAGGTGGAGCAAATGGCTGACAAGAAACGAGTATAAGCAGTTTTTTTGGAGATGGCCTAAGTACTACACAAATATTAGAATGAAACACTTAATCATTTCTCTTCAATTATTGTCAATACTTTGGGGCTTCCCACTGTCAGGTGTTATATTTTAATGGTCCTATCTCAAGTTTAGGTCTATGGTTGGATTAATTTTGAGGTGTGTCTAACAAAGTGTTGTAGAATGTTAGAGTTTCTGTTTTTTTTTCCCCTAAAGAAGGGAGCACCCTGAAGGATGGTTTTATAACCACCAGTGCATAAGCTTTGAACTTTTAATTTCGCTGTTCTGTACCCAGTTTTTCACCTTATTGTGTCCAAACTGTCATTTTTTTTTTATTTTCTCTTTCTCTTCATCAGGTATTGATTATTAGCTTGTCCTTTTTTGTTTAGAAAATTAATTCAAATGGATATTTTCCACTAGTTGGATGATTTCTCCTTATCCTGTTGGTCTCATTTTTGCTTTTCTTATGCTAACTTTTCAGGATTGGTTGCATACTTTTATCTGTTGGTCAGGATGAATTCCATGATGAAGTGTTCAATACCTTAACTTTTGTTGTTCAGCAGTCAGATTTCATTGTTCAGATTCTAAGGAATGTCACAGATTATTTATCCTTAGCAAAGACAATTAGTGTGGATGAGTTCTATATTTCGTCTGATGTTCAGAATAGAATTAACAAGTTAGATGTAGATCTAAGGAGCGCAGCTTTTATAATATTAGAAAAAACAACAGAGAATTCGGAAAAGATTACCAGAGCAATGAATTATGCGTATGAGCCAATTTCTAAGGATTGTTTAATGAATTTTTGCATAAGCATATTTTTTTTAATCCTATAACTTGTGTTTTTTTATTGATATAGGAGGGTTGTTCTGATTTTAGTAGCAGCAATTATGCTTTTGCTTGCTCTCACTGGCTTTGGTGCGTATTCTTGCTTCTTTTTATTAGAATTTGCTCTATATCCCAAAAGCATAATTGATCTTCTGTTTTTGATTTCTTATCTTATCTGTTCTCACGTTCACTACAGCACTCTCAATTCTCGGGCACAAGCAGGCTATTTATGCGTAAGTTGACAGTGCATTCTTTGTAGTGGATTAGCTATTCAAATTTTCTGATATACAAGTTTAAATTATTTTAAAACATCCATATATTTTCAGGTTTACCTCAATTGGATGGCTACTTGTTACAGCCACACTTGTTTTATTTGGAGTTTTTGTTATCTTAAAGAAGTAAGAACCTTGGCTAAGCTGTTTATATTATTAACTTGTGATAGTTGTTTGTGCCTTATTAAGTTTATTTATTTGATTTACAATCTCATATATTATTCAATGAGCTTTGAATTTTTCTGAACTCAGCATATTTATCATTTAAAATTTGGAGATTGTTCGCTTTTACAATTATTATTATTATTATTTATGTTGATTGTTTACATGTGTCTAACTCAAAGTATTTACTGATTGATTGTATGTAAGAAATTGAAGATGAACAGTATAGAATATTTGATCATTGAGCACTAAGATATGCATGCGTGTCTATGGTTCTCCATAAATCTGTTAATAGAAGACAACAAAGATCTGGTAAAATTCTCAAAGTATGAGTTTTGGCTTTGAGATATGACATTCCTAAGACAGATTATTGTTGAAGTTGAAATTTATGTAGATCCCGCTAAGATTAAAGAGTAATGAATTGGCAGAGGCCAAATATTGCCATTGAGATTCATAATTTTTTTGGCCTAGTTAGTCATTATAAACAAATTGTGGAAGGTTTTTTCACGTATTACTACACCTTTGATCATAGTAACTTAGAAGTTTGTTAAGTTTATATGATTTAATGCATGCGAGCAAAGATTTCATAAGCACAAGAACTATTTAGTGTTAGCTCCTATTCTCACTATTCTTTTTGGTATCCATGGACTATAGATTTATAGTGATACTTTACATCAAGGCTTTGATTGTGTCTTAATGCAACACAACAAAATAGTAGCTTATGTGTCTAAACAACCCAATGTGCATGAGAAAAACTATTCTAAATATGACTTAAAGCTAGTAACAATTTTTTAAAGCTAGTAACAAATTTTTTTGCACTGAAGATTTGGAGGTATTATCTTTACGGTGCTCTTTGTGAGATTTTTGTTGAATATAAAAACTTGAAGTATATATTTATTCAGAAAGAGTTGAATTTGAGATATAAGCGATGGCTTGTGTTGATGGACTATAATTTATAAATTTAGTACCATCCAGGTAAGATTAATGTGGTTTCAGATGCTTTAAACCGAAAGTCTTCATATTGTGTGGCATGAATGATCACACAAGAGCAACTATTAGTACATGCAATGGGGCGACTTCAGTTTGAGATATTACCTTCGGGAGGAAATTATGTTATTTATCACATGGCTATTCAACCAATGATTTTTGATTGAATTCATGAAGCTCAGATGGAAGATGTTGATTTGATGCAGCTTAGAGGGCAAGTTATGAATTTATTAAAATCCCAATTTACTATTAATCAAGTAGGTGAATTAAAATTTAAAGATAGATTATGTATTCCAGAGCATGCTGAAATTCGATATGATATACTTCAAGAAATGCATGCTACTCTAGACTCAGTTCACCAAGAAGCACCAATATATATCATGATCTTAAGAAACTTTTCTGATGGCCTAGTAGCAATGTGGCAGAATTTGTAGTCAAGTATTTGATTGGTTAGATGGTCCAAGCCGAATATCAGAGACCTGATGGTCTGTTCTAAGCTCTCCTAATTTAGAATGAAAGTTGAAAGAGATAGTGATGAGGACATCGATCCAAGGTTCAAACATGTGTATCGCCGGAAGCATCGCCGATCGATGACCACGATTCAGAGCTTATATTTCTAGTTGTTTATGCATTTTATTTTTATGTCTTTTGCGGATTGTTGATTAATAGCTTTTGGTATTGCTACTATCCTTGGTTATCCATGAGTTTTTGGTTAATCTACTTGTACTCCTTCGCCTAAGCAAGTTAACAACTAAGAACCTTTAATGATTTTACTTGTTATCTCAATAAGTTCTTAATTGTAATTCCATTGTCAATCACTTTTAATTTTCTTAAGAAGCTCCTTCGCATGTGGTATCACATCACATAGCTATGGACTTCGCAGTTGGCTTGCCTAGATTAAAATGTGGTCATCATGCAATTTGTGTTATAGTTAATAGATTCACTAAGACGGCTCATTTTCTATCCTTCAAGAAGAATTACTAGGTGGAAAAGCTAGCGAAGATCTACATGGCATAATTATTCGATTGCATGAGATTTCAATCATGAATGTGTTGTATAGGGACAAAATATTTTCTTCGAGATTATGGAAGAACGTGCAAGAGCTTTGGGTACAAGGTTATATTTTAACATTGCATTTCACCCATATATAAATGACCGGTCAGAGCAGACAATTTAGATACTAAAAGATTTATTGAGATCTTGCATTCTTGACTTTGTGGGTAATTGAAAAGTTATATTAAGCTTATAGAGAGTTTGACTAGAATAATTATTTCCAGGTTAGCATCAAGATGATACTATAGGAGGCCATTTATGGTAGGGAGTGCCAATCTCCTTTGTATTGATTTGAGATGGGTGAAAGAAAACTCTTAGGACCTCAATTGATTGATCAAATTACTAAGAAGATTTAGCAAACTCGAAAATGATTTTGTTCAGCTCAGTAGCGGTAAAAAGATTTCAGCTTTAAGCATAGAGAGGTTGAACATGAGGTTGGAGATCACATATTTCTCAAGATTTTGCTCACACGAGGGGTTAACAAGATTTGGCAAAAATAGAAAACTTCAGTCCCAGTTCATTAGACCTTTTGAAGTAATCGAGGGAGTTGACATAGTTTCATATAGATTGATTTGGGCAACTAATTGCTCATACGAACGGACAATATTGATATATAAATTAATTATTGTCACTATAATACAAATATATAGAAAAGCAAATTAGTTGGTATTGGGTAACAGTGTTGAAAAATTCACCCATTGTTTATGTCTTGCATTCGACTCGCTAAGAAATTCATGTTTGACTAGATTTTTAAATAAATGAGCTGAACTTAAACAAATAATGTGCTAATTTTCTCAATGAGTTGGCCACAGATAGAGTTATGTTAGATTGTGTTTGGCTTATTGTTTAGCAGTTTGATGTATAAAAAAAAATTATATTTAGATATTAACTAATATATAGTTTTAAATAATGTATATATATGTTATCATTGTTTTGGTATTATATACTTCCATATTAATGCTTTATAATTCTTTTTTATATTTATTAATTTATGTATTAATAAATTTTTAGAACTTCAATTATTGAAATCTAACATCTGTAAAACATGACTTTGATGAGCCTACCAAGCCTAAAATGAAATAAACACAAATACAAGAACACAAGTGGAGCTTGAATAGAGTAAAAATATGATAGTGCTGAGGTCTAACTCAAATTTGTTAAAACTCTGGTTAATTTACACGTCTAGACTTGGGCATGGTTTGAAAATTCTGGTTTGAACTAGATGATGTCCGAATGTCTTTAGCATTCTCGTTGATAAAAGAGTCTCTCCATCACGGCAAAGAATAGAAATGGGTGGAAGCATTAAATATTCCCAGGAATAGGAAAATAAGCTTACAAATACAAAATGAGAAACTACAACATAAAAAAAAAAAAAAAAAAAAGAAAAAAAAAAAAAAAAAAAAAAGAGAGAGAGAGAGAGAGAGAGAGAGAGAGAGAGAGAGAGAATGGTCCTCTGGCGAGGAATTGCTTAAACTATATTTGTATCTGAATCATAAATTATGGGTAGTTTCATTGACCAATTGATGCATTTGTCATTTCAGTTTCTGTCTTCCTGAAAAACTATATTGTAATTTTCTGCATCAGCACTATAGGTGATACCTGTACTGCCATGAATGAATGGGTGCATTATCCTCACACTGAGACAGCACTCAGCAACATTCTTCCTTGCGTTGATCTGAAAACAACAAATCGCACATTGTACCAAAGCAAAGAAGTCATTCTCCAGCTAGTCAGTGTAGTCAATTCGGTAATTAGATCCGTCGCAAATTCAAACAATGCATCTTCAAAATCTTCTGTGTTCTTCAATCAATCTGGAGCTGAAATGCCACTTCTCTGTTCTCCATACGATTCCAAACTCCAGCTACGACATTGCCAACCTCATGAAGTTTCATTCAGCAACGCTTCTTTGGTATAAGCTGTCATGTTTGTGTTAAAAAAGAAAACAAAATAAATAATTTAATAAGTTAACTAACACCATTATCTGATTTACATTACAGGTGTGGAAAAACTACATATGTGAAATCTCCAAATCAGGTTACTGTACTGGTGTAGGAAGGATTTCTCCTAATATGTACACTCAGCTGGTGATAGCTGTTAATGCAAGCTATGCTCTTGATCACTATACTCCATTGCTTCTGAGCCTACAGGACTGTAAATTTGTTCGTGAATCCTTCAATACTATTACAACCAACTACTGTACTTTCCTGGAGCAAGATCTCAGCATGGTCAATGCTGGGCTTGTCCTGATCTCCATTGGTGTTATCCTCTGCCTCTTCTTGTGGATCTTATATGTTAATCGCCGCCAAAGTGAGGTTTCTGTAACTCTATCTGAAGTTCTTGGAGTATCTTCTCTACCTACTTAATAATTTTTTTAGTATTGTCCTTATAATCATTTGGCATCTCAGATGGAGCGAAGCGCCGTCTGATGCTAATATATTTGTGTCCTAATGCATAATTAGGAGCCCTTTTTAATGATTAATGGAGCAAGTTTTAACCAAACTTGTTTTCTTAGTTGCATCTTTTTTTTTTTTTAAATGCTTGTAATTTTTCATTTACTTCCGGAAACAGAGAGAGACCTGATGGCGGGATATAAAGAACTGTTTTGTACTCACAAAGAGAAACATGCATATCCTAGTGATACAACAAAACTAGAGTAAACATAGAAAGTGAAAATTAAATATTTAATTCATTAGTAAAAACTCAAATAGATAGTATACCAAAACAATAATATTGATACAAGCAAAGGAATGTAGTAGGATGAATAACATGAAAGAAACTATCCAACTCATAAAGCAAATATGTAATAATCTATCCCAACATACAAAAATCTAAAAATAGTTTACTATTGATAACTTTGATCTTGAGATGAAGGTTTGCTAAACTCGTCTGCAAGATTTGCTATGAAAAGAGATAACGGGTGAGTTTGATAAATCAAATTCAACAAGGTCTTTTATCTATAAAAGTATAAATAACAAATGAATAGAGCATGCAATATGAACAATTATAAGGTAGTAATAACAGCCTATATTCACTAAATCAAGGAAGCAATGAGACATGCAATGCTTCGTATGACAACATTTTGATATGCTAATATAATTAATGCATATATCAAACTGCTACACACAATATCATTCTAATACAATTACATCAGGTATCATCATATCCCTAAATGTCGTATCAGTCATTTATGTTTTTTAGCTAGTATATTTATATATGTATATACATATCTACATATATTTATAGTCGGTTTATCAAATAACCTTCATCGGAAAGGTAAACATCAACCTAAAGAAATCAAATGATTTTCTATAGAGTCATTACTCTGTGGGCATGTCAGCCCAGCTAGCCAATAATCAATAGGATTTTATGGACTTACACACCATTAAACAGTGCAAGTGTTATTACAAATAACCAACTTGTATTATATAGCTAAACATGACAATCACAATTTATATAATTAATATGATTTACAGTAGGAGTATCATGTACTGCATTAAATAGAATTGATAATATATGAATTAAATTTTCTACAACATGAACTATTTTAAGTGATAAAAGCTCGCACATTAACAAATCAAAGTAATATTATTTCTACCACATGATGATTTTAATATGAGTCATAAATAAGATTCATGACATGCACAATACTAATAATAAATATTGAAAATAGATCTAGCAATGAAATATCTAGAAAATCTATCATAAGCAACAAAGACATCGCCCCTAACAAAAAAGGGTACGTTTATCCAAAATAAATAACAATTATTTATTTTTAGATCAGTGACGCGAAACAGTAAGCCTACAAGATATTCAACCAACAGAGTTACGAGGGAAACAAATCAAAAGTTTTATAAGAACCGCAACCAAATAGTTATAAGCAAGCGCTTTGAAGCATTCAAGTTAATTGACTTAAGTTAATATTAACTATTGCAGAGATGCTATTAACCTTATAATCATTCTAATCAGACTAGGATGACAATAATTTTGAAAATTCCTCATAACTAATTAATTAATAGAGTAATATTTATGATGCAATGAAAATATCAAGACTATAATTTAATCTACTTGAATCATTAATCATAAATAATAATTTTTTTTCATACAAGCCAAAACCCAAATATTAGAAATTTGAGGCTATACAAAATCAATACGGATCGAATCTTAATTCTCACTATAAACAAAAGAACTATTAATTTAGTGATTAGAATCATTAGAAGAAGAAATAAAGGAGGAAAGGGAAATGAACTTACTATGGAATGAGGGAGATTGAGACATGTTTGTCTAATGTTGATGTCGGGGGAAGGTTGTTGTTAAGGAAGTAGGAGAGGGTGCTTCTACGACTGCTGTTTGTGAGAGATAAACAAAGAGGAAGAATTTCGAGAGAGGTCTGACTACTATTGTTAAGTTACATAGATGATTGATCAATTTTTGAAGTTACTCTTGAAAATGCAATAAATACAATAATGTCTTGACGACTACTGGTTTGTAATAATCATTTAATAATATTAATGTCAATTAAAAAAAAAAACTTTGGAATAGAGAAAGATTGGATTAACTCGGTGCTTGAAGGTGAAGTACTTTAGCTAATAAAGAATTTCCCAAAGACGAGTATTGCAAGGGTCCAATATTTGAAAAGAATTGAAGTCAAAAGAAAATAAAGTGGGTAATTTCAATTATTTTTATAGCAAAGTCCAATTTTCTTTTATATTATATCAATTTCTTTTAATTATTTAATTGCTACATGATTATAACACTATATTGATCTAATGGTTATCATATGAATACATTATTTGAGAAGGAAAAGAAATAAAAAGGTGAAATATTTGCTACATGATTTTCTATAGACCATAGTGATGCATCTAAAGTACTTAATACTTTATATTTATATATATATATATATGTGTGTGTGTGTGTGTGTGTGTTATTTATTTTATATGAGTATTTTATATGATTAACTATTGTATATGAAACGATGAACACCCGCTAAGTTTACTTAGTAAACTCACTTTATTAAATTAACTTTTTTAGGTAAGTCTCTTGGTAAATATAAATGAAAGAAATAGAAAATTTTGTGTATAGAAGATGATGCTCAAATGAAAGCATGTAAAATATGTTTATGTTTAAAAACATATTCAATGTATAAGTTGTGTTAGTAGCTCTTTAGTATTTGAGGAATATGAGTCATTCCTATTATGTGTAATTGATGAAAAAAATATATTAACTATTCGACTGTTCGTTTCTGTCTTGTTAATTCGAGTCGGGCCGGGTCGTGACATCTCTAATTTGATGATTAGAACCATAAGAAGAAGAAAGTGAGGAGGAGAGGGAAGTGAACTTTCTATAGAATGAGGGGAGATTGAGACACTTTCGCTAAAGACTGATGTCAGAGAAGGTTGCTGTTGAGAAAGTGGGAGAGGGTGCTCGACGTTGGCTATTTGCCAGATAGAAATGAAGAGTAAGAATATGAGAGGTCTAACAGCTGTTGCAAGAAGGGGAAGGGAAATTTAATGTTTTTAGTCTCCTATTTCTTTAAATATCGAGAGGAAGGTTTGGCGAGGTGGGAGGATTCTGTAAGGCGGTGAAATTGCATAATTATCGCGAGTGGAGAGAGATAGAGAGGGTCACGACTAGGGAGGCATCGCGGTTCGGCTTGCGTGCGAAGAAGGGAGGGGGGGCATGCTTGCGTTGTTCGACTTAATGCACATGTTCCACATGAGAGGGGACGGGAGGGCTTAGTTAGCGAGAATATGCCTGGACTGATTTGATCCATGTCCTGATTATTACAGAAGTTGAGGCATAAATTTAGTTCATTCCTTTCATTAAGAGCAATTCAATGCTTTTTGAGGTTTCATAAATTTGAGCTCATGAGAGGCTATAGGCAATTATTGGGTTGGTATGGATTGATTTTGAATTGATGATGAATGACATTAATAAAACACTATTTTTATGCCATGATGTTCACTTTTTTAGTAATCCAAGATTGCTAAACAAGTTGCATATCAAAGGCTTTGATAAAATAAAAAACTTCAAAAATATTATATTTATAAAAAAGAATTATTAAAAAAAAGGAGAATTCTTGATGATCTAAATAAAATATTTGATTTAGGATCTAACACATCCTAAAAAAATACATGTATTTTTGTTTAAGGGGCAAATTATTGAAATTTGAAGGATTTGAGTTTAAATTTGAATTTTGACATTAAAGGAATAGAAAAAAATATTTTCATGAATAATAATAATTAAAAAATATTTCTAAAATTTAAAAAGAAAGAAAAAGCTATGACTTTTGAGTTGTTATATATTCCAAGTCTCAAGTCTCAGAGATCCGTGCATGAAGTAAATCTATTAGCTTCTCTACAAGGGGGACCGGAAAAAATGACCAAACGAATGACCATTTCAAGCCACTAAACCAGTAGCCGTCTTATGTGGGTGGGTATAAGAGCACGCGCGTGCGTGATAACGTAATTATTTTCCCCGAAATTTCCTCGATCCTTCTGAACAGCGCAGCGGGTGATAAGCGATAGGCTAGTAGAAAAGTGATTGTATTGTTCTGGTACTTATCATATAAGTCCGTGGGCTTATTACTCGGTCCATATCAGCTGAGGGGACTTCTAATCTTACATAAAGACGCAATAGACCCCACCGCAAACCCCAACAGCTCTCTTCCCCAATTCTCATCCTTTTTTTTTCTACCCCCTTATCGTTCTCTACTTCTGCGCCTCCGCTTGCGATTTCCTACTTTTTTTTCTCTATCGAGATTTCTCTCTCTTAGCTTCAATCGGAGACGGGTTCTCCGGCGATCGATCCGGGGGCCTACGCTTACTCCTCCACCCGATCCGAATAGGCGAGGTAGGATCCAGTCGCCGTCGCCGGATCCCCGATCCGAAATAGCCCTGATCTCGCGGTATTGCACCTGGCCATGAGTTCTCTTAGCAGAGAACTCGTGTTCTTGATACTGCAGTTCCTAGACGAGGAGAAGTTCAAGGAGACGGTTCATAAGTGAGGAATCCACCAAAGCCCTCTTCTAGCCCTTGTCTCCATCCTGGAATTCTACTTTTTCTTCGCTTTGTTTTTGATTTGGTGCACTTGGCTTGTGAAGGTTGGAGCAGGAGTCGGGGTTCTTTTTCAATATGAAGCACTTCGAGGAGACGGTTCTCGGTGGGGATTGGGAGGAGGTGGAGAGGTATCTCTCAGGATTCACCAAGGTGGACGATAACCGTTATTCTATGAAGATTTTCTTTGAGATTCGGAAGCAGAAGTATCTCGAGGCTTTGGATAAGTTCGTATAGTTATTTTTTGTTGCGGAGGTTTTTCTTGTTTATGGCTTTTTTTAAAGTTGTTTATATCTTATTTTTGTGTTGCTTGGATGTTGTGGTGGCAGGAAAGAACGGTCCAAGGCTGTGGATATATTGGTGAAGGATCTCAAGGTCTTCGCTGCTTTCAATGAGGACCTATTTAAGGAGATCACCCAGCTCCTGACCTTGGATAATTTCAGGTATCGCTGTTGAATTCAGATTTTGATAACTTAATTTTGTGCTTGAATACAACCTTTTTTGTTGTTTTGGGTTCTCCTTGTGCAGGGAAAATGAGCAGCTTTCCAAATATGGCGATACCAAATCAGCAAGGGCCGTAATGCTCTCTGAGCTTAAGAAGTTGATCGAGGCCAATCCTTTGTTTCGTGACAAGCTGCAGTTCCCAAACCTTAAGAATTCGAGACTGAGGACGCTTATTAATCAGAGGTATGATGTTGTAGCTAAGTTCTCATTCCCCAGACTCCTCTAATTTTGTAGCATTCTAACTGCATTGTTCTGTACAGTTTGAATTGGCAGCATCAACTATGTAAGAATCCGAGGTCAAACCCAGATATTAAAACACTATTTTATGATCATTCTTGCTCTCAACCAAATGGTGCTCGAGTGGCATCTCCAGCTCCTCCTGTCATGAACGTGATGCCTAAGCAGGGGGGATTTCCTCAACTAGGTCCACATGCAGTTGGTGGGGTTATAACGGTGATTAGTAAATCTCTGAGCTATGTATACACCAAGTTGATATCATGGGACACATGATGTATATATATTTCATTTTTTCTTTTACTTCTCAGCCTTTTCAGCCACAAGCAACAAATCTTCCAACAACTCTTGCTGGTTGGATGGCAAATGCATCCAATGCCACTCCCATGCCGCATCCAGCTATATCGGGTGGTCCCCTTGGCCTTGCTGCTCCTCCCAGTTCAGGTACTTATAAATAACTTTTAGCTATGTGCTCAATTCATGTCCTCTTAAATTTGTTTCAGATATTAATATCTTTTGACTTTAATTCGTGCGGCTTATATTCATCATCTACATTAACTTTTCATAAATATTTGATTAGACTTATGATTCCTCATTCTTTACTTATTATTGATGAGTATTATTTAAGTGGAGACCCTTTATTCCACCAGATTTTTTGGACAGTTTTAGTTTTAAAACTGTTAGATCGGTCCACTGGACAGGTCCAGCCGGTCCACATGGGACCGGCCCAGGCGAAACATGCGAACTCTCCCGCCTATCTGTATGCGTCCGACGAGTCGCCCGGTTCCAAAGAGCCGTTTTAGGAAGTTTTTTTGAGGAAGTTTAGGAGAGAAATTGAATGTAGGGACTGTTTAGAGATTTCCTTTTGATTCGTATGCATTAAATACTTGGTTTTCATAGGGTTATGGCATCTTGAATTTGGCTGAAATTTGAGATATCTTAGATTTAGGTTTTCTTTGGGCTCTGGCGGCGTCTATAGATTTGGGAGAGATCGATCCTCCTCTCGAATTGAGGATCAAGTGTATTTTGCTAGTTTTCGTGTTCCTTTCATCAAATAATACAAATTATCTACTGTTTTTGTGACTTTGTGCGGATTTTTGTGAAGAATTCTCGCCGTTTTCCGAAGATTTATAGAAAATACTTGAGATCTACAAGTGTGTCCTATCAAATTAGTATCAGAGCAAAACTTGGGACCGTTCGTGGGCTGATTTTGGCGAAGTTCGGCGACTGATTTTTGGTCGGGAAGGGACAGAGTTGCGGTTTTTGTAATCTAAATACGGAATTTTTGGATTTACAAAAGTTCAGATAGAGATGACGGCCAAGAAAGTTGATGCGCTAGAAGAAAGGCTTGAAGGGGATATGAATCAAATCAAGACAACGGTGGAGGAAAGTATTTCCTCCATGGAAGGATAAGTAACCGATCTCCGGGACATGATGAAGAAAATATTGGAAATTCACAATCAAACGACTGCTTCCGTGGCAAAAGAGGATGAAAGAAAAAATACGAATTCTAAAATTCATAGGGAGGAAGATGAGTTGGAAATCAGGGAGGGAGAAAGAAGGAAACCCTATCTGGAGCCTTTCCAGAGGGAGGATAGAGGAGGTAGGTATGGGGAAAGGCATGTGTATGGAGGGATGGAGCAAAGTGGTGTTGATTGGGAACGCTGGGAGGGACATTATGGTTGCTAAGGTGTTGATTTTGAAGGAAGAAGAGGGGAAGTCGAAGGGGGTTTGGGCTATGGCAGGGCAAGGGAAAATCGGGAAACGTGGGGTGGGCCGAGCACTTGGGAGATGGGAAGCTATGGAGGAATAAGAGGAAATGGTAGAGATCAGAAGGTGAGGAAGTTGAAGATGCCTATATTCGAGGGGGAAGATGCGTATGGGTGGATCTATAAAGTGGATAGGTACTTTGCTGTTAATGGGCTAACGGAGGAGGAGAAGCTCACAGCAGCAGGCCTATGTTTGGAGGGGAAGGCACTGTCATGGTACCAGTGGATAGACCAGAGGATACCTATCAGGGACCGGAGAAAATTAAAAAACTGCATAATAGAACGTTTCTAAACCGACCGGGGAGGAGATTTCTATGAACAGTTCTTTGCTCTAGTGCAGGAGGGATCAATAGAAGACTACCGTGAGCGGTTCGAGCACTTGGCTAGTAGGGTGGAACGATTATCAGATATTATATTGGAGGGGAACTTCATGAAGGAGTTGAAGGCAGAGATCCGAGTGACAGTGAAAGTTCTGATGCCTAGTGACTTGGGGGAGGCCATGAGGTTGGCACAGCAGGTGAAAAATCAGAAGAATCTGGAGAACGGAGCCAGGAGCAGCAGCTCAGGAGGCTCTTACAAGACTACGACCACTCTTTTAGCACCCAAGGGGCTTGCATCAGACAACATTAATGAGACCACCAGGGAGAAGCCAGTAGGAGGGAGTGGGGAAAACTTCAAGAGGCTGGCAGAGAAGGAGATGCAGGAGAAGAGGGCAAAGGGGTTGTGTTTCAGGTGTGAGGAGAAGTATACGCCAGGGTATCGGTGCAAGGACCGAACTCTTCAGGTTCTCACCATCTGCGATGACGAGGAAACTGAGGAGGGAGGTGAGGAGGAGATGGAGGAGAAACTACACTTGGATCTGACTGAGGTTTCCCTGAACTCAGTGGTAGGATTCACTACGAATCATATCATGAAGGTGAAGGGGGAGATAGAGTGTAGGGATGTGGTGGTGTTAATTGATAGTGGGGCTACCCACAATTTCATTTCCACTCAGATCATCGACCAATTGGGAGTGAAATTGGTGGACATCGGTTGTTATGGAGTGATGATGGGTACAAGGAAGGTGGAGAAAGATCAGGGGATCTGTAGAGGAGTGGTGTTGACCATCCAGGGGATTTAGGTAAGGGAGGATTTTCTCCCACTAGAGTTAGGAAGTATTGATGTCATATTGGGGATGAAGTGGTTGCAAACCTTGGGAAAAACCAAATATAATTGGGGGGCACTCACGATGGAATTAATGGTGGATGGGAGAAAGGTAGTTATAAGGGGAGATGTAGAGCTATCCAAAGCCATGGTATCACTTAAGACCATAGTTAGGGACATACAAGAGGTGGGGGAAGATTATCTGGTGGGACTACATAGGCTGAATATGATAAGATTAGAGGGAGGGGATGTTTCACTTTTAGTGCAACACTTGACTTAGTAATTTGGTAAGTTTTTTCAGCCATCTCAAGGATGGCCACCTCCACAAGAACACGAGCATATTTCCACCTTGAGGACGTCCTCAAGGTGGATCTTTGGGAGGAGAGTATTGTTAGACCGGTCCACTGGACCGGTCCAGCCGGTCCACACGGGACCGGCGCAGGCGAAACAGGCAGACTCTCCCGCCTGTCTGTACGTGTCGGACGAGTCACCCGGTTCCAATTTCCAAAGAGCCATTTTAGGAAGGAATTTTGAGGAAGTTTAGGAGGAAAATTGAATGTAGGGACTGTTTAGAGATTTTCTTTTGATTCATATGCATTAAATACTTGATTTTCCTAGGGTTAGGGCATCTTGAATTTGGCTAAAATTTGAGATATCTTAGATTTAGGTTTTCTTTGGGCTCTAGCGGCGTCTAGAGATTTGGGAGAGTTCGATCCTCCTCTCGAATTGAGGATCAAGTGTATCTTGCTATTTTCCGTGTTCCTTTCATAAAATAATACAAATTATCTACTGTTTTTGTGATTTTGTGCGGATTTTTGTAAAGAATTCTCACTGTTTTATGAAGATTGTTAGAAAATATTTGAGATTTACAAGTGTTTTCTATGAAAAACATTTGGTCTACTCATTTTCTTCATAATTGTTCATGTAATTCGATACAGTCTCCTTACCGATAAACCGCTTGCTCTTTGTTGTAAGTCCCCTAACAACCTAACTCTATTATCGACCCCTTCATCTTTAATAGTGGTATACTCATAATCTCTGTAATATAAGTGTTTCTCTTTTTATCCTTGTAAATTTTACAGAAATCCATCTTGACATCTATTTTTAATATTATTAAGTTGATTACAGCTGACTAATTTGTTGTTAAACCCACAATTCATGTAGCCTCTAGTTTAACTATAGTTTATAATACCTATTTTATCTCTCTATGATTTTCTCTTATTGCATGGTGCTATGGAGGCACTTCTATTTTAACCACCCAATTTTAGATAAAATGTGAAAACAATATCTTTATTAAACATACTTTACTGTCAGACGATTATTGAACTTATAAACGTTGTACTTACAGCCTTTTTTTAATCAATGTAGCTGCTCTCTTGAAACGCCCTGTGACTCCTAACAGCAACCCTCCTGTGGATTATCACTCCGCAGATTCGGAACATGTTCTTAAACGGCCACGTGCTATGGGAATATCTGAGGAGGTAACTCTATTCTTCTTTTTGTTTGAGTTTACCATTTTATTCATTTCTCCACTGGAAACTATTGGATTTTTTTTTCAAGTTAGCTAGATGCTTCCTTGTAAATGCCTGACATCCCTAATCTATGGCTCTGTTGCAGGTTGCCCTACCAGCTACTCACTTGCCTGTAGGTTATGCTGCTATTCCAAGGAACCAGTACAATACTGATGAGTTGCCAAAGAATGTAGCCGTGACTTTAAATCAAGGGTCTGCTGTGATGAGCATGGATTTTCACCCTTCTCAGCCAACTCTTCTTCTAGGTTACAGCTTTGTTTAGTAGATTATTTTGTTAATTCTTGTGGGAATATATTAGACCATGCAACTTAGGTTTTTGGGATCTTCCAGTTGGCACCAATGTCGGTGATATTGCTGTGTGGGAGGTGTCCACTAGAGAAAGACTTTCTCATAGAAATTTTAAAGTCTGGGAACTTTCAGCATGCTCAACTCTCCTGCAGGTACTCTTAACTTTGGGGTTTGCATGGAGTTTTTTATCCTTTATGACTAAATGCATTTTTTTCAATGTTTTGATGAGCAGTCCACTTTGGTTAAGGATCCTTCCATATCCGTTAACCGTGTTCTTTGGAGTCCTGATGGCAGTCAGTTTGGTTAGTTAAAAAATGAAACTAGTCTTTTCCTTTCTGCTCAAAAGTTTTCATGTGTTAAATATTTTATATGTAATGTATGGCTTTTATAGCAATTTATGGCTTTGGAGAAATTTTGGAAAAGATCATTCATGATGTTGGAGAAAATTAGTCAAAAATCCCATTGATGCTGCTTGATGAATCTTATAGGCTGACCCTTTTTGACTTAGGTGTTGCATATTCCAAGCACATTGTGCACTTGTACAATTACAATGGCCGTGATGATCTATCACAGCACTTGGAGGTACTTCTTATGACTTATTTTTCTTCACTAGGACATAACAATCTTAGCTCACAAATTAGATTTTCTATATTATTATTTGTTTGTTTTTTTTCTGTGATGTTCCTATCTATTAGATTGATGCCCATAGTGGTGGGGTTAATGACATTGCTTTCTCACAACCGAACAAGCAATTGTGCATTGTGACTTGTGGAGTTGACAAAACTATCAAGGTTTGTATGATTTACTGAGATGATGGTTAGCTTTGGAAAGTGTCCCTGTTCTTGACAATCTTCTGTCTGCAGGTTTGGGATGCTACTACTGGCGTCGTGCAGTATACTTATGAAGGTCATGAGGCACCTATTTACTCCATATGCCCACATTCAAAAGAAAATATTCATGTAACTTCCTGCTCATCTTTTAGATCTCTTGTTTGGATGCTGGATGCAGAATTTATTGAACTTTATGAAATCATGCTTAACCTTCTATCTCTATCATTTAGTTTATCTTCTCCACTTCCCTTGATGGAAAAATAAAGGCTTGGTTGTATGATAATGGGGGCTCAAGAGTGAATTATACAGCACCTGGTCAATGGTGTACTACCATGGCTTATAGTGCTGATGGAACAAGGTTGCCTATCTCCTTTATTTTTGATAAGATGACCTGATTTGATATAATGGTCATCATCTGCTTTGTTAATTATGGCATCATTCTTTATGCAAAAATCTGGTATGTTGCATGTGCATGTGCAGGCTTTTCTCTTGTGGTACTAGTAAAGAAGGAGATTCATATATTGTTGAGTGGAATGAAAGCGAAGGGTCTGTAAAGAGAACATATTCTGGTTTCCGGAAAAGGTCAATGGGGGTTGTGCAATTTGATACAACGAAAAATAGATTTTTGGCTGCTGGAGATGATTTTGTGGTCAAGTTCTGGGATATGGACAATATTAACCTTCTGACAACAACTGATGCAGAGGGTGGATTGTCGGTAATTAATTTAACTGATTGATATTTTTATTTTTGTTTTCCATTTATCTTCAGAAATTCTGATTTTAAGAAATCAATTTGTTGCATGGCTATTTATTAGGCTTCTCCACGCATCCGCTTCAACAAATTAGGATCACTACTAGCTGTTTCTACTAGTGATAATTGTATTAAGATATTAGCAAATGTTGAGGGTTTTCAACTGTTACGTTCCTTCGAAAGTCGACTTTACAGTGTTGCGAGATCAGTTTCTGAGGCAAAGGTTGGTTGCTGCTATTTACGTGATGTTTTGTGCCTTTAGCTTGCTTTTTTTGTTTGATTTATATTTTTATTTACTACAGCTAAATTAGATGCAACCATTCTTTAATGCTGCAGGCACCGACCATTAGCTCTTTGGGGGCCGTGAGTGCTATGCCTGGAATTAGTGTCGCTATTGCTGATCGTAGTACCATAGTAGCCCCTATTGTTGGATTGGTAAAATCTTTTATTCTGCAGTTTCCTGGTTGTCTATGTTTTTCATATGTTTTCTAAATCCAGCTTTCCAATAATTCATATTTTGCTTTACATTGTTTGAGGTGAACCAAAATCTCTTAAAATTGTTGCAGAATGGTGATAGTCGTAGTATTTCTGATGTGAAGCCCAAGGTTCTTGATGAGTCAGTTGACAAATCAAAGATATGGAAACTCGCTGAAATCACTGAACCATCTCAATGTTGTTCTCTTAGACTTCCAGATAATCTACTTGCTGTAAAGGTGAGGATTTCTTGCTCATTCTTGGCTCGTACAATTACAGATTTATAAAGATTTGATAACCATCGTTTGGATTTTTTGTATCTGATGCAACACAATAGTTAGAGTATTAAAAGTTTTACTTACATGCAAGGTTAACTGTTGTTTTCTTTATGCCATGAAGGTTTGAGTAGTCCGTGTAGACGTGTGATGACCTTTCTGGAAAATATGCTGCTTTATTTCTATCTTTGCATCAATCAACTAGTCCTTGCAAAATTTCATCACTCTTCTTTCATTTTTATTTTGTCATCAGACTTACACCACCTAACTTTTCAGTAAGCATCTTTCGGACCCTATTATTAAACACCGATCAAGTCATGAAAGCCTTAAATTTATTTTTTCTCAGTCATTTCCACTGATCAAGTCTACTATGAAAGCTATATTTTTATTGAGAGGTTTGATGGAGAAGTATAGAGAGAATGAGGAGGATCTACATATGATATTTATTAATTTAGAGAAAGCATATGATAAAGTTCCAAGAGAAGTATTATGGAGAGTTCTAGAAAAGGAAATGGTTAATAATGCTTGTATTTTAGTCATTAAAGATATGTATGCAGGAGCTGTTCCTTGTGTTCAAACAGAAGGTGGATTGACCAAGTATTTTCCTATTTCAGTTGAATTACATCAAGGATCAACCTTAAGCCCATATCTTTTTTGCTTTAGTCATTGGATATTCTCACTACACATTTGCAAGAGGTTTTACCCTGGTGTATGCTTTTTGCTAATAATATTCTTGTTGTTGATAAGACTAGAGAGGGAGTTGAAGGTAAACTTGAATTATACAGGTCCACCTAAGAGTCTAGGCTTTCATTTGAGTAGATCTAAAACTAAATATATGGAGTGTAATTTTAGTAATAATAGATCTAGTGGTGGGATTGTGACTTTGGACGATCAAGTCATTAATAAGAGTACACATTTTAGATATGTTGGGTCTATTGTTCAGAGTAATTGTGAAATAAATGGGAATACTATTAGTAGAATTCAAGTTGGACGATTGAAGTGGAGGAATGCATCGGGCTTGTTGTGTAATAGAAAAGTCCCCCTCCAACTTAAGGGAAATTTCTATAAGAGGGTGGTGAGACCGACAATGCTTTATGGTGCAGAATGTTGGCCATTAAAAGAGAAACATAATATTAAGTTAAGTGTTGCAGAGATGAGGATGCTCAGGTGGATGAGTGGCTTTACTCTTAGAGAGGATATGAAATGAGCATATACGTGCAAAAGTTGGAGTAGCTCCAACAGAAGATAAGATTAGATAGAGTAGCCTTAGATGGATTGGTCACATAAAATAGTGGCCTTCCCATGACCAGTTAGGAAAGTAGATGTATTAGATTTGACTTATGTTAAGAAAGGTAGAGGTAGACGTAAAAAGACTTGGTTAGAAAATATTAGAAATGACATTTCTTTGTTAGATTTAAATGAGAATTTGACTCTTAACATGACACAATGGAGAAAAGGAATTCATATAGTTGATCCCACATGGTGAGATAAAGGCTTGATGTTGTTGTTGTTGTAGTCATTCCATGAAATGCATGTTTGCATTGTGTTATTCTAATTATCAAAGGGATATATAGATTATTATTAAATTATTTTGATAAGATTCTTATGCTTGGAAGTAATAAAAAGGCTCACTTATATAGATAAGCATAGTAATAGCGCCTTTGCTCAATATTTCAGATCAAACAAATGTAACGACATGTTTTTATTGAACATTATGTGTTTTAATAATTTTACTGACATGATTCCAATAAGTGATCATTTCAAAAGCTTCTAGAGGGAATGTTTTGACAAATTTTGGCAGTTGTGGAATTTTTGCTTTAATTGAGTTGTTTGTGTCCTAGTCATAGTCTTAAAAATTTGATCATTTGTGGTGCAAATAAAAACATTCTACCAAACTAGTTGTTTTTAATATAAAGCTACAATGAAATTCAGCGGTTAATGTAAAAACTTGACAAGGGCATCAAAATAAAAAAAATATATCGTGGTTTATAAGAGCACCTATGCTGTATAAATTCAACCAAGTCAATCATGATTTTAGCCTCTAAGCCAGCAAGGATTGAATAATTTTACTAATGAAAAGAAGCATACCGATCATCTTAGCATTACCAATCTTCTTCCTCAAATTCAAGACCTAAAATTCACATGTTTGTGAGAAAGTTACTAACATAATTAATATCCGTTATAATTTTATCGATGGAAAGAATATTAGAATCAAATTTTGGAATAAGTGTAACAGTAGAAAGGGATCCATCTTCAAACGAACAATGAGGTTTCCATTATATGATTTATACTCATGGAGCTAATATGACCTTTGTTGACCCCAGCAGTAGATAAAAAAAGAAGAAGAATGGCTTAAATGATTACCTTTACAAGCCCATGCTGATTTCCTGTACAAATCCAACCTACATCCTGCCTCTGCTACAATCCTTATCTCTGCGATTCGACGCCGAAATGTCCTCTCATGTCATTCTCTTCACGATACCTGCTCCGCAAGCCACAAATGCTGATTAGAACAGCACAGCTTTGTCAATAAAAAGGAGAATGAGAAGGAGGTTTCGGTTTTTATGCAAGAAACGAGCCATTCGACCCCGCTCTTTGTATCCACTTCTTCCCCCTTTTAGTCCGGCCAAAACCTCTTCAATCCTGCAGCCTCTTCCCACCTCCCTCAGTCTACATCGACGTCGACAAAACTCCACCACACTTCAATTACTATTGACCTACTTCAGTCGAACCAAAAACCATTGTGCCGACCTTCATTCGCAAACATATGAAGCCGAACTTGATGCAGTCGCACCCACCGTTAGCCTGTAGCTTCTAGCCGATCAATCTTCCTCTTCCTATGTTGTTGCTGCACCACCTCTCTACCTTAGCCATATGAACTCGCCGATGCCATAACTCCAAACCCGCACCCATACAACCTCTTGTTCTGATCTCCTTCAATCCTAGTCGAACCTAAGCAAGCTCTCGCCGCTGCCTTCCTCATCTCTCATGACCAAGACAACTGAACTCAAGACCCGACCTCACACGACTCCTGGCCGACCGAACTCCCCATCCAACCCCAACAAAACCAATCTTTGCCCTAGCCGCAAGCATAGTCGCGACCCATCTTCGATCCTTCTAAAGCTCGAAGCTGACGTTCCTCTTAGTTGACCCGATCGTAGCTCACATGACTCCACTTTTCTACCTAATCAACCTACCCAACCCGATCTCCCTCATAGATCATAGAATAGGGTATATTAAGTTTCTTTTTTTGTGTTATTTGTGCTATTTATCATTATTAATGTTTATTATTCTTAATGTGTGTGTGTATATATATTAATGTTTAATTTATGCAAGAAAAAAAGAGGAGGTTAAAAAAAAGGAAAGACAAAAAAGAGGAAAGATTTTTCAAAAAAAAAAAAGGAAAATAAAAAAAAGAGAAAAAAGGAAATACTTTGTCTCAATTTGCGTGCCACAATGTTGTCCCTATCTCCATCGCACAAAGGTATAACATTCTAAATTCAAAATCCCCATTTTCGGCGTTCGTGTCGAGCCAAAAAATTCCCTATACGCGTTCTCGTAGCACGGTAGGAGGAAACCTGATGCGACGCATACGGCGAGGCGGGTAAGCCCTATACACGCTCTTATAGCTTGGTGGGGAGTCCTTAAGTACCCGTACATGCCCTTGTGACGTGGTAGGGAAAGCCACTTATGTTCTTTAAGAAGGTACTTTGCAGCCCCCATACACACTCTTGTAGCAGGGTGGGATGACCCAGTTTCCCGTAGTTTCCCCTAAACGGGGGAGACGCCAGGAGGCTGCCGAAATTTCGTTTGAAATGCACAAAGGACTTGGACAAATTAACAGGGGACTTATGAACTTGATTTGGACCAAATGACAAGGACTTTATTTGGACATTAACTTGAACACAAATGAACCGAACTCATTTTGGATTTGAATTGAACTTGCATATGGAACTTGGCCTGAACTGAACATGAACTGCTTGAGACTTAAACAACTGATGGCGGGGAATCAAACTCAAGTGATAGACAATAAACCAAGTTTTAATTTGACAAATGTATAATAAAATTGAAATATAAAAAGGGCTATGTAATGGCCTAAGGCATTCAAACAAATGTGGGATTTACAAGCACCACTCACTAACAAGTAATGGTGGAATCATAAAGAATATTATTTAATAACATGGTGCTTTCAATGGACCACATAACTTGCATATAAACGAAAATAATTGGTTCACAACATTTATCTTGAGAATGTGAAAAAAACTACAATAAATACAATGACATGTTCATAAGTAAAATATGAAGGAGGTGAGTGACATGCTTCATATGTGATGTTCCACTACCAAAATATGCATGGGGGAGTTGCAATGAACACGACTTGCTTAAATTCAATGCCAATTAAGTTGCAAACAAACATATCAATCTTCCCATAAGTGATGTTAGCAATAGACATGCGACGAATACTACAACATTCTTCCAATTTACATCAACTAGTTAACAAATAAAAGCTGCAATTTCTTACAAGTACTGGAAACTAATGTGTGGTGAATGTGATAACACATCATGGATGTTATCAAAATACATCAAGCAATAAAGGAGTTCCATGCAAACATACATGTTAATGAACTATGCATGAATGGTAGTGATAAATAGGCAGGGACATGCTCATGAGAGAAGCGTAGAGAATGTACGATGGATAACATACGACAAACACAATGACTTGTTAACTGGTGTGTATTCAGAAAATAAAAAATAAAGTGCAGTTTGTGTACTATTAATATGGAGAGCATAGTAATATGCCTGCAAATGGCAATACTCTGTACAAACATACATAATGCATCATACGATAAATGTTATCATCTGCTGACGGCGATAGGGGAGGTGTCGTATGTATAATAATACACCTATCAGTGATGATCAACAACAATAGACACGTCAAGGATGACAAATCTTTTGCAAACATAGATGCATTTACGATGGGCTATCTATGAGCAGATGCACAAGTTCTCTGTAAGTGAAGGAAATCAACATATAGTGAACACTAAAGCATCCCCTCAACTAATATTCGCTAGTTAGAAGGTGAAAGCTACAGTCCTCCACAGACATTAAAAATTGATATGCAATTAATATTGTAATGCCCTATAGTCAACATCAATTAAACAATGTAGCCTCTTACAAATTTGCCCAGTGGAACACACAATGAATGCAAATACCCACTACAAACAATAGAGAATGCCGTAATACTCCCACAGCCAACAATAATCCAATGGAAGACAAATATATAGATCCCTTGCAAGCAAAAGGTGATCGATTGGCGATAATGCAAATGCTTAAGGGTCGCCGCAAAATACCTGTTTCATATCCAACATGTTGTCGGCAAGCAAAGAAGAAAGAATTACAGCAAGAGCAAGCTCATACGAACAAACGCATGAGATTTGTTAGTGCACTATAATTCATCTGCACGAAGCAACAAGTAGTGCACGACAATCTACCTGTATGAAATGAGCAAATGACCATAATACGCCATCGGATCCAAAACATTTATACAAGTAGACAGAAGGCATGCACGAACTTCCAAGTAGAGCGTTGCATTCAAATGATGGTTGCCCGCTTAACTGATCAACGCTAAACATTCAAAAATACCCTCACACATACACTATAATATGTATGCACATAGGTACACATATGAGGATGTATCATACACCCGCATGGGCCTCAAAGAGTGTGTGGGGATGCTGTGCGGGTCAATAAATGAACCACAATTTGAGCCCGATCTTTCTATATGGATAAATAGGAGTCGACACGGCTCGAATTATCAAATAGATATATGTTCAAGGCACCGACCGAAATATATATTTTATACGCTCATATAAGGCCTTCAAGGTGTATGACAAAAGAAATTCATCAACAAAAACATAAAGTTTATGGACCTGATCCTCCATCGACCAGTAGATAGAGTTGACAAGGTCCAATCAATAAAATACAATTGCCCACTAACACCCCGATGATGACCGTGTTGAACGCAAATCTCAACTGAAGAGATTAATTCCAAATATTCAAAACACCACCCAAATACCCATGAAATCTAAAAAAAAGTCTGAAATATTTAAAATTAAAATTTAATCATTAACCGCTTAAAGCAAAATCTATCCACCATCCGCAACAATTTACCGAGTTTGACAAGCTGAAAAATACTTCAGCTCACAAAGAGTTATTGTCTGGCCGAGAATATTATTAGGATTCATTCTCAAATAGTCTCTTGCTAGTGGGGACGTGACGCGTGTTCTCTAACCGACAAGGCTTGCATGTCACCACAGAGTAGATACTTCCGTTGCTGCTAAACATGCAAAGGGATGAAGAAAGATAAAACAGGAGGACAAATTTGAGGAAGAACTCTGGGAATTTCTATTATACCATATCGAACTATTTGTAAGACTTTATTGATTCAATTCTTCATGGATTCAATGGTACAAGCTAGGCATAAATGGAGGATATAACTTGCAATTTTTTGATGGAAAACTAAGTAATAAGGAAATGTGATAAGATACGATCTACGTATTTGAATTCAGATGTTTGCTTCATCTAATGACAAAGAATGATTGAGGCATGCCTATGAATGATGAGGTGGACGAAGCAACATTGAAAACTTCTTTAGATAGTGTAGGCGGATGGACAATAAGATTCATTGCCTCTCTAAAATTCTAGTGCATCATGAGTAACCGCTAAATATTTACATTGGAGGCCTTCAGATAGATTCCATCATTAAATAAGTGTTGTCCATTGTAAAACTCACTTGCCAAAAAATCATCAAGTTTCCTTGCTTGATACTTGTTTATGCTTTTTAGAGCATAGTTTAACAGATGCTAAAATTGATATATGTATTATGTTTTCAAAATCTTAAACAAATAGGTCCTTATGTTAAATTAAAAAAATATATCTTTTGGTTTTTATATATGAGTGAAGGTTTTATTGATGTGTCGTTAATAGTTAACAATAGAAATATTCTATCACATTTTTTTCTAAATGAAGGGAACATACTATTAAGGGAAATACTGAATTTTAAAGAATAAAAGATAAATTGTACATGCTTTATGCTCTTTTAACTCTACAAATCAGCTAACTCAAAAGCCAGTTTGATTTTAAAAGCCCATAACCTTACAAAGCTATTATACAATCACCACTCGCATGAACTCAATCTCTCGCAGAAGAGTTGGTCTACAAGATTCAAAGCCAAACCTTGAGCTACAAGAACCACACTCATTTTATTAGTTATGAAGATGCTTACAATAATATTCAAAATGAGGTATCTTGATGTATGTTATTTGCATAAGGTAATTTTAATAAAACCTTTTATAAATGAAATAAAAATACTGTAAGAAACTTTAGGTGAGAAAGGGCTTAGAATTGGTAGAGTGAAAAATAAAGTACAATATCTGCAATTTAGTCAGTATTAAATTGATAATTATAAATAATTTGTTGGAAGATTACAGTGATGTTGAGGTGCGATCTGTTCTGTATCTTGATAAGTCTATATAAAATTTTTAACAAGGCATTGCAAAGGTGGATATAACCTTTAATGTTGAGGTTATAACCTAAAATATCTTTATATAAGATATTGTGGATGTATGGTTTGCTATAACCTTTTTTGTTAACGTAGGTTTGGAAAAGTGACTTAATAATTAGTTGCATGTGATAAGAGAATATCATGGAGCTTTTAGGGTTGAGTTTAGAAATTGCAATTTGTGCTGGATATTTTATAACGAGGTATCTGCCATGTGCATGCACCATGGCTCTATCAAACCCTTTATGTTGGTTTCCCATTTATTTTAACAAGTATGATTAGAAATGACGAAGTGATGTAGCATGGAAATGAGTTGGCTATGGAGATTTTGTGAGATGGCTATGAAAATTAAGCTATGAATGTAAATTAAATGAGAAGTAAAGAAGAGGAGGAATAGAAGAACAGAGAAAGGTGAGAAAGAGAAAGAGAAACTCGGTCTCTTATCAAAGATCAGCGAAGAGAAGAGGGAAGTGAGTACCTGCCATTCAAGCAGGTTTCAATTCAATATCAAATTTATCTCATAATTCATTACAAGGCTATAAATAGAAAGAAAGCAACTAATCCTTAGATTGCCTACGGGGTTATTACAACTTACTAAAAGATATAAAATCAAAGTAAATAACATCAAATTTGACTATCCCACGAGGTGGGTTGCTAAGAAGGGCTCCAGGTCTTGCTAAAAAAGAGCTCCAGGTTTTTTTTCCTTTAGTATTCTTTGCAATGATGTCACCATCAAAAGAGGTTCATCAAAGATATCCATTTGCAGCTGTTGTCATTGGAACTTCTGATCCTCCTCTTGGAGTACATTGTTGGCTAGAATATCATTTTCTAGTCAACGACTTTACGTGTATTATATATTTCAATTCAACTTCATGTACTCCCCAACATTGCTTGAAATAGTTTGGTACATTTGTTTTCTTCGTGAATTTTAAATTTTATCACTTCAAGGTGATGCTAGTTATGGTCACATGCTTTAGGCTGACTTTTTGTCATCTTTTTTTATCCATGCAGATTGCCCGGCTGATTTATACTAATTCAGGCCATGCTATCTTGGCATTAGCATCCAATGCTGTTCACAAGCTATGGAAATGGCAGAAAACCGACAGAAATGTCACTGTGAAGGTGATGATTACTCCTTTTTTTTAAAGTCTTGAATAGGCCATACACTTCTCCATTTATCTAACATTTAACAAAGCTTCCCTCTCCAGGCAACTGCAGCTGTGGCGCCACAGATATGGCAACCTACGAGCGGAATATTGATGACTAATGAAATCAGTGATACAAACCCCGAAGAAGCTATTCACTGCTTTGCGCTATCAAAGAATGATTCATATGTTATGTCCGCATCAGGCGGGAAGATATCCCTCTTTAATATGATGACATTCAAGGTGACTTGCTTCATGTGCTTAAACCTCTATTGTTAATTTGGGTTGGCTTCATGAATCCTAATTTTTTATTTGTTCATGTTTTGTTATTTAAATTGTTAAATTTATTCTTTGAAAATCATTTTGAACTATTCATATTCTCAAGCTTTATTCTCCTTCCTAATCTTTAGACATTAATTTAATTCGCCCTTCTAATGTGCGTGTTTAATGTCATTGTTTATGTCATTTTGTTGTATGATAGAATAAAGTTGTACTATGAAGGTTCCCTATATTTGGTGAGTGTTTAGTGCTAATGTTCATTGTTTATGTTTTAGCTTAGGATAGCATAAAGTTATATTAGGAAAGTTCTTTGGATTTAAAGAGTAGTTTATGCTAATGTTGTTGTTCCCTAAAATGTTGTATTCATTCTCCTATTATAAATAAGGGGAGTCTTTATTGAATAATACACACAAATTTTTCCTTTAATAATTCAAACCACTGAATCTCTTTAATTACCTTTTTTCAACATATCACTTCAATAATTATCCTGATATAATTATTCATTAATTTATCATTTATATTTTTTTAACAAATTCATTTTAATGTTCTTATTTCCTCCATAAAATATCGGCCTTCTTATGACCGTGTTAGGAGAGTAGATGTATTAGATATGACCTATGTTAAGAAAGGTAAAGGTAAACTTACAAAAACTTGGTTATAAAGTATTACAAATGACCTTGTTTTATTAGATTTAAATGAGAATTTGACTCTTAATATGACACAATGGAGAAAGTAGATTCATGTAGTTGACCCCACGTAGTGTGATAAAGGCTTGATGTTGTTGTTGTTTTTATTTCTGACAGGAAATGCTTGTAGAAAACCAAGAAAGCTAGGCTGAATTTGAATTTTATGAGAAGAGCGATGAAGAAAACTAGGAGAAAAACCTTTATAACTGATGAAATATGGAAGAAAATGAATAAGATTCAATGGATCTTCAATTCGAAAGGAAGATCCGGCTCTCCCAATCTCTAGTCGTTAGATAGAGCCCAATCAATCGTTAGAACAATCTAATTTCAGCCAAACAAGAGATAACCCCTAACCCTAGGGAAAATATCCTACTTAAAGATACAATCATGAAGTAAATCTCAAAATAGCCCCTCCTTTGAATTTTCCCTCCTAAACACATTAATCCCTCTCTTAATACCAGCTACTATACCCCACCCAAAGGGCCGAACCTTATGGGGAGTTCCGCCTCTGATAAACTAAGGCCGATCTAGGATGGACTGGCTGGACCAATCCAGTGACCGGTCTAATAGTTTCCTTCGTGCTCAATTTAGGATATTTTTTTACTTCACAACACTTAGATTCATGCAACATGCCTAGTCTAATTAAAAGTTTATAATACTTTCTAGGCATTCTTTATTTGAACAATTCAACCTTAACTTTAGAAGCTATAGCCTTATCTATATCCCATTATTTTATATAATGGGTACAAGATACTTAAATGTATCACATCTAGGCATCACTTTATCTTAATATAATTAACTGATAATTATTAATATCACATCTACTCATGCATTCATTTTTTATTCCACTAATTATAAGTTATCTATCTTCTAAAATATTTTTCCATTACTCAAAACTTTCTTTTATTTCAGTAGACAGCACTACAAAAAAATAGATCAAGGCATCTCCCTTTAAGTATTATTTATGTGCATCTTCATGATAACTTCAATAGTCATTTAATACATATTTGTTCTCTTAGGCACATCCTATCAATTATTGTGGTACTTAATCATATGTTTTCTCAAGATCCATGCATATCATATTAAGATTCTTTCTCCGATATCTTTGCTTTTTCATTAATTGTCGTCATATAAAAATAGCTATCATAGTAACTCTTTTTGGCAGTATGAAAAAATTGTTTATTTGAAAACGATACACATTTTTTAAGTATATGTTTCATTACTCTCTTTCATAACAATTACATTAATCGCAAACTTAAACATCTTCATGATTATTAAATGTTGTAAACATAGAACTTATTCTCAAGTCATTTGACATTCCATATAACTCTTCACGTGTTAATATGCATCTAATATGAACCTAAAACTTTTATTTATGCAATTTTCAGTTATAACTTCATTTTTTGGATCAATCTATAATATGCTTCACTATTCGACACACACTTCTAAAATGATATTCTTATTACTCCATTTAATTGTTTCTCAAAGTGCTATTGTCATTTTTCTTGAATATCTTCAACTTTAACTGATACCCTATTACATTTCACTTATAATGCATCTAATTTGATTGAAGCCACTAGATCTTTTATATCATGTCTTAATTATTCAATATATCTCTTTTTCTCCTTCTTCTTCGGTATAATTGCTCACCACATCCTTTACAAGAATTCTAGCTTTTTATAATTATTGTAAGGCATAGTAATGTTTAATTTCTGCCATTTTTTTCGTTGAGAAGATTTCGTACCTCCTGAATAAATGATTGAGTTCCCTTGCTATCCTACAATTTGGTTCTAACTCTTTAAATTTGTTATTGCTATCTTTTAAACTACTCTTATAAGATATTCAAACTTGGGTGGGCCAAACCTTTGATTTTCAACAATAATATAAAGAGAAAAAAAAAAAAAAGATACGAATCAAATTTCGCACACATAAATATGTGTCAGTGTGGTATTAAATGTCGGTGTTTGTGTATATCAGTATTTTTTATGATGACTAAAGCTCTCCATCTCGTTTATTGCAGACGATGACAACTTTCATGCCTCCACCACCAACAGCGACCTTTCTTGCTTTTCACCCTCAAGACAATAATATCATTGCCATAGGCATGGATGATTCTTCCATCCAAATCTATAATGTGCGGGTTGATGAGGTTTGATCCTTCCCACTAACCAATGTTTTTTAGCCTGCGGGTTTGGCATAAAGTGTAGTTATGACGTTCTCCTTTTTTTACTTCTGTTTGTATTGCACTGTGCAGGTTAAAAGCAAACTCAGAGGGCATCAAAATAGGATTACTGGTCTTGCATTTTCGAATGTCCTTAATGTTCTCGTATCTTCAGGAGTAGATGCTCAGGTATGCATCATAATCTCATGAGATTTATTGCAGATTGAATGCTTCATATGGGACATTCTATTCATCGTATGAACAAAATGAATCAGCAATTTCTTTTCTGATGAAAAAGCATCCTCTTTTCTTTGTTGCAGTTGTGTGTGTGGGGAATGGATACTTGGGAAAAACAAGCGAGCAAATTTTTACAGATTCCTCCTAATCGGATGTCAGGTGCCTTTGCAGAAACCAAGGTTCAATTTCACCAGGACCAGGTTCAATTTTTGGTTGTTCATGAATCCCAGATTGCAATTTATGAAGCAACAAAACTGGACTGTCATAAACAGGTGGGTTCATCAATCCATCTTTTGCATATGCCAACTAGACTAGTCCACCTGGAAATTATTATTTGATAAATAATTTGAATCTTCTGCAGTGGATCCCACGGGACATGTCTGTAACACATGCTACATATTCATGCGATAGCCAAATGATATATGCAACCTTCACAGATGGAAGTGTGAGCATCTTCACGTCTGCACTTCGATTGAGATGTCGGATAAGCCCCATGGCCTATCTCAAAGCACCGCCAAGGTATGATATGATCACGTATCATTTACTCAATAACAGTTATATGTGTTTCTTCTACATGTTTAGTTTCATCTTAAATATTTTTCTCAGTGTGAACACGTATCCTGTTGTGGTGGCTGCCCATCCCACTGAACCCAATCAGCTCGCCTTGGGTCTTAGCGATGGCGGTGTTCATGTGCTCGAACCATTGGACTCAAACGAAGGCAAATGGGGATCCGCTCCCCCGACGGAAAATGTAGGTGCCAGCTCCAGCTCCAGCCAACCTGTTGGAAATCCTAATTCAGATCAACCACCAAGGTGATACAGCTGCTGGAAGCTTATTTGACATTTGCGCCAAGTTTTCTTCTGGGAGTGTAGAGGGTTCGTTGCTCCCAAGGGGGGCAGTAATTGGAAATCAAGTTGATCAATGTGAGTCAGATGTTTGACATAAGTTTAGTGTATGCTGATTTGCATCAGAAAAACCATTGCTTTATACAGATCATGGTGACTAACTTGTATATGGTAAAGCTTGCATCAAGTATTCTACTGAATAGAAGATGCATGGAGACTGCTCAGTGGAAGTCATGGGGAGTGCAGCAGCTGCCTTTGTTCACGGTTAGGCTCTTAACAGAAAAGTATCATGTTTTTAGAAATTATTTTTGCCTCATCTTATTAAATTATTTTGAAATGTGTGAAGAATTAGCATCTTTTATATTGTATCAGTAATATTCCATCAATATTTTATTTGAAATCTTTCACTCCGTTGATGCTTTGTTTCTTGTTAATTTTTTATTTCAGGTCCAATGTAATGTTTTAACTCTGGATAGTTCCAATTTTTTTGTTTTATTATTGGTATATGATTTGAGTTCACTCTGTTTGCTTACTTGTGATGTGGTGGACAAATTTTATCATCCTCACCAAATCATATATTTTATAATCTAAGCACGGTATATAAAATAATATATTATCCCAAAGGATAAAAATATTATTTTATTATGGACTCAATAACAAAATATATAATTTTTATTTTAACAAAGATTTTCTCCTATTCAATAGAATTTATTTTATTATGCAAAAGTATTTGTTATTTAAGAAGACCTTTGATTGAATTAATGGTTTTTTTTTCCAGCTCATCAAAACATTGGCTAAATTTTTTATTTTGAGATTTATGAAATTTTGTTTAAAGGTATAATATTTAGGAATTTCAAAAGACGAACAATCAACTTGAAATCAAATTTGAAATGGAAGCTAAAGGAATGAAATATAAGAGTACTTGATTATGAGAAAATTCAAAAGTACTCAAGCTATCTTATGTTGATTTTATTTAAGTTGATCTTTTTTATTTAGAATGTTAGCATTTAAATTATTTAAACAACACACATTACATAAAATGATTGGAAGATGAGAACTTATGAAGGGTAGTCCTTTAATTTAAGTCTAATGGAGTGCAAATTATCTAAGGCATATCCAACTCAATTCTTAATTTATTACTCTGCCTGAAATTAACTACTAGCCAATTCACCTAATCGCTTTTAAAATAATGAAATTCATTCTCAATGCATATGAAGAATAGAAAATATTATTTTTCTTAAAAACTATGACTTATAATTTGACTTTGAGTTCAAGATGTCTGATCATATATGTATGCATAATGCCGATATAAAATTTTAAATTTTTATAATCTAATAAATAAATGAGAGCTTTTTTACATGGACACACTTGGCTATGTATAATCATTTTAAAATTTGACTCCTTAAAAGAAACCATGCAATTTTAGATTCTTTATATTTTTAATAGATAGAAAATTTAATTTTATCCTACGCGTCTACCACATAAACAAGTTCAGACCACCCCTAAGCAAAAGCAAAAGAAGAAACCTTAAAAGAAGCATGCTTCTATCATGCACATAGTAAACAATCAACACATGCTAATATATATATATATATATATATATATATATAAGAATGTAAATGTCCAAGTTAATACAATTATTGTTTGCAACTAAGTTTTCTACCATTATACAACTCAAATAAATTTTACAGACTCTGCTTATGAGGATCTTCAAGTTTTGGCTTCTAGATAGATTTTGGGCTCCACCTTTGGTAAGTTCATCCTCCTTATACATCTTCCATTTAAATATTCCCCACAGGATCAAATACCTCTTAAATTTATCAAATATACATGAAAATGTAAAAGATTCAAACCTACAAAATAGGAGAATGATTATGAGCATGTATATATATAAAGCATGAATAATCATTCATAATTATATGACACTTAAAGTGTCAAGCTCCACGTCTATCCTATTGGCCACATCTCTTTAAAGGGTTTAAGCATCACCTATTAGCAAGCATTTTATTATGATTTTATTGCACCCCCTATTGGGCACAATCAATTATATATATATACTAATAATTTAAAGGTAAATGCTCACAACGCAGACAATCCAAGAGGCATCACACCAAAGCATCGATCAAATGTGCATAAAAGGGAAATCTTAATCCTAATATGCCACTAGCACCTAAGTATGTGTTGTTGTGTGGTATATTACACTATGAATGATGCTTTTGTTTTATTGAGTAAATAAGATGTTTAATCTTAATTCAGGGGTGTTTTCTCTTCGAGTTATTTCTGACCAAAAATTTTATTTGGCTTTTAAGTGTTTTATAAACCAAGAATGAATAATTGAATTTTCTCTTCAATGAGATGTTTCATCTACCTAAGTTGGATTAAGTAAATGTATGAGGATGAGATGCAAATGTGGATCACAAATCACATGGAATTTCTTTGAACTTTAAGGTATTCAAAGAAAGTTGTTTATTCACTCAATTTAGATTAGGAGAATGAAGGGATTTCCTACAACTTTTGAGTTGTAGAAGTAGGGAAGCAAAGTGCAACTTGTAGATTGCAAATTAGAGAAGGGTCTTTAAACTTTTGATGTTCAAAGAGGAGGATTCATTCATCCAACTTGAGTTGGAGAGATGAGAGGAGGGGAAGATGCAACTTAGGAGTTGCAAATTTATGAATATTTTTGGAATATTTGATGTTCAAAGAGATCTATTCATTTACCCAATTCCGGCCTAGGAAAATGAAGGAGAATTTAGATGTTCCACTTGTAAGAGAAGAAGAAGAAAATGCAACTTAAAGTTTACAAATTTAAGGAACCTTTTTGAACATTTGGTGTTCAAATAGGAGTGATTATCTACCCAATTTATGTTGGGCAAATACAAGGAGATGGTATGCAACTTACAGGTTGAATTCCAAGCTCAATGAAACATGATATTTACCAAATTTTGTATTAGGTAAATATACGAAAATTCTATGCAACTTAGAGGTTGCGAGTTGAAGGAGATTCTTTGATCTTTTGGTGTTCAAAGAGATATACTCTCCTAATTTAAGCTTAGGAGAGAGAATGTGTGTTTCTTACAATCTTTGAGTTGTAGGAAGGGGGAGGCAATGTGCAACTTATGGGTTGCAAACTAGAGGAAATTCCTTGAACTTTTGGTGTTCAAAGAGAAGTATTCATTTACTTGGTTTAGGTTAAGTGAATGGGGAAGGAAGACTAGGATTTGAATCATATGTCTAAGGGGATTATTTATAGGTTTTATGTTCCAACAAATAAGATATGAGAGCTTAAAGTTTGGTTCCAAGCTCAAGGGTTTCATGCAGTGATGTGCTTGAAATCTTGGAGGATTTCAAATCATCATGCAAGAAAGAAGGAAAGATAATTATTTGTTGATTTTGTGTCTCAAGAAACAAGGTATGAATGACTTAAAATTTATTTCTAAGATCCAAAGACTCATGTAATATAATATTTGGAGCCTTGAGAAAGCTCCAAATGTCATGCATGAAAAATGAGAGATGATTATTTTTTGATTTTGTGTTTCAACAAATAAGGGCTGAATGAACCTAAGATTTTGATCCTATGGCTATAAGGTCCATGCAACAAGGTGTTTGGAGCGTTGGGGGCTCCAAATCATTAATGCATAAAAGGGAGGAGGCACTACAAGGGAAATCCTAATGTGGAGCCAAGATTCATGCAATCTAGCAATTGGAGCCTTGAGGAGGCTCCAAACATCATGCATAAAAGAGATGTGCATATGAAAGAGAGTTCCCTATTCTTCTATGAGTGTTGTGAATTCAATAGAAAACGGGTGATTGATTCCTAAATCTTTGGAGAGGTTTTCAGATTAATTTTGTCATGATTAAGAAATTTGTAGGCTTGTGGAAGAGGTTTTAAAGTCTCAAGATTTCTCTTGACAATTGATTATGTTGTTTGCTATTACACTTTATCTTTTCAATTTGCAAATTGATCGAAATAAGCTTAGGTAGCTTCTAAGTGTAATGGAGTGTTTAGCTATGAGCCTTTGGGGGCACACGAAACACTCCAAATGAATTCCACAAACACTTAGAATTAAATGAACATATTTAGGACACATGCAAATTTTGGAATTTTAGTGATCAAACTTAGAGACCTATGATACATGATTTTAACTCATGATGAGATGGAGAACAAACATCTAAAGCTTTGAAGAGGATTTCCAATCAAACTTGACATGATGGGTGCATTTGGGATAAGAGTGAAGGATTCCGATTTTAGAAATTTTGATCATTTTACTTCAATCCCCTAGGTTGGGAGTTTGCACAAATAGAATTAAATAATTCCAAGATGCGGGGGTCATGGGCCGTTGGAGGCCCATAACACCCTTCGAGTTTGTTATGGAATTAAATAAGTCTATTTGATAATTTCCCACAATTCTACAAGTTAAGGATTGTAATCTAAATCATGCAAACTAATTTGGTTAAGTGTGCAATCATTTGGATTTGAGAATTTTACTTGCTTCAACTCTCCAAATTTGGAAGACCATCAAGGATGGTTTCAAATCAATCTATACACCATAGGATTTGACACATAAACATGCATGCTCATGAAAGACCCCACCAATGCATAAATGAATTGAAGCACACACTTGAACATTTAGCAAATTCGGAGAAAATCACAAGTGTTATAGCAATGCAAGCCTCTTACATATGTGTGCTAATTTTGTTATAACACATGATCCAAGAGAAAAGAACATGAGATGCGACGTTTGGAGGGAAATTACACCTCAATTAACCTAGGGTTTGATCGTAGGTGAAGGCTAAGCATGCAATATGAGTGCAAAACAAGCATTTGAAAGATGTTGAATACCGATTCAACGCCCCCTCTTTTGGCTCTCATATGAGAGGAACTCAATGAAAATTGTCGGCTTTTCATGCATTCGCTAAGGAGACAACGAACATGGGATTTTCTTGGGTTTGGAAAGTAAAATACAAGTGTTCACTAGGATCCTAAGGCTTGGGAGCGTCAACCACACGTCAAATGGCCAAAAGACCTAGAGATTTTCTAAGTTTTTGAGGGATTTTACCTCGTTGGGCAGTCAGGGCACAGCTTACTATCCACTCGGCTTACACAGACGAGATCGAGGGCGAATGGAAGGTAGATTTGTTGTCGAAAAGCTCCGGAATGCTGCCTCCACTTGATAGAATGCTCCCGAAAGTCGATTTCGCTGTCACGAGCTGGTCGGAATTACAAAAGAGGACAAAGTAAGCTCCCAAACCTTCCTTGATTGCAGAAATGGAAGTCTGGACTGCTGGATTTGGTCCAGATATACGTAGAAGCCTTCGGTTCTAAAGGTCTCGACCCGGCCAGGTCGTGTTTAAGGCTGAAAGTCCGCTATCATCTGCTCGGTCGCAAGCAGAGGGTCGGTCGCACGTAGGAGCCGAACGAGATCTCCTTCTCGGTTTGGATAGGTCGACGCGCGGGAGCAACGGGGCCGCCCACTCGGTTTTGTCTGGATCGTGCGATAATGAGAGAGCCGCGGGCTTGGGCTCTCTCCTTCCCGCTCCTCTCTGCCCTCTTGTCTGGATCGAACGGACACACGATGGAAGAAAACCCACACGCACACAAGGATCCGCCTGGCTTCCCCACCGCCTCTCTCTCACGCTCTCTGGAACGGATCCCACGAGCAGGCGGATCTCTCCCCCTTTCGCTCGAATGAGGAAGCCAGAGGATTTTCCTGATTCGATTCTTGCTACAGCCGCGCAAATGAGACATTTCACTCGCTGGATTTCGATTACCTTATTTATGAAGTCAAATGACCTGAAATTGAGTCTGTATAGGATTAAAATTAAACTCGAATCGGCACTGACGAATTTGGTTCAATGAGATTGATTTGGGTTCAATTTACTTTTAATTGGATTTAATTGAGTTTAATTTGATTCAATTGATATCCTATTTGGGTCAATTTTAGTTCGACAATACGATCGAGTTTGTCAAGCTCGATCTAGTCCAATCGGGCTCGAATCGGCCCGATCGGGATCAGGTAGATAATGAAAAAAAAGCCAATGGAGATAAATTCATTAATCCTTATTTATAATTGAAGAAATCATGTCGGGATCCAGCAACATTCATGTCTATAATAATAAGGAAGAGTTTGTAGTTAATGAGCAAGCAATTCCGTTTGTACTCGCATATGAGCAAGAGGGAAAGAGGCTACAACAGAATGTCGATTCGATGATAAAACTCCAGCTCTTGAAGCCACAGGATTATCCTCAAGTGATTTTGGATAACAACCTTTAGATTATATTTTCATTACAATATTCTGACTTCTATTTGGCGAGATTATTATTTGTTTTTTTTGCTTTGAGATAATCAATTAAATTTTGCATTGTGTTCTTCTCAAAATAAAATTAATTCAACAATAACATTAAGTTTTATCCCACTATATGGGGTCCGTTGCATGAATCGTTTTTCTCTATCGTATGATGCCAAGAGTCAAATTTACATTTAAATCTAATAAATAAAGGTAATTTTTAATATTTTCTAACAAAGTCTTTTTAGGTGTACATCTATCTTTCTTAACATATGCCAAATCTAATACATCTACTCTCCTAACCGGGTCATCGGAAGATGGTCGTTTTATGTGACCAAACCATCTAAGGCAACTCTCTCTAATCTTATTTGCCATTGGAGCTACTCCAACATTTTCACGTATATGCTCATTTCGTATCCTACCACTCATCCATGTGTGCATTCTCATCTCTGCAACACTTAATATTATGCTTCTCTTTTAATGGCCAATATTCTGCGCCATAAAGCATTGCAGGTTTCACCACCATCTTATAGAATTTTCCCTTAAGTTTGAGTAGTAATTTTCTATCACACAACAAGCCAAATGCATTCCTCCACTTCAACCAACTAAGCTTAGCAAAATATCTTATCAACCTTTGTTGAATAACCTCTTTAATGCACTTCACTTACACAGTATTTCGATCTCTTTAGTATCTAATATATTATATAAATCATTAAAATAAAAAATATTTGCATCGTATATTGCTTTCTTAGACTCATGGGCCTTTTTTCCATTTTTTAAAATTATTACATCTAAACTAATTTTTATAACAAAGATTTTTATTTTTGATCTTTTCTAGCATATTTTGATTCCACGATCAACTATTTTTACTATTATGAGATTTTCCTTTTAATACATTATGCACATCCTTTGTAATATTATTAATATTACTAGCTATTTTTTCTCACATAACATTAAATAACTCATGCACAGACAAAATTTTAAGATCTCAAATCTTATTTTTAAAAATTATTTTTTTAGTATTCTTTAAATGCCTTAATCTAATCCTAGAACAACATTTTGCTTTATTTTTATACCCTTAATCTTAAAGTTTAAAACTAACAAAACTAACAAAGGATGTTAGATACATAAAATTTCAATCGGAATAACTTTACAATCTTTGCAATCTAAACGATCTATTTTTCTTATAAGAAAACAATCAATCTGAGTTTTATTATCTCCATTCCTATAAATGATGAGATGCTCGTCTTTTTTCTTAAATAAGGTATTAGCAATTACAAAATCATAAGCTAGAGCAAAATTTAATAAAGTCTTACTACTTTCATTAGTCTCTCCAAACCATACATCATGAATGCTATTAAAATCCTCAACCTCTTTACAAATATGTCAAGTTAAATCTCCTATTTACACTAGTTAGAAAATACATGTCATATCCTTACTGATAATAGATGGATTCAAAATGAGTCATAGTGATATTTTCGATCAGACAATTACTCTTTATGAACTAAAGTGATTTTCAAACATGTTCATCTCAGCAAACTGTTACAGGAGTATATAGGTATTTTTTTAAGTATTTAATGATTAATTTCAATTTTAAACATTGAAATTATTCATGAATAAAGAGTTTGGAATCTTTGATAGGTCTTTGAAAGTTAACTCTTCCAGTTGAGATTTATATTCAACACAGCCATCATCGAGGTGATGCTGAAGCAGATTTGAATGTATTTTATAGTAATTTGGGAGGCATTTTTAATATTTACGATCCCTTCTATTGAAATTTTATGTCAATATGGTCATCATCAAGTGACATCAAAATCATTTTAAATACTTATATTTTACATGAATTTGGGAGGCATTGCAAATATTTGGGGTCCCCTGCGATTGAGATTTTTCTATCATGATCATCATCAGGGTAATATTAAAGTCAATTTTGAGCAATTTTGCTTCATAAGTTGAACCTTATCGACTCTGCCTACTTGCCGATAGAGGATCATATTCGTTGTCGGCTTTATGCCTTTAATAGTGAATCTTTCTTGTAATAGATTTTGAAAGCCTAATATGAACGTATAAAATAAATATCACAATCGGCGTTACAACCGTATATTTATTTGATGGCTCAAGCAGTATCGACTCTATCTAACATAGAATGACCAGACTCGAACTTAAGTTTATTTCTTGACCCACACAACATCCTCAAATGTCACATGTGTGCATACGCCACGCTTGTCGGGGCCCATACGGGTTATATTCTTTTGCATGTATTTTGCATAAAGTGCTTGTATGGTAGTCGTATATATGCAATAAAATAGGTGTATACAATGCATATACACATTCACACACACACTTATACTTTCATTTGCATGTTAACTTACTCATGTATACATTTGTGTATTTGCATGTGTGCATGTATATTAATATGGGTATTTACATCTTGCATGATGTGTTTATGATGCATGTATTTTGCATGCAACGATGTATATTCATATGATACATTTATATGTTAGGTGAGGATGCATTCAACATGTCTACTCATTCCTAAATACATGCAGTTATAATATGTACACTTGCATAGTATATTATGTACGTTGGAGCATATATATGCATGAGGTATTTTGCATATTAATGCGATGTGTCAGCGCAACGTCACGTATTTTGCATGTTGGGTGATATGTTCGCATAATATGTTCTGCATTTTGTAATGCATGTATGTGTAATACATTTTGCATGCAAATGTAATGCACTATTGTAACGTAATGCATCTTGCAATGTTGGATGACATGGTTTAATGATATATTCTGCTTATTGCTATCCATGTGAGAGGGCACTTTAAAGTTTTTAACACTGATCAATTTTGTGAATGATTATCATTTGAGTGTGTGCAACGTTCTTATTTAGAAGCATGTAGATGCCTTCTATCCACTTGTACGAGTGTTGCGAATCCGATGGTGTAGCGCTACGCTATGAGCTACTCATCGCTTATTGCAAGTAGGTTTTCATGCAGCACTAAATTTTTGTTGGCAACATGCTTCTTTGAAGAGCCCATGAACGCCTTATGTCTGCTTGCATGAATGTTGCGGATCCAGTGGCATGACGTTGTGCTTCATTCATTGTGCACCAGCTATGCAATTTAGTTCATTATGTCTTATGCAAGTAGTCATTTTCTACAGTATTTAGCCTGTGGGAGTGTGATTCAAAATGCAAACAAGTTGTACGATGCATCGAGAGCCTTCCACCTGTCACTTGCAACTAGACTGATTTATTTAGTGTGACAGTTTGGCATCGCACATTTACTTCCTCAATTTATCAGTGGCTACAATGGTTACTATTGATTTCCTATTTTTTCCTTATAGGTTAATCATAGTGTTGCACTACGGGTCATATGTGACTTTATATGGGTAGGATATCACACAATGCAAGTTTTGTTGGCACTACTTGTGGTCTAGTGTTAGGTATTTAGGGCCACTTACTATCGTATGTAGGCGAACAGTGTTCAACGTGAATCTCTCAGCATTGCTTGTAGATAGTATATTGTGTACATAATGAATCTCCTGCAATGTATCGTAGGTGTTTGCATTTATTGTATATCAATTGCCATTGCTTGCAGGGGATTAGTGCCTTTGCTCGACGCTAAGTTGTTGATTGCAAGAGTGCAAGGGTGTCGTAGCATTCATTGTTTGTTACTTGTTATCACCCGAAAGAATGTTGTTGTGCATATAACTAATCTTCAATCATTGCTAGTAAATATTCACATTTATCATGCGGTGCAATGTGCATGTTTGCAAGAGGCTATATTGTTTGCATGTGAGTTGGTGCATTACAATTTCCTTGCTTGTACTTTCACCGCAATCTCCTTAGACACACCCATAGGAAAATTGATCAGTGTTATGGAACAAATGAGAAGTTTCATTAGCTTGAAATGATATCCACCAGAAGTCCCATGTTTGTTTAATGATTTTTATTTGAATGATCCAGGTTGTTATTTAGCATATGTATCTTCGTTATGATTGTGCATTTATTAATTAAAAGTCTGGTTCCCTATTTATTAATTCAAGTTCTATTTCTTGTAGTCCTGATGAATTCAAGTCCCCCTGTAATTTATTTAAGTACTATATATTTTTATTCTGAATTTCAGTTGCCTCCTGACATATCCCCCATTTAAGAGATATTTGGGGAGTCTTAGCCTGTCCACCACGTCAAGAAAGACATGCATGGTCGATGTCAAGTAACACCGTCGTGGTCTTCAATCCCACCACACCAAGAAAGGTGTGCATGAGTCTTCATCGGTACCTGTTTGAAAATGAGTAGTTTTTCCCCAGAGGCACTTACATGGATACTTAAGTTTTACCTTGACAGTTCGTTAGGGATGTTAGGCCCTCTTGAACTTAGTCCCAAGCTAATTAAAGAGAGAGGTGAATTGGGAAACTTTAAAACCAAAACACAATCCGAATCACCACAATAATAAATGCGGAAATTAAAACGCGAAAGTAGTAAAAAGAAAGAACACACCGGATTTATAGTGGTTCGGTCAAACCTTGACCTACGTCCACTCCTTGGAGGCACCCCCCAAGTATTGCACTAAAAAACGTGACTCTCCTTTAGCCCCCACGGCTAGGCGGAGAAGCCCTTACAAAATCACTTTCACCTTCCCCGGTGCGGCGGAGTCGCCGGGTCCTTTGACACCAAAGAGATCTTCTTCTTTGGTGAACTTACCTCGAGACAAGCCTTGAATCCGATGGTACTAAGGTGCGAGTTCGCCGGAGCAACCGTGTGGAACCCCCTCCACACTCCCTTGAGTCCCCCCTCACAGGATCTTCTCCCTCTCTCAAACTCCACCCTTTCCTCTCTCCCTTTCAAGCTCTCTCTTCTAGTTTCCCCCACAAGAACGAAGCTACAATGGCTGCCAAAGACACTTACAAAGTGCCTTGCCATAGCTTAAATAGAGGCTCTCAAAATGAGCTCATTAATGCAAGTTGCCGACATTATCGTCCAGGACGATAGGTATATCGTCCTGGCCGATCAATACAAATTAAGCTCATTAGCCCGGGACGATATGGGACGATCAGAAGAAAATTGGTTACATCGTCCAGGACGATCGTGAAATCGTCCTGGACATCATCCTGGCCGATCATGCGATCGTCCCAGACGATGTGATCGTATCAATCAACCATTAATGCTTTCCAAAGATACCAGATCAATTTAGGCATGATTGAGTTAGATCGTCCTGGACGATATTTTTTCTTTTGTTGTCTTTTTTTCGATAACCATAATAATAATAATAATAATAATAATAATAATAATAATAATAATAATAATAATAATAATAATAATAATGGTAATAATATTAATTAATAAAAAAAGTAATACTAATAATGAAAAGGTAGTTGTTTGGATTTTTGGTGTAGAGAAAATAGTTGGGTTGATTGTACTGAGAAAGGATGGTGTCCGAATCCAATAATTTCCCATGTCAAAGGGGTTGTCTGAGTGTTGAGTGAAGCAACAAGAGTTTTTTTTTTTTTTTTATTGGCATATATGAGGGAAGGTCGACTAGGGATGTGGTCTCGGGCTGGGCTTGGTCGAGAGGAAGAGGTCGTCAGGTTGGTTTGTTCGACTGTAGCGGCATTAGATCGGAAGATAGGGAGGCGAAGTCGGATAGGGAGTTGGGATCAGAAGGTTGCTTTACGTGTTCCAGAGCTCACGTGAGACTGGGTCAAGCTCAGGCTCTGGAGGTCATTCGGTGCAGGGAAGATGAACTGACCTCGGCTTACAGACGGAGGCGAGGTCGAGTTGGTAGCGGACGTCCGGTGAAGGGTCTTCGAACGGATCAGGAGCTTTCGCTGGGCTTGTGGAGTTTCGGTTGCAGAGGACCAATCAACCAACATAGGAGGTGTTGGATGGGTTGCAGAGGACCAAATTTTGAATGAACACTAAACTTCATGACCTAGTCATTTTGAATTTATAAAAATGAAAATACGCGATCAAGATTTTGTGATCCTTTTCAAGATTGGCATGATCGTATTATAAGTGGAGGAGGTCGTTGGGTGTCACTTTGATAAATGGTAACATTTCGAATACGCATTCCAATCACTTCACTGACAAAGATAATTGGGACTGCAGGACTATAAAAACAAAATGTAAGTGTCCGTTGAGTTTATTACTTTCAAACTTTGTGAAATTTATACTTTTGAGCCAAGTTGAATCTGCTAATGCTCGCATCGAAGCCCTTCAGGACAAGGGTCCTAACAGCCTCCACCCCTTGCTCAAGGGCAATATCCACCTATAACAACAAACCAAATGAAGCAGACAAATTGATATTAGGACAACCATACACTTCATAATTTCATAGTGCATCGGTGCTTTGGTCATTCAAAATGTGAATAAAAAAGCCTAAAAATTACGGTATAGTTTGAAGGGGATAAAAACGACTTGAAATAGTAAAATGCATAGGATGGAAAGTGGAAACTCAACTTCTACCTCGAGAAACCATCCGTTTTATATAAAAAAAGGAAAATGTTAATTGGATTGCTAATAAAAGAAAATCCAGACATATGGATTTGTGTTACAAGATCAAAGACCATTCCAATCTTAAGGCATATTCAAGCATGACATGACGGAAATTGTAGCAAATGCAATAATAAAGTAATTGTGCTATGACATGAAAGACAGATTTTCAAAGTTAGGGACTCAGGCTAAACAAGTTATATAACATTCATGAATGAATTGAAGAGAAATAAAAAATATTTGTTCGTAGGCAACTATTTGAAATTAGCTGGGTGGCTTTCTATTCCCTTGGAGCTCTCCATGACTTGAAGACTTCATAGATGTCCCTCTTTATTATTTGTGTTTTCCCTCTCTTTGCTACTCATATATATCTCGGCCATCCTTTAGTCAAAAAGACTTGGCTTACCACATTACCATTACCACGCCACCAACTCTAAAATACTCACAATTCTATAAACCCATAACACCATTCAAATCTTGATTAATCATAAGGGATCCCTTAATCTGTTCACTGCTAAGTTTGGGAAGGTTCTGAGCGTTCGCTGCTGATATGATGGGGCACATGAGGAAGAAAAAGACCTAGAAGATGCTCAGTTTGACTCAAAACTCTAAAAGGTTGTTCAGAGGAATAATCCCATAGTCATCCTTTAAGAAAAGTTAGAAGAACAATCACAAGTTTCAAACCCCATCATGCCTTACTCGTAAAAGAATTCCACTTTGTTTCTGTAGATATATATCATCCAAAAGAATCTCTAATCTCCACTAATCATGCTCCTTCTCCAGTAAAGTTGCAGTGGGTAACAATGTGGTAACACCAATCACAATGTAGACCCTTAAAGAGTTACCCAAGTTCATTCAAGACTATTTAATTAAGCCCCTATTAAATTCAATATGAATTCTAGCCAAAATAGACGATAGCTTTGGTGAGCTATTCAAAGACCTCTTCAGACCTATATAAAATACAATGTATTTCTCTTCTCTCTCTCCTCCCACCTAGAGCACAATTTCTCCACAAGTAATATTGACTAAATATAGAGAAAAGTTTAATGCTTCTTACATCAAACCACCTTGTCAGTCAGACAGTCACCAATTCTTATGAAAGTTGACAAAAAAAAAATGAAGAGAATTAGTTGAATATTTCATTGCAGCGTTGCAGTATTTGTACAATCACAAGAAATCTTCAAATAAGAATGATAAAAAATTAAGAAATAATAATTACATAATAATTGCAATAGTTTACAGATTAATAAGCTTGCAAAATAATTACAATACTCTCCGGATTGATGAGTAGGGAATAGGGATCTCATACATCAATAAGATCACAACAAAAGTGGAAGGAAGACAAGTCATGAGTGAGGGTTCCAAAAGGTGAAAATTATGCGGGCATTTCACAATCCCCCTTATGTGAATAAATGGTTGTCATCCATTCCAATATTGCCTGATAATTTCTGAAAGACTGCCCCCAATATTTTTTTTGGAAGAAAGTTAATACGTTGTTTACCTGTAGTTGAGAATGGAGTATAATTACACAATTATAAACTTCTCCTTAATAAAATATTTATAAACTTCAATATGCTCTGTACAATCATGTCGCACATATGCAATATTGAGAGGAATAGTGATATAGACGCTTTGTAGGATAAGTTGGAAGAACAAGCACAAGGCTAAAAACCCACAACATATCCATCATGAAAGAACTCCACTCTTGTCATGTACGTATCTGACATCTCTCCATCAAGCATCTTGTTACGAGTGGACCGGTCCCCACTGGACCAGTCCGATACTATGCCAGGCGGAAAAACAGAAAAGGGGCGGAACTTCCCTGTGGACCCCACGTTGGCTCAAATTGAATTTGGGAGGGAGATTTTTGAATGAGGGTCTGTTTTAGGAAGTCCATTATTTTCCTTTATGAGGAATTTTGTATAATTAGGAGATTTGGGGGGGAATTAGGATCATCTTGAATTTGAATGAGAAGTTTGAGATCTCTTGGTGTTCTTGGGCTCTAGGGTTTGCTAGAGACTTGGGGAGAGTTGTTCTTCCTCTCGAATCGAAGACCGTTGTATCTTTCTTTGTTTTGCTTTCATTGCGATTGAAATACAAGTCGTTTCTTGCGTTTTCTCTCAGATTTCCCTGTTTTTCCGGCTGATTTCTGCTGTGGACAGCAGTTTGCTGCTGTATTTTCACTGGTTTGGTTAGGAATACTTGAGAACTCAAGTACTTCCTATTAAATTGGTATCAGAGCGTCGTCGTGGGACTTGTGGTGGCTGAAAATCAGGAATTTCAGCGGGTTTTTGGAGGGATTCAAAGGGAGATTTCCGGTTTCTCGCGAAAGATAAGATGGCCGGAAAGAAGGTGGAAGTATTGGAAGGCGAGTTCGGACAACTAAAGACAGAACTGGAGGGAAAGTTCCTGGAAATCTCCACCAACAATGACAGGTTGTAAGGGAGGTTCGCGGCGATGGAAGAGATGATGAAGGAATAATTTGGGCAAAATCTCCAAATTATTCCTTCCCTTATTAAAAAATATTGTAATGGCAGTGCTTACCAGTTGAGACATGATGGAATACAATGTGACTTTTGATTTTGGGCTGCCATATTTTTTGGGACCTTTGGATGGAGGACCACTCTCTTGTGGAACATTTTGGCCTTAATGTCCGGGACCTTTTTCACTGCCCTCAATAAGCTTTAGTTTCTTATTTTATTATAGATGGTCAATGGGCTCTTCCGTATTACAGTTTATTATTTTGTATGTTCCTCAATGACTTCAAATCCTTGAGATACAAATCAATATGATATAATCGATAGGGAACAAAGCCCTCTATTAGCTAAGGTGGATTCAAAGTTGTCCCCTTAGGCAAATATCCACCCCATATCTACAAGGTACCCTTGAACGAAGAAACCATGGCTGCCGACAAAGTTCCTTCTGTCAGGTTGGGTCGACCACCTTTGACTAAGTAAACCAGGGACCATAATGACCCAGGACGACAGAACCATGGGATCTTGATTGGGTTCATCATCATTCCCCTCACCATCTTCTTAAGTGCAAGATGGTGAAATTTGTAATTTTAAATATTAAATTTTCAAATACCAAATCATGATGCTATTATATGGCAAATACATGTTACATATCTGATTGACGACTAGCCTTAATCGAAAGTTCTATCTTGTTATCGGGAGAGGTAATTAACTATAGGGGCTTGAGCCTATAAGAAACCAGAACTCAGATCTAAAGTCCTCGCAAAATGTGGGCGAAATCTCTAGGTAGTGTCTTATTTCAAACCCAATATGCCTTCTGAAAATTTAACTTGGAATTTAATTCGTTAAAACTCTCCCGAAAGAGGGGAGGCCAGGGCGCGAATTTTTGGAGCCCATAGTCCTCAACCTCCTTATTGAGAATCTTGTCAGGAAGAGAGTTTGCCTCAACTACTTTACGGTGCCATCGTATAGATTGATGAATAATCAAAAGTCGGATCATCTCATTTTGCTCTTGGGTCGGAAACTTAGCAGATGGTCATCTTGATCCTTCCTTTCACAACCACTTCTTGTTGTCACAGAAGGTAATTGAGTCATGTTTAGTTGCACAAGGTTTGAAAGGTTTTTTTTGTGTTGCTTATGACATGCATAAGCACGCACAACTTCCACCACTAATGAAGTTGGATTCCGCCCAGCTGACAACGTGAAATGCCCTTTGCATCACCGATCTTCCTATCATCTCTAATGAAAGCACCAAAAAAGTACATGTCTGAAAACATTTGAATCAGATATTGGAACTTACAGATACTTTCAGAGATCAGAGGGAGACTTCTACCAATGCGAAAGAAAACAATAATAGGGGGAAGAGGAAATCACAGGTGCGGGGTTAAAGTCAATGAATTTTATTATGTGAGTTTTTAACACAGAAATTCAACCTTTTCCCCTTTCTTCTGAAACCTATTTAAAGGCATAAGAAATCTTCTAGCTATAGGACAAGCTCCATCCTTAACGAAAAATGCCACGTCAGTTGAACATTGTTAGGCATAGCACTGAGTGGAATGGATTCCTTTCCTTAAGTTTAGTGCACCTGACACCCTTGATAAACTCTTATTTATGTTGTATATAGCTCAAACTATGGGCTGTGGCTAGCAAAGGCTGTGACTGGTATCTGACAAATCTATCAAAGGAGCTGCCCGGTAACTATCAGTACCTTTGCAGCTTTATGCATTAACTGGGCTTTAGGGTACTCGACAGTTACAAAGGTAGGACTATGACTAGGGAACACATCATGAGATAGAACGACCGTGATATGACCATGACGGATGCAACCAAGGTAGGACATTGAGAACTAGTGTACTTTCATTGTCTTGTTCATTTCTCTATGACATTACGTGGTGCGTTTGCTAGCCTTTGTCAAGCAAAAACAATTTTTGTATGGTCATCAAAGACCTTTTGAGTATAAAAATTAATACATCAGAATCATAAATCTTAAATTTATTTCATGAAACCTCTAGTTTGGATTGTTATAATGCAAACAATAATCTCACTTATGTCATAAACATAGTTAATTGTCTATGTTATGTTATTTAATGCTAAACTAAATAAAATAATTGAAAAAAATATATATGTTATGAAAGCAAATACCTGTTCCCGCTCCACCAAACTAAACTTCTGTAGCAGAAAGGCCCGCAAATCCATTTTCCCAGGCGGGTTCCCAACACCTACAGAAATTAGAATGTTCAGCTTGTACACTGGATAATATAGAATTTGATTCTTCAAACAAATTGAAAACAACAAAAACCTATGCATAAACGTGGGAAGTCCCGACAACCATCCAAGTGATCGATGACACTCTTAACTCTGCAGCAAAAAGAAACACAAATGTCAAATGACAACTCAAATTCTGGCGTCATAGCATGCAAATGAATTTACATAAAGATAAGCTTTCAGAATGCATTTTTATGACTATCTTCATGTTTGTGGAGTTTGAGGAGGCTAAATGTTGGCTTTAATAGAGCTCATGATGCCAAAAGATTATATCGGATCATGTTGCCCTGACAAAATGAGAAATCATCACAGCATATTCTCATGAATACGAGAATCATTAGACGTTATGATGGAATATGTATCCCAAATATTTCCTCTGAATGACAAGGACTGCTAAATCAAAGATTATTTAATTCTAATGGATCAAAATTTTCATACAAGCAAAGCCCCCATAATTAATTATATATTGAATTAGAGACTCACGAAAACTCTGAATTAGTTGTCTTAATTTGTATTTCTCGTCCAACAAAAAGGGTTTTTAAGTTGTTTTCTATTCAATGATAAAATAGTTCAAAGATATCAGTAGCATGCAAAATAACCAAGACAAATCCCTAGTGCAAGAGAGACAAGATGGCATGTATATAGTTCTTAAAAACATAGTTCTATTTTTTATCCTACTATTTAGGGGACTTTGCCCAACAACACACATATATAAAGCATGATTTGTATTACTACAATGTACAGGTTACCTAACTAGCTTCAAATTATTAAAAAATATTTTACAAATAAGTAAATTTCCTAAGGCGATCTACTCAATCAGTCATCTTAAAGCAAGCAATGGAGGTTGTCGAATAAAATCAACAATATTCAAGTAGTAGAAGACCTCGGGTTGGCAGGTTAGCGAGTTGATGGTCAGAAACAAAGTGGGTGTCAAGGTGCGGGCGAGAATGTTGCAGTTCTAGAGTGGGTGACTACTTGGTTGAGTTGTCGACCCTGAGCTGCTAGGTGGGTGAAACTTTGACAAAAATGGAGTCAATGATCAACATTGGAGGAGACAAAAGTAACTATCAGATAAAAGGCCTCTCTAATCTCTTAAATCATGCAGTTAAGGCCTGCCTCCAAGGATTCCAAAGGAAACCTAGAGAAGACCTAAGTTCGATCTAAGGAGAAGTTGACCCTTCTCCATTGCCTCAAAGGATGGCGACTAAGGGCCAGAAAGTAGAGGACTTAGTGAAGAAAAAGTCATAAACACACCCATGGAGAAAAAAGGGAAGGTGGCAGGAGGATTATAGTTCATCTTCTCCTTGCCTTTTGACTTCCTTCGTGATGGGGACATCTGTTCGTGGAAGGTTTATCAGAAGCGTGGCCGTCGATCTACAGCCACGATCGAGTCTTTGTATTTTTTATTTATTTATGTTATTTTCTTATTTATGTATTTTCTTATTTTCAGTGTCGTGTATTTGTTTTTATGAGATTTTCAGTTGTACCATTTGAGTGAGAGATGTCGTATGTAAGCTCGGAGGGCATTTTCGTCTTTTATTGTCTTTAGTCTCATGTACTAGGCTATTTATAGACCCATGTTTTATTTTTGAAGTAATGAATGATTATTAGATAATTTTGTCTTCTTGCTTGGAGTTCTTGAGAGAGCTTGAGAGATCGGAGAGAGATCCCTTGGAGAGGGAGATTGACACATCACCCACCAACCTTGGAGACGGCCGGGTTCGTGGTTTCGTATCTTTGATTTCCCTTAACATATCTCCCACCTACCTTCACAATCTTATTTCTCCTAGTCATTTCCCTCCACCCACCAACACATCACCACCTTGCCGCCGGCCCCTACCCGCCCCATTCTAGCGCCGGCCCTCACCCTCTTCCATCTTCCCCCTCCATTGCCTACTATGGAATAATTCCTAATATTGGATTGCCATAATTTAGTGGTCTTTGAATTCAAATTTTCCCAAATTTGAAATTCAAATTCTTTCCTAAATTATAAAATCTATTTTAGGAAAGATTTCAAATTTTCCCTCCATTAGGGTTGAAATTAATTAGGATGATTTAATTCTTTCGAAATCCAATCCATAAAATTAAGGAAGCATTAAAGCCTCCTTAATTCCCTCCCTCTATTACCCTTAACCACCAGCCATGCATGAATATACCGCCGGCCCCCCACTCCACTTGCCTCCTTTTGGGTTTCCTATAATTCAAATTAATTTGGGATCAATTTGGAATCCAAATTAGTTCAATTCAAGATTCAAATCCTTTCCTATTTGTCTTAACCTATTTTAGAAAAGTTTCCTAATATAACTCAATTTAATTTTCAAATTAAATTGGAGCTAATCAAACCTTTCCTAATTCCTAAACCTAAACTTGGCAACTCCATTTATTTCTCCCAAATCCCTCCCCATCCTCATAGCTGCCGGTCCCTATCCCCTACCAGCCCCCTCTCTCTTCCAATCTCCTCTCTCTCTCTCTCATTAACTCTCCACCGGATTTTAGGATTTGATAATTTCTCTTCTAAATTCCTCTCCACCCCTTACAAAAATCTGAAATTTATTTCAGATTTCTATCCTTGACTCTTTCCTCCTCCACCTTGCAAGAGAAACTTCTTTCTCTTCAAATTATCCAAGTGCACCATCAAGTCGGGAGGAGATTTGTCACCAAGCATCTATGAATGGCGGATCCGAGACTGAATACGGCCTAACCTACGACGAGGACTGTTTCGTCGACATTCTACAGTCAACATTCTTTGACGTTAATACAAGGGTCGATCACACTGTTGAAGACTACATAGAGCGTATTCTGGACATTTTGGTGGAAGCAATCGAAGAGCAGCTTGAAGGCGTCGAGTGGTGGATCTCCACCGCTCCTTGACAAGAAATTCTCTTTTCCCCTTTCAACATATTTCTTGAATCTAACTTTCTCTTGCGTTTGATTGTAGTCATGAAGGACGATTCCCCCTGCTCCTGCTAAGCTTAATAAACGTAGGGTTTTGAGTGTATTCATGTGCTTACTAATTTCACTTTTAGACTGGGGATTTTATTTGAAACTACTATTTTGGCATAATGTTGTTTTCTATTTCATTTTGAAAGCTTCGACTCTCTGGTAGCCTAAGCGGGCGTGACCCCTTATTCGTTTTATTTCGATTGTTTGAGCTGCTACTAATTTCTTCATTTTATTCTAATCAAGAGTTGTGCAAATTCCTAACAAATTGATTGCATTCATACGTAGTCCTGCATCACTTCGCCTCTTCGTCATGTGGGTGACTACAGAGCTCTCTGGAGGAGGATTGATATTGAAGATGAAAGAAAAAGGCTTCTAAGTAATTTGGCAAAGATGAATTAAAGAGACTAAGCTCCAAAGCTAAAGCCAAAAAAGAAGGAAACGAGGGAAGTGAAAGCCTTTTGATATAGTACACCAAGCATACCAAGAAAATGAAGTAAAATGTCCATTACAACAGCCCAAGCCATTAGTAGAGGAGTTGGCACCTTCCTCTACTAATGGCTGCCCACTTCCTTCCCTCCAAAAGCTTCCTCTTCTTTTTTAATGATGGTAATATAAGTCATTGTAAAATCTATAAATAATGCACGTGCAAAATAAAAAATTTCCTCCTTTGAATGATACAATTTTGGAGAAATTATTCTTTTTTAGTTAGTGCTTGATGATCCACCTTGATTTATCTTTAGTAAGATTGGTTGGTTCTCTTTTATGCTTATTTTTACTTTTCTCAAATCTTCTTTCAAATCTCTTTTACATCTTCCACTACACCCTGTGGGCTCCAAAAATTCGTCCCGGATTTAATTCTTTCGATATGTTATTTGCATCTTATTGACATTTAGAAAATTATTTTTGTATGCAGGAGGGGGGGCATTAAACGCCTTCTGTCCGCTTGTAAAAGTGGTGCGGATCCGGTGGCGTTTTTGAATTTCTCAAATTTGGCTCTCACTTATTGGAGTAGTTGTACACTTATTCAAATAGCTATATGGTTCTCAAAATAGAATTTTGAGATTGAACAAATAACATATCAAAAATGTTCTTCATGAAGAAGTTCACCATATGAATGTAGATTGTATTCTTTAATAATTTATCCTTTCCCATAATTTTTTTATAAAGAAACATTGCATTATTTATCTTGTACTTTCTAACAAAGTCAAAAGCTATTTTAAATGCTTTATCCATACTTCCAGCATACATGATCAACACTTCAAATGTGAAGAAATGGTTGACTGCTCCCTTTTTTTTATTTCAATCAAAATGGTTGGCTGCTCCTTCTATTATTAATATTTTTAAAGATCATTTGCAAGACAATTAATGATCAAAATCTATGTTAAACTTGCAAATATGTATAAAAACAGAACTCCCAACAAAAATGATTCTCTTACAGCAAGGTGATTCAACTTCAGCTTTATATCAAGTGTTAAATACATAAACTCCGACTTGATATATTTCTCTTGTGAATTTCTATGAATACATTAATGACACTTTATGAAGCTCATTTATGTATTGACCTATGAATTTTCCTGAATGCTCAACTCTTGTATTGATTATTCTGAGTAAAAAAAATAATAATATTTCTCCATTCTCACTAAGATTATTAGAATTTCCATTTTTTTTTTATAATCTGAAGGCTCAACCTTTTTTTTTTTGGTATAAATATTTATGTATTTCTTTCTTAAAATGTATATTTCATATTTCTCTCAAATTGTTCCAATCAGGTATGTTTAATCAAAATTTTGGCAGTATTCCGGCGTCTCCCCCGCATAGGGGGCATCTACGGACAACTGGGCCATCCCACCACGCTACTCGAGCGTGTATGGTAGGTGTCGAGGGACACCGGGCCGTATATCTTTTCATCCCACCACGCTACAAGAGCGTGTATGAGGCCTTCAAAAGTAGCCGTAAAAGAACACCCGCGTCTCTCCCCACCACGCTACAAGAGCGTGTATAGGGCTCATCGTATGCGTCGCACCGGGCTCCCTCCTACCGTGCTACGAGAGCGCGTATAGGTGGTCCGCCGGTTCGTCGCAAACGCCGAAAATGAGATTTGAGATTTTAGAGTTTGGCGAATAATATACCTTGACGAGCGAGCGAGACGACGACGACAGAGATTTGTGGCGAGGCTAATGATTTTTTTTTTCTGATTTGATTTTTTTTTTTGTTTTAGAAATATATTTATATACTTATATAGAAAGAGGAAAACAAAGAGTAGAAAGGGAAATATGAGATTCAGATTCTCTGTTTACAAGAAATGGGAAAGAGCTGGTATATGAATCGGCTGTTTGTATGGAATAGTAGGAGGGATAGAGCGTAGAATAGTAGGCTTGTAGAGAAGTAGAAGAAGGGGACGGTTTGGAGAGGTGGAGCTCGGGCTACTGTTGGAGGAGACCAGAGCAGAAGGAAAATGGGTTGAGGTAAAGGCTGCACTAAGAGGAGTACTTGGGACGTGAGAATGAGTAAACAAAATTGGATTTCTCCTCTTCTGCTAGGTGTCTGAATTTTGGAAGATATTAGTGGTGAATTGGCTTGTATGAAGGACGTGTGCAAGAGCAATTTGATTACAAGAAGGCACGTAGATGTTAGCTAGCATTATTCTTGCATGGAAGACAGGTAGAAGGAATAATTTGGCAAAGCAAATTAATAGGAAGGCACGTGTATATGTACAGAGATGTTAAGCAGATTAACTATATCAATAGATATTTATATCTATGCCTATGAATGTAATGATGATTTACTGAAATAAGTGGAAATATGTACATGTTAGAGAATAAAATCATACTTAATTAAATATTATATGTTAAAATAAAGTGTGAGATAAAATTCTAAGATAAATTTAGTGGAATGAGGCAACATGTCTAGTGATCAGATTTTTTTTGTTTAGAAGATACATATACATTTTTAAGATAAAAGATTATTAGAGAATCTATTTCTTGCTTTGTATTATTATTATTATTATTTTTTATTTTGATTACTTACCTTTTTTTTGTTATTATTATTTTTTTATGATATGTATATATATATATATATATATATGCCTCATCTGCCAGCTTTTGCATTTCAATTTATGTGTCCTCACCTCGCAACTCAAGTCAAATTTTATATTTTCGCATACCGAATTTTATGTTTTTTTTTTGTACGAATATCCAAATAATATCGCAGTCATTTCCCGGTGTTTTTCAACGTTCTGAACATAATAGAGAAATTCATTTTGCAAACGGACGACGTTTGAGAAACATCGAGTACGTCCGTAGTCCGTCGATTTCGATCGCTTTCATTCAATAATTGATCATCACATATGTTGCTTGAATTGATCGTGCTACATATGTAGAGGTCAACACACCCTAGCTCTCTGCCAAAACTAGACATCTACAACACATGCCATCAAAACTAATATAAACCCTACTTGAATGCTCTCACTATAAACTAGGCTCTTTTGCACCTAATTTTGTTCTCCACCCTTTCATAAGCCCTTAAATCTAATGAAACACCGCCAAAAATATTAGATCATAAATTATTATCCTAACCAAACTATTTAGGTCCATTTCCCTCTATTTATCCTTCATTAAACCTATTCCCTAAAGAGCTAAATCAAACAGACAAAATTAGCCCAAATCAACCCAAGATGGGTGATTATTTTATGATGTGATGATATAATCTGAACTTATGTTGGAATAGTGAGACTTTAGAGTTCTAGTGGTGAAAGAGCCAAGACTAGCTCAGCTTGAACTAGTTTGCACTGATTTGACTAAACTCTTTAGGTGAGGTTAATGATGGATAAATTGTGGAAAATAGATGTGAAGGGATCGGTTAGAATATAAAGTTATAAAATAGTCTTTTTGGTGACTTTTTATAAGATTTAAAGGTTTATTGAAAAGTGGAGAATAAGACTGAGTGCAAGGAAGCCTAATTTAGATCTAGAGCTTCCAAGTGGATTTTGGATTAGCTTTGATGACTTGGGTTGTGGATGGATAATCTTATGAGATGGCTAGAATATAGAGGAAGACAGAAAAGATGTTTAAGAGAATATTTGAAAAGAGTAACAATAACCATAAAATTCAACTAATCAATTCCACCAAAATTGGTCAAGGTTAAATAACAAGCACTACCAAAAAGAGAAAAATTTTCTTCAAGCCTTTTTATCAATGAAAAGTTAAAAACTTTTTGTTAAATACTACACTATTTATAAGTTTATAATGACTCTTAGACTACAATCATTCATAAAGAAGAGCAAAGTTTTAGAGACAAAGAAGGTGGGTATTCCTTAATGGAGAAAGGTGCCAAAAAAATTTGTTAATGTATTTTTTGTTCCAACTTTTATTAAATGAGCAGCCCATAACATATTCTCTAAAATGAAAAGTCAAACTTCTAAGTTCTAAATTTGAAATTTGAACATCAAAACTCAATTATTTCTTCTTAGTGGGCTATTGTAATGGACTTTAAGTAGGCTCTTGCTTTGGCACTTTAATGGGCTCTTGCTTGGGCTGTGTAATTGGACATAGCTTATTTTTCTTGATACACATGATATGGTACATCACCATTGTTCTATATTTATAGATGTTCATGATGATGATGTGTATGGAGAAGTCAAATCAACTTAAATCAACCTTAAAAGAAGTGATTTTTTGCCATCATGATATTTAAATTCTCTTATTTCTTTAAATCTTCAAAGAGATAAAAGAATCAAGGAACTAAATGTAAACCCAAAATTACTTGAATTGAGTTTGAGTCAACTTGACCAACTAGAAGAGTCAACATAATAAACTTATAAGATTGAAGTTGCTAGGAGACAATGTTCCATTGGTTCCAAGATAGAAGTCTACACCATCACAGTGAATTCGCCAATGAGATCAAGTCACCCCAGACAAAAGCAATGTAAAGTCATCAAACAATTCACCTACCCACACCGCCCCAAAAACCAACTAGGAAAATTTATCCATAACTCTTCACATAGCAACTTGTCAGCACTCAATCAATGCAGGTGAAGTCAGTCAGTAACTTTTCATAGGTCTGTCATATATTTGGAAAATCAAAACACATATCTAATGTAGTTAAGAGTTACACTTTATATATCTTTGTTTATGATAAGTCTTCATCATAATATATTTTGTGATTTATTCTTTTTTTTAAATGAAATATTTTATGTAGAGCCATGCCTCTACCTATACCAATATATAGGAGGTGAGAAGAAAAGCTATGTCACAGCTTATTATCTAAACAACTCTACTTTCTGGCAATATAAAATCACAATTTTTTTCTCCTGACTCTCTCTTTATTTATCTCTCTCGTTTCTCAATCAATCTCATCAATAAAGTTTAAGTATAGCTCATGATCAATAAACTTCAAGTATCGCTCATGAACAAATTTGGATCAACATAAATCAATAATAGAGAAAATATCTAATACACTCAACCTAGTTTCCTTGATAAAACAAGTATTAATTGTAATTTTTGTCAAAATTCTCCCATAAGCAATTTTTGTTGATTCATGTAGGAATCATTAAGCTGTACTCAAGTTCAACAAGTTGAGAATAGTTTCTTTTCTTTGCATGTTCACATAGCATGTGTTTACCGATAGCACTACATTATATTGTGTTGATTTTGAATTATGTTCCACCATAGGTCAAGCATATTTGAATTATGTTGTGTAGAAATGAAATACCGAGTAGTCAAGTAAGTCATTTCTATAAATTCAAAAATAAGAAAGCAATAAAAATCCTATGAGGAAGAATAACTACCCACTGTGATGTCCATGACCGCCCTTTGGCGCAAGCCTCAAGACACCATTAGGCAAGCTCATTTCATCATATATCTTCAGCAAAGAAACCATTGCACGGAAACAAAACCTTATCAGAAAACATGAACAGCGCAAGAATCATCCTTTAAAGTGCCATTAAGTTTGAACTTTGGAGCGTACCAATAGAATATGGCGCAAGGGGACTTGGTAATATGCAGCAAGTGGCCCTATCTTCACATGGAAAATACATGATTAGCTACTGAACTAACTATTAATTTGGCTGATGCTATATGATTTGATATATAAGTAGAAAAATAAACCATCAAACCTAACAATCCCAGCAAAGCATTGAATAAGACTTTGATTTACGACTGCCCTTGACATATTAAAATGATTCTTTGCTCATGTTAGCTAGTTCTGGGAATTCAGTTTTCCGTGATAAATGGCATCATTAATAAGAACTAAATAATCCTTTCCTATCTATGTAGGATTTATAGTTTTTTCTCATTGATCAAACAAGCTAAAACTGTTTGAACTACGAAGTTGGCTTCAATGCTAGGCAATATGAATGTTATAAGGTTGTTATTTTTTTCTTTAATTTTTGTTCCACAGCAAAAATGCAATAAAAGAGGAGAATCTCCTTAACAAATTTTCCAGTAAAAATACATCCAGCCCAATACCACCCACCAGGTTAAGAAGAAGAAACTCAAATATTTAGCAAGCTACATGCAGAAGCTAGATAAGGAAAAAAGAAAGCACTAACCGATTCTCCTATAAAATTCATGTAAGCCTGCGGCTTCACCAACAAAATTGGCACCTTGCCAAAAGAACCTAAACCGATTCGGGCCCAAATTAAAATAAAGGAGGAAATAAACGTGATGAATAGTTTAAGAAAATCAAGAATCCCAGTTAGGCTAGTACCAATTCCAAATAATGCCTTGGACTGAATCGTATTCAATCTGATCCGCTCCGCCCGAGCTATGCAATCCACCATCTCGAACCCCACCTGAACCAAATACGATCCAAATCATAAATCGATCAAAGACATTGAGTGCATAAAAATCAAAGCATTTTACTGTGGTTTGATTAGAGATTATTACGTTGTGTCTGGTTCCGTGATACTTGTTACCCGGGTTTCCAAGCCCAGCGATAAGCCATGGCGTGTACTCAACCTTTGCTCCCTCCGTGGGGTCGGGCAAGGATCCGACGATGCGACAGCGGCATTTCAATGAAATTTGTAGCCGGGTTGAGAGTTCAGGGTTAGTGTTTCGGCTCTGCAAGACGTTGCAGAAGAAAGGGGATGGGCGAGGATAGGAGATGGCAACCAACATCGATGGAAAGAGAGGGAGACGATACTAAGAAGGAAAATATATCTGCGAGCCTACGTCGAGTGGTTCGTTCGGACTTCGGATTGTAATCCCTCTTAACCCAAGGCTATAGATATTGCGGCTCGTGCTTGGAACGAGCGGTTGAGGGCATTGCCTCCACCACGAGAGAACTCGCGTTCGAGTCACTCATCCTGTTCAAAAAAATGCTCTAGATATTGAAGAAAAGACAATCCACCAATTCTGTTTTCAATTATAGGGAAATTTATTAGGTGCGGACACTGGAGCCATATGTATGGATATCCACTTAAAATGTGTATGTATAGTACGTTTTGGTTGCACTTTTTGTGTACTTTAATTGAGTTTTGAATGCTCTTTTTTTGCGCTTTTTTTACTGCACTTTGACTGTACTTTACATGTACTTTATTTGCGCTTTGGCTGTGCTTTTTCGTGCGCTTGACTTTAGGTTCTACGGACACATTAAATATATAAAATAAAAAATAAATTCAATTGAATGTCCACTTGTCCACTCCACGTGTCAACATTTTATTGGAGTCCAGACGTACATCTACGTCCGACTACGTCTGATGTCCGCACCTAATAATTTTCCCAATTCTAGAGTCAGATCATGGCAACTTGCAGAAGTTTTTTTTTTCTTTGATGCTACAGGTCTCAATACACTTTTTATCTCTATCATCTCTAACCTCCCAAGTGTCAGTTGTATCAAAGATGGATAATAGGGAGTTTTGTAGGAAAAAAAAAGAGATGCTTAGTGATACAAAATAACTCATGTTTTTCTAATAGATTTTTAAAGGTTGTATTTTATATATGGAGAAAATATTTCTTTTATGATAATGAAGAGTATTATTGATTATTAGAAGAGAAACAGATGTGGCCTCTTCTTAATGATTTGGAATGGTCTTAAATCTCAATGTAGCGTCTATCTCAAGATATAGAGTGGGCATGAAATAGCTTCTCCATGAAGACTCTTAATATGATGAGATAAAGGATGAAGAGACTATTGTTTCATATTTCACAATTCATATATTTATTTTGATGGTTATTTTTTTATTCATTTATGTATTTTCTTATTGACCTTGATATTCATACGGCTTTTGAAATTGTTCATGAACAGTCATAGAATTATATCTTATTAACAATATTATATTTTAAAATTCAATTGAGACTACTAGCATTTCTTCTGCTCCTTTTTTTCTAAACTTAATTTGGAGGAAAACATGTTGTAGTTATCTTTTGTGAGGTTGAGAGTGATACATATTATTTGGTGAGGACGAGATGATTATTTGGTCACTCTTCAACTTTCTTCTATCTTTATTCTACAACTCTTCAAAAATGTAGCATTGCATCATCAATCAAGTGTTAACTCTGTTGGGTAGTAGAGCAAGCTTTGGCTTTGAGTAATGAGATACTTGTTGAGTTATTATCAATGAAATATAAAATTTTATAGTTACATATCTATAATGGCCTTATGTAAAATTTTAACACAAAAAGCATATAAAGTTCAAAGATGTATTAGCCTTGCATACAATCTCATATGTTATTTTGTTCATGTTTTTCTTTGTTATCTGAATAGGGTGGCAATGCATTGAGTTTGCAAATTGTTGCTTACCGATTAGGATGTTTGACCATTTTAAGAAATAGCTTGCCACCAATTGCTTTACACCCCCATGGCTTGAAAATCATAGCCAAATTATGTTAAGTTCAAAATAATCCCCAAATGGTAAGAAACTTTGTAACATGTTTTAATAAAGAAAAATTGAGGTTGTGTCACCTAAGTGCGATGAAGAAAAACTTATCCTAATATAAGACTTGAGAGATGAAAGGTTACAACTTGCTATGAATAAGAATCCTCTAAAGACCATAGATGCTTTACTTATGAAGGCTAGGAAGCACATTAATGGTAGTTAGGGGTGTCAACTTTTGACACGACACGAAAACCCGACCCGGACCCGACCCGAAAAATCCGGGTTGGACCCGACCCTTTTGAAAAACGGGTCGGGTTCGGGTTCACAGATCCGACCCGTTTGACAAAACGGGTCGGGTTCGGGTTGACCCGGCGGGTTGCCGGGTCAACCCGCGAACCCGTTTAATTCAAATTTGAACCCGGGTCAGTTCCGGGTTCGACCCGAACCCGACCCGTGACCCGAAATTGACACCCCTAATGGTAGTAGTAGGATTTATAAGTGGAGTAATAGTTAAAGATAATTATGAGTAGTTCAATTTTGATTTTTACATTGAAATAAATCTTCTCTTGTATGTATTATCTATTTCTTTTCTAAACCCTAAACTCATAAAATAAATAAGATGAATTGTGAGCCTAGTCATCCAATTAAGTAACAAAGATACGCAAACTTGAGCCAATAAGTCCACATGCCTCCCATACCCCATACTAAATTCGTGCATATCTGACTAGCAACAATAAATAAAGGTCAACAAGTTTAGTAGGCAATATTTTTTTTTTAAATTGCATATATAATATATAGAATATATAAATTGGAGGTTAGTTTTATTTTCTTTTAAGCCAAAGAAAGTTGTCAAATATCTTGCTTTGAGGTTATGTGTAAGCAATTTGATAATATAGAGAAAATGAGATCAGTATATTATTTGTCATTAAAAATTTGGTCCAACAGAGTAAATGACACTGCACTCATCTAATTTTGAATATTTATAGTAAGACTTCATTGATTTAATAAATGAAATGAAATCCACCAATTGCTTTACATCACCATAGCTTGAAAATCATAACAAAATTATGTTAAGTTACATATCTAAAGGATATTTGAATGGAGCAATATTAGGCTTGTTGGATTATTTTTTATTGAAATTTTTTTTAGATAAAATCAACTGAGGGACCTATGTAATAAACACAAGAAAATTATAAATCCTAAAAGAACATTCAGTTCTCTAAAAGTACATCCTTTGAAAAAAACCTATGAGCTGAAGTTTTACCAATAACAATGATAAGCATAAGAAAATAAAGCAACAAAAAAAGCAAACAAGGAAAAAATAACTGAGCACCAGGAAGATCCCCAATCCCAAACATGGAGCCACATGAGCCACCCAAAGCAACATGCAAGGTCAATAACACTAGAGAAAAATAATAAACAAAGCCAATTATTTCGATTTAGACTTCCTTTTTCCACGTTTGCCGCCTCTATGAGAAATTTTTTTTAAAACAATGCTATTCACATTCAAACTATACATCACATGGTACTCATCGACAAACTCACCCAATCATTTTGATCCAAACAAGTATCCTTCATATTCAACGACAATTGAGCTTTCAAAACATCATTTGAAATAATAGAAATTGGAACATCAATAAATGAATTCCCATTAAGTCGGCGAGCATTCGAAGAAAGCATGGGAGAACCATCATCCTCCCAAGGTTCCATTCCAAATGACATAGAGTTAACACCATGATGAGTAAAAGCAGAACCTCCATCAACACCATCACCAACATAATGGGAGGAGATGGGAGAAGTAGTAAGGTTAACCCCGCAATTATTAGTATCCAAACTATCATTAACATCCTCATTGCCAACACAGGCGATAGGCAAATGCAAAATAGTATTCAATGAAGCAGTTTCCTCCTCAGCAATACCGACCTTATTCCCAATCTGAGGATCACCGTGAATCTTTACCATATCATAAGAAGCTTCAATGCAATCACCCCCCTTAGCCATCAATTCATTAGCAGAAAATTCAATAGTCAAATTAGGGATAACAATGTTATCCACAATTTCTAAAATACCATTCAAATTCCTATCAGAACTAACAATCTTAACAACAGCAGAACCGAATTTAAGATAACACATTTCTTGTCATCATGGCCCAAGGCTTTGCAGTGATTGCAAAAAAAAGGTAGATCTTCCATCACAGCAGATTGAACATAACCCAAATTATTCAGGCCGATCCAAACAACATCGGGATAATGTTTTGTTATGTCCAGCTCAACTAAAACCAATGCAATCGAAGGTCGTAAACCCACAAAGGTTGCATTGTCAATGCGCAGAGGCCGACCAAATAAAGAGCCCAATCCATGTAAAATGCGAGGAGAAAAGATGTGAGCCAACAAATTCGGGAAGGAGACTAAAATAGGGATAATGGTAGATTCAACTGATAAATCCAAGTAAGGAGGCCACTTAACCAATTTTATGAAACAATTATTGAGGAAGTATGAACAATGCGTAAAAATCCTACAACAATCCAAATCGTTCGTAAGTTTAATCAGCACATTTTTCGCATCCAAAATAGTCACAAAACATTCACCAGCAAGCTTAAGATTGACAAAGAACTTCCTAATGGATTCCAAAGACTGTCGATTGTTTAGAAATTTTCCAACCAAAAAAAATTCAAAAGGTGTAGCAAGAGTCACAATTTCCTCCTCAGAAATCCACAACTACAGCATACCATTAAATGACTAAGTTTTAAGAGGCGGGAAGGCCATCGGAGTGGCACCGGCTAAAGCATTAATAAATGACCTCAGAACATTAACACTAGTTTTGATTGTAAGCACACAAAATTTGTAAACATCTTGAACAATGATGCATTGATGTTCTCGAATATGCCTTCAAATGCAATATTCTAATCATCACAATTCAAATCAAAATATTATGTTCAACTATAAAATTGTTAAAAATAGAATTCAAATTATAAAAAAGTTAATCCTAAATTTTTTTTTTTATTCAAATGTTCACATAAAATTTTGTTCTTGAGAGTATCTAAATATATACGCACATTGAAAAAAAGATGCCCTCAGCAAAATTTTTGTTCTTTGTAGACAGTGGTTCTCCCCCTCACGGCTCAAGCCACATCCCAGATAATATATTCTGGAAAAATGTGGATGCCCCTCAATTCTTCGAGCTGATCTTTTCTTGTAAATTATACAAAAGAGACAATTATTTGTTTTGGAATACAAACGATACATTTGAGTTTAGGGTTTATGAAATTACGTGATTCCTCCACTTTTGTCCCATTAGAACCAACCGAAAAAATGTGTTTCTTATAATTTGTTTGATAGCTCCCCACACCCAAAAAGCTTGCGTGCAATGTTTTTGTTAAAAGATTCGATGGTCCAACAATCATATCCTCTTCTCTTGGCTAAATTTTTAAAGTAGGCTAATGTTATATTTTTTTTTATAAAATTTAGTTTATATACTAACACTAGGCAACTGTAGCAATAATTTTTTTTTATAATTTTTTTAACATTATATAATGTAGTAATAAAAATTTGTTGAGTTACAATTGCCTAGTGCGCTCTATTGTATTATTTTTTTTACATTTTATACTGTAGCAATACAAATTATTTTTTAAAATTAATTTATATAATAATTAAATTTATCTGTCTAAAACGTAAAAAGGTAAAAGAATTCGGCTACACTGGATTAGCAAGCCACATGTTAAATTGACGAATTTATCTAAATTAAAATTTTATTTGACAAAACTTAATTACATAATTAAAATTTTAATCATACCTGCACTAAAATTTATCCTATCCTCCTCCAAGAGTCCAAGTCAGAGTGTCCAGCTAAGAGAAGTACTACTTATCTTATCTTAAGCATTGTTTGAACTCTCCCTAGCTAGCTACTAAATCCAAAGTCCACATCAAATAAATCTGACCGACTGACCCTATGGCTAATGGCTCCAATGCATGCTTGATTATTCTTTGTATAATCTTTCCAATTACAAATTACGTTGCGTGCTCTTTTTTTATTATTGTTTTTCTTACATGAAATAAATTTCATTTAGCTTAACACTTAACTTTAAAGAGAAGGTTATATGTAAGTGCATAACTCATCTTGAGATGGATGAAGACACAGTACAAAACAGCTCTCATCTTTGGGATCGGAGAACAAAATATATTCCAACTCATCTCCAATAGACCAAAAAAAGACCAACTCATCATCATCACATCAAAAACAAGTCTAATAAATACCAATTTACAATGACTGAAGGTCCCAACAAACTATTTCAAAGTAACAATCCCTTGAAACCTCAACCAAGCAAAAAAGATCCTACTAATTACACATGAAATGTGTTGGTTTTCTCCTTCGTTGACATGAAGTGAGGATGATGTAATATATATTCTAGCTTAGGTATGAACTTGTAGGAATAATGTGAAGTAAGTGATCATTGAAGGTATTATTAAGTATTTAATAGCTCAAGTAAGCAACAAAGGGGCATGCCCCAACATATAAAGATATAGTGGAAAAGTTAATCAAAAAGAGGGCGGATGTATAAGAGGTTTTGAGATAGATGAAGTACAAGGGCTAGCTAGGATTTATATGGTGGATGTGAATCCTAGCTAGTAGATGAATACTAGGTTTTTTTTTCTTTAGGAGTAAGAGAATATAATATCATGAAAATAAAAGATGAAAAAATGAATTATAGGGCATTGTCATGATAAGCTAGCACTCTAGCAACGATGATGAGAATATTTTGCCGTCATGAAATTGTCATCCACCACCAATAGTGGAGGAAGACACCTATCACCATCTCATAGTGGAAGAGAGAATTTAAAATATATTTATATGATTTTTCATCAAATAAAATATATGATTAAATCATTGAGGTTACTAAACCTCATAAATAAGCTTATATTACTACCAAATAGGAAAGCAACAAAAAATGGGATAAAAACAACTTAAATATTATTTTAAACTTATTAACAGTACATACATGAGATATGCGCAAATAGATTACAACAATCAAAATAAAATTACAACATTTAAAATCAAATATCAAAAGGAGGAGAGGAGGTGGCATTAGGATAGCAAGAAAAATAGTAATTGCATGGATGCAACGTCGTACTCTTCTTTTGAATTTACATTTGCAGAGAGGAGTGGAGGCCAGGGATAACTACTGCTCTATCTTCAACCTGAAAACACCTTTTAAATTTTGATATGAAGACATCAATTAATTAACTTGGTTTTACATGAAAAAAAAAATTGATTACATGTGAATGCTGAATGACCAGTTTAGATTTTTGGAAATTAAATTCCTTAATTATTCTGCATCACACAATATATGAGCCTAACACCAAGCTTCCAAGCAACTAGTTCTTCATCAAAGTCGACCAATTTTCAAAGCAGGCCGAGATAAGGCAAAGACTAATCGGATGGGTCATTAACAACAGACAAAATAAGAATCCTCCTAAGAGAAAATAAGATCAAAGCAAGGTGATATTTCATATTTGAGTTCCTTCCCACATCTCAAGTCCGAACACAAAAGATAGTTCTAAAAATGGTTGCTTTTGCGTCTCAACTAAAAATCCATTACTTACTCGATTAAAATTTGTGATTTGATTCTTCGCCGATGTTAAAGATAAGGGGAGAAACAAAGTTCAGTCTATAAATACGATTCCCCGCCTCCCGCCAATGCCACCTCACACTCACTAAGCATATCTGCTACTTCCCCCACACAATAATTAATAAATGCTCCATCTTCCGTCCCTACTCTGTAAGTAAGTAAGACTCCGCGGGCTCTGCTTTGTCTGCTTGCTGGGCTGGAGTCGCTTGACTCAACATGGAACCTCCGATGAGTATCTTCTTCCCCGTCTTCGCTCTATTCCTCCTCGCTTTGCCGGGCTCTTCCGCCGCCGCCAGAATTGCCCAAGAGGCACCGGCGCCGGTTGCCGCAAGCCGAACTGATACCAACGTGCTGAGTCGGGACAAGTTCCCGGATGGCTTCGTCTTCGGGACGGCGGCGTCCGCTTACCAAGTGGAAGGCATGGCGCTTAAGGACGGCCGTGGGCCGAGCATTTGGGATGCCTTCGTCAAGATTCCTGGTAATCTCTTCAGTCCGTTTTTAAATCCTTTTTCTTTTACCCATATATCTTCTTAGATCCCCATCTTCATCCTGTGTAATGGCTTTCGTATGATTACTCTATCCATTTTCGTGGTAAACAGGGGAAATAAAGAACAATGCCACAGCTGCAGTCACTGTGGATGAGTACCACCGATACAAAGTACGTGATTTTGTAGCTTAATTAGCCAAAATCTTTATCCATGTATCTGTTTGGCACCTGACATTTTCGTGTAAATGTCGCTGAGAAAATTTACGGCTGGTTTCAAGTGGAGTTGTTATATTATTGTGAAATCTGATGATGTGTTTTGCGATGCAGGAGGATATTAATATAATGAAAAATATGAACTTCGATGCCTACCGGTTCTCTATTTCGTGGTCTCGGATCTTTCCAAGTAATGATTGATGCAAATATATATACATATTTATCAGATCCAAAATAATTTATTTAGAATGATGTTTAATAAATGCGTCTTAAATTTGTATTCTCTATCATAGTATCATGTGTTAGAGCTGCTGTATAATTTTCTTTGCTCCGATGTAGACGGATCTGGAAATGTTAACTGGAGGGGCGTAGCTTACTACAACAGATTAATAAACTACATGATACAGCAAGGTACACCCCAATGTCTCCTAAACTGGACATATCAATATTTGTGTTATACTTGTTCTAATCTTATGGAGGTCCACAAACTAGGCATCACTCCATATGCAAATCTCTATCACTACGACTTACCAGAAGCACTGGAGAAGAGTTACAATGGCTTGTTGAGCAAAAATGTTGTGTAAGTTCATGTTTTTAGATTCATTTTCATTCATATAGCTCTAGTCGTTCTCCTTTCTGAATGCTTCATATATATCATTTCAATCATTTTTTAATGCTTCATAACTAAGTTTCATGTATTTGCTTCCTCCGTCAAGGTAAGTAGGTTATTTTCTATTAAATTTGCAGTATTTAAATGATCTAAGCTAAGTTATCCTCTCTCAGGAAGAACAAAGTATGTTTTAAGATATAAATGTTTGTTGTGATGGCTACTATTGTTCATGGTTGAAAGCCATATTCTTTTTTTTTTTAATTATTATTATTATTATGCATTCATTCTATTCAATCTACTAGCAATAACAATGTTAGCATAAGGTATATTTTCCGTGTACCTGTAAGGCTGTAATCAAAATGTTACTATGTTGGATCTCTTGGACAAATTCAGCTAACGGTGAGCTAACTTGCTTAGAATCAAGTTTTTTTTTTTTTTCCTAAGGAAAAAAGGGGAAAGTAAGTTTAGAATCAAGTAAATATAGTGTTTTTTTAAGCCTTCTCTTACAGGAACTACTATCATACTGACACTCAGGGGAAGTGTAGTCTGAACATTGAGTCAAACCTCTTTGACAACTGCAGGGAAGATTTCTTAAGATAATACAAAGACCTGGTAAGCAAGCAAATATATTCTATTTTCCTTCAACCCCAAAGCATTTGAGAGACTGCATAAATCATTTCCTCAAGCTCTCCACATAGAAAAGATCCTTTAACATTAAAGTACTCTAACCTCAAATCAGACCTTGCTATAAGAGTTACGGAATCACAGAAGCAGATGTGTACCTAACAAAAAGAAAATACCTCATGGAATGCCACTCCTTCAACTTGCAAGTATTGAGTAGGTAATAACACCACCTGCAAATGCAGAGAACGTTGAGCAGCAATACGCAAATGCCAGTTCATGCACACCGTAAACTCACAACAGTAAACTTAAATCAAGACCATACACATGTTAAAATATCAGAACAGCAGATTTCGTATATTATATATACGCATAACACTTTAACAGGAAAATACATGGAAGCAATACATTGTTAAAGCTGTTTACTACTTTTCCTCCTCTTTCTTGCTTATAGTATCATAGCTTCCCTTCTTGTGATATGTACTATACTTACCATGGGTTTACTGGAAGAGAGGCCAGTCCTTGAGTACAAACTTCTTCAGTAGGCCCTTGCTTTAATCGTGCTATCCAAACTGGAGCTATCTTGCTTCTTCTGAAAACTGATTTGAAGCAAACAATCTTTCGCACTTTTCTAGCAATTCATGACATTAGTTCTTATTTTATTGGAAGATACTTTATTTCCATGTAAAGAGAATGATGCAGATTCCAGAGGCTTTTTTCTGTATGGTTAAGATTCTTCAACGATTGGTTCCATGCAGGAAGGACTATGCAGATTATGCAGAATTTTGTTTCAAAACTTTTGGAGACAGAGTAAAGAACTGGTTTACATTTAATGAACCAAGAGTTGTTGCAGCTCTTGGATATGATAATGGCATTTTTGCTCCTGGAAGGTGCACAGGCTGCACTCCTGGCGGCAACTCTACTACAGAACCTTACATTGTTGCCCACAATCTGATCTTATCTCATGCTGCTGCAGCAAAAGTATATCGTGATAAATATCAGGTATATCATCACTTATAATATATATAGTTATACTAATATAAAATAGTTTCTATAAGAGTGTTATCGAATTTCTGTTCGGCATTAAATCCCATCTTCCCTGATTAGAGAATGCTAAATATTCTTACGGATGTTTTATAATTTAGATGAATAATCTTTCAAAACTCATGATCTCTTCATCTTATTAAATCTGTCAGGTTAGTCAGAAAGGCAGGATAGGTATTCTGCTGGATTTTGTTTGGTATGAACCTCTTACAAATTCAACAGCTGATGAAGCAGCAGCTCAAAGGGCAAGAGACTTCCATATCGGATGGTAAGTGTTGACGACTTATGAAAAGTAACATACGCGAGCTTGCAACACTTATAAAACTTAAAACAATAACCCTTAAATGAAATATTTTCTATTTTGGTAGGTTTCTCCACCCTATAATATATGGCGAGTATCCAAAATCAGTGCAAGAAATTGTCAAGGAAAGGCTTCCAACTTTCACTGCAGAAGAGATTAATATAGTGAAAGGTTCTGCAGATTACGTAGGAGTTAACCAATACACATCATACTACATGTTTGATCCACATCTTCCAAGCCAACCACCAACTGGCTATCAAACAGACTGGAATGTTGGATTTGCTTGTGAGTTTGCTCATCTCGCCGTATTAATTCTTAACATCCTCATTTAGCTAAATGTTTAGGGTTACTTATTGCTTTCTACACTTTATACATGCAGATCAACGCGATGGTGTGCCTATAGGACCAAGGGTAAAGTATTGCTTAACCTGGCAGTATCATTATCGCATTGTGATCTCTTTCAGCTCTACCATATAATAATCTTTCCTCCTCTCTGGTTACATATATGCTTTTGCTCCCCTCTTTGAAGATTCCACCATACCATCACCTAGTTTGTCATTTGAAACACTTGTAATACAATCAATATGAAGAAATAATAAGCCTTGTTCTACCCAGTTAGATTTAATTACATCTTGTTAGAGTGAATTTTGCAGGCATACTCAGACTGGCTGTATATTGTCCCATGGGGAATGTACAAAGCTGTAACATATGTGAAGGAGAATTATCAGAACCCAATAATCATTCTATCTGAAAATGGTAGTAATTAGTACTAACAGAATACTTTTGAATACCTTACTATTTATATATATATATATTTATAATCTAATTCCAGTTTCAAACATATGAAGGAATGGATGATCCTGGTAATGTGACTCTTCCAGTTGGAGTGCATGATACAACAAGACTGAATTACTATAAGAGCTACATAACTGAGCTAAAGAGGGCAATTGATGATGGAGCTACTGTGATAGGCTATTTTGCTTGGTCTTTGCTGGATAACTTTGAGTGGAAATCGGGCTACACTTCAAGGTTTGGAATTGTATATGTGGACTTCAAAACCCTCAGGCGCTACCCAAAGATGTCAGCTTACTGGTTCAGGGATTTGCTTCAGAAGAAGAAATAATATATATAGCGTGGTAATTTTTCGCTTGAATTTCTAGTTGTGTGATGGAGTGAACTACTTTATCAAGTTGTTGAGAATTAGGCTGTGTGTAGAGTTTAAATGGTTCTGAAAAGGGTATGATGGGCTTATTTCGTTGGTAAAAGACTATGTTTTATGTTGTACGTTACACCTGCAGCAGTTATTTGTCTGTATCATGATGTTTGGAAAAATATTAAAAATGAATAAAATGGCGCTGTGTGGTATTTCGGTGTAAACTGATGAGCAGTAGAACTGTGTTACTTCAAAGAATAAAATGGCACTTTCTCACATGCATCTGGTGATCATATTGATCATTGATTGGATAGATAAAATTGTTAGATCTAGCTGAGGTTTAGGGTTACCCCTTTGGTTAGAGCGAGTGGCCCTTCTAGCTGAGGCAATTGGTCCCCCCAGTTGAAGTGAGTAACTCCTGGTAGGCGCATCTTGACCCTTGGTGAATCCACTTAATCTTTTCGACTCATCTAGACTTAGGCAAATAGGGTTCTCGATTTTCTTGAATCTTCGAAGAGATATTTGTAAAAGAAAAAAGAGAGAGAGAGAGAATTAAGTTGTTTATTATTTTTATTAAAATAATAATAAAAGAGAAAGTGACAAGTTTATTCTTTTGCTTTATTTTTGCATTATGACTTTAATAATGAAACTTATTGGACCACCACGTACATGTCACACCGTGCCACCGGGCCTAGAAGAAAATCACAAGAACTCAATGATAGGATGCGAGCTGAACAAAATTTATAAAATAATTTCAAAACATTGGAAGTATAAGACTTAAATACATTGTGTCCACCAATAAATCATTATAACATTTAAACCCAAACATATGCTAAATGAGCACCAAAAATAATGAAATTCCACTTTTACAATTAAATTAATTAGATAACTCTAACCTTTATAAATACTTGCCAAAGATGATGCATGAACCTAAAACTTCCTCCAAAAGCAGCACGACTAGCAACTTGAAATTATGAAATAATAGGTGTAAGAACGAACTCAGTAGGTAAAATCCTACCAAGTAAAACATAAACAACAAAACATGAAATAAAATATGAGCAAAGAGAGGGATATAAGTGAAAAAATAAACACTAGACTATAATAGCTTCAAACAATGTATGATATGAGATTTTGGATGCATTTCATTTGTTAAAAGCTTATTGTATAACATAATTGATAAAGAATTACTTGTGACAACTGATAATCATTTCATTAAAATACAAATACATTTACTTACAAGCATACAATATGTATACATCCACCAATGACTCATTAGTCATTTATTAACTTTGTATATCAATAGATATATATTTATAAACATTTGTAGTTGGTTTACTCAAATACCTTGCCGGGAAAGGTAAACACAAATCCTAAGGAAATCCAATGATTTCCTATAAAATCGTCACTCTGATACCCATCGATTCGACTAGCCAGTATCCAATCAGATTAAATGATGACATTTATGAGCATCAAACACACAAACTTGTATTATATACATATTGTATTTAGGTAATAATGCTTAACAAGGGTTATCACATAAATAAACTAAGTTATATGCATTACAAAATTCATATTTGTATGAGAGATAATTATTTAAAATAGCCAGAATAAAATACGTGAACTATCTAGACATTTTTGTAACAAGTAACATGGCAGAGTTAACTATCATATCATATCAAAATGGTCACTTAAAATACTGTGAATGGAGAAGCACGCATACTATGTTTATTATCAATAAATAAAACACTGAACAAGTAGCAAAGGATGTGCCCCTGGTAAGGAAGGGTATATTTATTTCTTATTCAGTAAGTAGCCACCTACCAATTAGAGACCATAAATAGTGGAGAATTCCAATCATGATGAAGCTCCTCCCATTCTAGCACATGGTATTCAACAAACCCTAAATTCACAAGAATTTACATCAATATAATCATATATCCAATATATCACTCAAAATATTAAATAATGCAACAACCACTTAAACATCTTTTTTAAATAAAGGATTCTACCATGCACCAAAGTTATTCTTCATAATGATCTCAAACTTAAATGCTTTATTTAATTCTTTTTATATAAATATCTTTCACCACAATCCAAATAAAATATTTAGCAACTCTTTATGAATCAATTATCATAAAGATTTGATTACATATTAACTCTAAAATATATATACATATACTTGTAACCAATTCCTTAATACATAAAATAATTTCTCCTAAATCATAAAAATGTGATTTCACTAATATAAACTATTGCTATTGCAATATATAAGTAATATGTAAGTATCATTATTACTATATGTCAACTCATCTAGGTTATAGATTGTTACATAGTATAAGTTAATATTGAATATAAATGGTTTAAATGAATATAATAACAAAGAAAATATGGATTCAAAAACTCTAAATGTCTCAATTTAATGTTTTAAATAAAACTCCATAACATAAAATTAAATTGCATATAAATTCAACTCTAAACCCTAAAAAATTGAATTTATTAATAGGAATGATAATCATAATCCACCTAGAAGAATTATAAATGTTTAGGACAAGTTTGATGTTGGGGTTTACCTAAATCAAATGGATGAAGGGAATGAAAACATGAGAAGAGGAAAAGATCATGATATGTTTGTGTTTCTTTCCCCTTGAAGAAGGAAACAAAGAAATATGAAGCAAGGATGCAAAATTGAGGCATCATCAACCGAGTCGGTCCTTCTTCCATTCAAATCTTCTCCTCTACTACTTGGGTAGTCATAGCCACCAAACTGTGATGCCGTTAAGCATGACCATGGCCACTCACCTTCATTGCTATGCATCGCGTGTGATAGGAGGTTGATGACGAACAACACCTCCTCGATCCCTGCTCACACGTGCGGCGTACGACCTTTGTTCCGAGCTCCCTTTCTTGCAGTTGCCCCCTCTTTCTCGCGCTCACTGCAATGCCCTGAGTCCAATCCCCATCTTAAAGAAATGGGATTGCTTGAATAGGAAATCAAACAACGTGAACCGGTTTAGTTGACCCTATTCGATTTGACTTTGCTGAGGCCAGGTTATTACAATATGTTAATAGCTTGTGATGGCCTATAAATATGGATAGGCCTCTTCCTTTAAAGCTTGATCTTCTCTTCTACCTACTTGCCATTGTAACCTTGCTTTTAAATACCTAAGAATGGCTGAGTCTTCCCAATGTTGCCACCCATGAGTTGTACAAAAGTATTCTTCACAACACAAATTATTCAAGTAGAGCGTGAAGAAGAAATATTGAGTCAACTTGACAAAGAAAATATTAGTGAAAAGTAGCATGAGTTGGACAATGGTGAAATTTTGATCTTAGGCTTTGATTTATGTAAAGCTGCCAACTTTGTGTCCTTGCTTCATCTTGCCTTCCTCAGAGTCTAGGTGCTAAGATTAACAAGTTGATATCTTCTTTGACTTTTCATGTGAGGCTGTATCCACTCTTTATTGAATTGCTAGCCGAAAGTGGTTCTAAATTTTGAGGAAGAGAAGGAGAGACTTGTTGTTTGGAGGAAAAGACAATTTTTTCTGTTAGTCTTGATAGGATGTTTCTTTTGTGCACTCAAATTTCAAGACTTAATGACAAAAATAGTGGGTGCTCCCAAGTTTATGGAGTTCTCCATGTCAAGTCAATTTTTATCTTGGGGCGAGTTCATCCTACTTCAACTTGTTAGAAGTAATGTATTATTAGATCACGTCTTTAAGTTTTTTCTTAATAGCAAATATGGTTGAACTTGCCCATGAGTAAATACAATTTGAACCCAAAAAAAAAAAAAATCCTTCCACTTTTAATTCTATGTACTTACCACTTATTATGAACACTTCATGTTTTGTATCATTGATGTGCTTGGTTCAAAGAGTTTTATACATTTTTGTGTGTTGCATGGACTCGTCACCTTCATTGTTCTTAGAATGCAAATAAATTTTCTAGTGTAATAATGAAGAAATATTTGATTCAAATTTTGATTATTTATTTTGTATGTGGTGTTTGCCTCAAAAATTTCATACTCTTTCTATAAATATGTCCTTGACCATCTTTGTGTCTTGCTCCCTATATCTATTCACTCAGTTCTTCTTGCTCTCTCCATTGCTTTGAAAGCCTTTTCACTCATTGCGATTGCTTTCCTAATGAAGTGTTAGAATGTTTTTATCAAGGCCGAACATGTTGAGGATTCCAATGCTTCTCCTTTGCATACTAACATGGTTTACTTGGGCTATTATTTCTACGATAAAATTTTTATTATTTGAGTCCCAAAGAGAGGCTATGTAACTCTTTTTAATGATAATTAGTTGTGCTTCTTCATGGACTAGTTTAGTTTAAGATTGCAACTTCATTTATATAAAAAGATCACTGACATTTTAAACTTTTATGAAATAAACTCTCCCAAATCATGATGAACTTTTTTGCGAGTATTATCATGATGCTCTCATATATCATGATGGAGAAGATATTGTGTTGCATTAATTTCTTTTGCTGCCTCTTCTATATCAAGGCTTTCAAATAAGGGCGTGTTCAAATTTCTTTCGTACATGTGTGCATAATAGGCCTGGAGAATAACACGAGGGAGTCAAAACTCAAATACATTTTGTCAAGCCCACTATAAGGTGGCTAGTAAATATTAGGCCTTTACCACCCTTACTCAGAGAGAATGTGGACCTTCCTATCATGTGCATATTATACTATCTATCTCTAACTCAAGGTACTTGCCATAAGTGTTAACTCATATATCGTTATGAATGGTGTGAAGGATAATCTCTATGGTTAGTTACTCAATCCCTCTCTTTTTTCGTTTGATATTCCTCACTTTCTGTGTTATGATATTCAAGTGCTTATGCAAGTGATATAATTTTTAGATGAGTCCAACATTTATATTGTCTTAAATGGTCCATAATCATCGAAATTCTTAGGGTGAAAGTCCTCAATGTTTTGAAAAAAAAGGAAAGTTAGGTTTCAAATTTATCTCTTATGAATTTTGATGATGACTCTTCTCCACTCTACTTGATAATTCCTCCTTGCTCTTCAACCATGCTGGTGGTTTCCCTTAGCTTCAGGCTACTGCTGAAATGAGACATTAACCCATTTAGCTCCTAACTCAAGGGAAAGCAATGTCCCGAAAAGGTCCTCTCTTTCCTCTGGAGTAGTCATCATGTGAGTAACCCTTTTGAGCAAGGTCTCAAACTTGTGGTTATCACTATCTCTCATGCACCTTTTCCTTTTCTTTTGAGGTAACTAAACAGGCTAATGCATGCTAATGAATGCTCTAACTCCTACTTAAAAATAAAAATAAAATAATAGGGTTAGTAATATATTTGGTGAGAAAAAAGAAAGAAGCACATTGTTGCGAGGTTCGCTAATTCAATATGAATACAACAAGTTGTTTGGTTAGAAGTATGATTTAACTCAATTAGGATCTAGTAAATCTTGTAAATTTGAAAATAATAAATTTGACATGGGTTAAATTCTAAAAAAATAATTGGCATGGGTTAAATATTGTTAAATTCAATTAAATTGTTTGACTATTTATTTAGGGATTGAAAGACTTATATGATCATGACATTAATTAAATCATAATTAGCACAAAATATTATCTTAATTAATTAATAATTAACAATTTATTGAGCTAATTAAAAATAACTTCTATTTAATTAAATTTAATAAAAAATAATATCAATTTATTTTATTCAATATCACTTTAGCTAGATAATATTAATTATTTAGGCTAACTTAAGTTTTTAATTAATGTACCATTGAATATTGATAATTTTAGTTAATATAATTTTTTTATCACTTATAATTGAACATATTAAATCATAATCAGCATAAATGATATTTTAATTATTCAGTATTTAATAATTTATAAAATAATTAAAAGTAATAGTAACTTTTTAATTAAATTAGAATACAAATAACATTAATAATTTTTTAAATAATTAATATTAATTAATTATGAAGATTAATTTTCCAAAAATTTTAAGCATAAAACATAATATCGGAAACCCTCGTCACGGCAAAAAAGAAGCTATAAATCGCGACGGTAGCTCCGCTGGTCGGACATCGAAGAGATCGCGGGATATGAAGGATAGGAGAAGTTGCCGAAACGTGAGGATTTAAGTTCAATCCGCCGAATGCCATGATTTATTAAATTCGGGCTTTAAGGTGCAACGGAGTGCGAACGGGATTTAGAAAACTGTAGGATTTAAAATGATATTTCCTACCGTTAGACGAGATTTAGTTTGTTAAATCCTGCATAAATCCTGCTACCAAACAGCTCCAAGCCTCGATGGAATCGGAAGGTAGCCATTTCAAAACGCTATTCCAAAAAGGATTCTCAGTGGCTTATTTAGTTTAGGATTTCTTTTTCTAGGGCAAAGGGCGGCCTCGAATCCCTCGGCCATGCTTGCTGCCCTACTGAGCAAGAGAGATAAGCTTCAAGAAGAGCTACGTAGCATTGAAAAGCAGGTTTAAACAGCTCCAAGCCTCTTTTTGTTTTACTGAAAATTTTGAGAGCTCTAAATTCCCAGCTTCTATTGTAGTTCATCTACAAACCTTTTTTTGGTTTTACATCATTATTGGACGGAAATACTTGTTATCACTTTCTTTCTAAGTAAAATCAGTGATTAGAATCTTTTGTTGGAGGTATTGCTTCTTTACCTGGCGATTTCACTTGTACTCTTTGACCGGAAAAATACGTTCTTTTGAATACTAGTGCAGCTTGACAGGCCTAACTGCACTTATTTTATTCTTTAGAAATTTGTGCAAAGAGAAGGGTTTATTTGCTCATCAAACTGCTGCATTCAATTTTGGGAGCATTATTTTTCCAACACTGCTATTCTATCAGATTTTCCCTATCCGCTAGCCGTTCAATTCTCTTACAAATGAGGAACACCCTTGAAGATCCGCAAAATTACATGAATGCTTAGAGGGCCGAAAAATCCAGTTTGGAGAAAATAGAATCATTTTTCTCATTAAGGGTTGTTTGGTTCAATGTTATTTAGAAATTACTTTTCTTAATATATTTGTATTATTCAGTTGACAATGCTTTCTTTAAATTGTAAAAAACGGGGAATCAAATATTATTTACATATTTATAGTTTAATGATGTTAGCAAACAAAGTAGCATATATGTTCTACCAAATATTTGAGTCTATTGATCTATACAACTTTAAATATCCTATTTATGGATTATAAAAAATGTGCATCTACTCTATTTGCCTTTGCATTTTTCAAATCTCTTCCTTTTTTGCGTATGCCCAAGTGCATTTGACAGTATCTGCTTATTTGTAATTTGATTGGAAAGCCAAATTTTGATGTAAACATCACAAATGAGGCATAAACAAACCATAACAACCCCTCATTTGACTTAGATATGGATGGAAGGTTGATTTTTTTCCTTTATGGTCCAAATGCTCACGATATATTATCTATTTGTTGTTTGTCCTTGAGGAGTGTTTAGATAGATAGATTCTCTGCAGTGCTAGTAGGATAATCTTGTTGAGATACGCACTTTTATGAAGTGCTTACCTATTTCGGCTTGGCTAGCTAGGTTTAAATTTTATCTTTGGGCAGCCATCTTTAGTCATTAGGTGTGTTCTTAAGCTTTTTTGCTAAATGTCTAGAAGGACTCTGGTCAATTTCAATGGTTTTGGAACGCACCTCTTACTTTTTTTAAAAATAACAGTGTTTTAGTAAACTATAGCTTTATACTTTGCAATGGCGGAGAACCATCCAAACTATGAATTGTTTGGGACATACTTTTTTTATTATTTATATGCTAGAAAAAGCAGTCTATAAAAGTAATATCAGTTTAAAATGAATTTTTTTTTGCTTTTCTCAAAATTTGCTTTTAAATACTGTTTTTTAGGAAAGCACAAAAGAAATTATAGCTGAGAATGTAGTTTGTAAAAAGGTTTTGAAAAAAAAAAACATCTTGAGCAAATCAGTATAACGTTGGTTTTGCCAATGTTTGTGCTAATTCAGCTTAAATGCCAACTGATCAGGTAATTCGCATCATCAGAAGTATTAAATTATTTAGGCTTTAACTTTATTTATTTGGCGCAAAGGATGGTGAAAGAGTAATTTTTCCATTATTTGCTTGTTTTTTTTTTATGTGAAGCATGATCATTATTTTGAATCAGATTATGTGTAATTGGTTTATTAAAATAACCCATATTCTGATATGTTATTCTTTGCCACAATCCTACAAGGTTTATGACCTTGAGACTAGCTACTTACAAGAATCAAACCAATGTGGGAATGTTTTGAAAGGTTTTGAAGGTTTTCTATCGGCCTCAAAGAGCACAATTAAGTAAGCCTTTTTATCCACCATTATCTCTCTCTCTCTCTATTCCCCTCCACTTTCCCCTTCATCTTTCTTCCTCATTACTTGAAAAGCATGTCTGTTTCTATTATGTTTTTATCACTCCATTTCCTTTAAGCTCTGAAATGAGCACATATCAATCTTTAAATGCTTCTCTCAGAGAAATGCTATTGCATTATCCTTGTTTCTTTTATTATTTTAGATTATTTATATCTTCAATCCTACACAACTGCCTAGTTAGTGTTCTAATGTGATAATTACAGAGCTGAGCTTTGTTTGTCGTGCTATCTTTGCTAATTTTTGGTGTTTTTGTATTTCCATCTCCTTATATATCTTCACCCAAGTTATGTTATACTTTTTTTTTTAAATTTGTTACTAGTTTTGATTGCTCTCTATTATGGCATTCTTGTTTCCTTTTTTTTTTCCTTCCTGAATTTTCACAATTTCTTTAAAGTCTAGAAGGATTAGCGATTTTTCATTAAGCAAAATTTTCTCTAACTTTTTTTTTCCCAAATGGTTAGATTGTTTTATTAAATTTCTGATATGATTAAATAGGATCTTTTGTAGTTCTATGATCCTTGTTTCTATTTGTATGATCTAAATGCTGATTGTTTTCGTTTAGTGCAATGATCTACCATTTGTACGAAAAATTTATTATTGTAGGGTTTGTGCTGTATACTTTGTAACATAATGAATTGGATCAATTTGATATTCACCTATCAAATCAGTGATATGATTCTAATATGGTGAATTAAATAAGAATTATCTGTAAATTATGGTTCGCTTTTTAGGCGATGAAACAAGAGTGTTGGGCGCATTTGTGAGGCACCATTGATTAAGGAGTAGGCATGCATCAAGCTTCTTCCAGGTTATTTGTTGATTATTTTAGTATTTTAGGTTATTTTAGTTTTATTTCAGTTTTAATGTATTAAATTTAAAAATTGTTTCTATTTAAAATTAGATAGGAGGATTATGAGGGCTTAGTTTATTAATTTAAAGTAGTTTCATATCAAATGAGGCCCTACTTTAATAAATAGGGGATTTAATGTGTATAATTTGATTAAATTATATTTGAATCAAAATTCATTATTATTCCTCTCTCCACTTGCACTCTCCTATGAAGTCCCTCTATCCTCATGAATCTCTCTCCTCATGTAATGTTCAAATCCTAAGAAGCTCTTGAATTTCTTGATTATTGAGACCCTCCCACTTCCCTCTCTCACATATGAGACATGAATTTCATAGGTTCTTTGTCATAACTTTAATCCTAAGACTCCCAGATGTTTTCTTTTCTGAACTAAAACTATCTCTGCTTCCTTTCTCTAAAATATGTTTCTTCATGCACAATCCAATCCTCTCACATTTAAAAGGTGAATTCAAAGTGAATAAGCTTACAACCAATGTCAAATTGAAATATTTATGACTAGGATGAATGGGATCCTAAATAATGCAAGTTGCAAAGAGATTCAAAGTTTTCACATAAGTTTCTTAGAAAAGTTACTTGAGCTATGGTAACTATTTTATTGACGGATTTACCTAGGAGCTATTGATTTAACTAAGGGTGAACTATGGTGATGCAAGAGATTATGCTTACTGAACTAAAACTTTTAACCATACAATAGTAAGAAAGATAATGATTGACCTGGAGTATACTAACCATGGTGAAAGCCAATGCTTACAGTGGGAATAGAGATAATGTAATTAGACATCCATGATTAGTCCTACGTTGTCCTTCCTTGAAAGACCTTTCTCAAAGGCTTGCATGCTCTCACTGTCTCACACAAGTGCCATTTTCATAGTTAGAAAGCATAAAAAGATGGTCACATTCAATGCAAAAGAGCATTGCTAAATTTCAGTCATTCAAATATAGATCCATTAATGACACAAGATGGGGTATGTATAGTCATGACAAGGGAAACCCAGTAGTTATGAAGGTGTGGTTGGCCATGCATAGGGAAGGGGACGGTATTATGATTTTGTTGAATTTGATGAGGCATTGTAGGGTTCTTAAGGGGTTTGTCAGGTTCAAAGGTCATGAGACTTGATGGAGAGTTCAATCCAAAAGAGTTTGAATAAGGCAAAGAAGGGAAGATTTTTTTTTTTTTTTGTGGTGAATTGTCAAAGTCAATATTGATGTCAAGGTTGACTAATGATGTGGAGATCAAATGGTTCTCAAAGGATGTTAAAAAATGGCTAAAAGTGGGTAAAGTGGCCATGACCAGTCTTGTTCCACCATCACTATATACACAAGGCTCAACTGACTTGATAAGCCAGTACATACATGATAATGACCTAACAAATACATCACAAGACTTAGTATGTTATAATGTCTCATAACAATGAGGGTAAAAAGGTAAAAAAGTAAGAAAGAGCAAATATATCATATGAAGTATATAAGTTTTAGGCTCAATGATTATGTCTCTGACATCTTTGGTCATTAGTTTGAAAACGCTTTGCTTCACAAATTATGGGAAAAAGGAAGAACAGCAAGACTTAGTATGACTTAATGGCCCAACATAGAAGACAGAGAAAAAAAAAACTTTATAAAGAAAGAGAAAATATGTCATATGAAGTATGTAAGTGCTAGACTCAATGATTATGCCTCTGGTGTCTCTGGTCATTAGTTTTGAAGATGCCTTGCTTCACAAATTATGGGAAAAAGAGAGAAGAATATTAAGAAACATGATCATTAACATGATCCCATCATAAAATTGACTTCAATAATGATCAATCTTCTAAAATAAAAAAAGAAACCCCTACCCATAACCTTTACCCTAGCCTTGAGCTCTATGAATTCATTCGTATATTATCATGAAATCACTAAGGAAAATAAAATTGAGATCATAATGGTATTAGGTTGCCTGTGGAGCTACAAATTCTTCTAACCTTATTGGAAATTACTGTTAAAAATTTATGTAGATGTTGCATTAGTCTTATTAGCATCTATTAAAATATTATTATTGATTTGGTTTAGATTTGGGTGAAGTTGCTTCTTTTGAGCATAAATCATATATTACTCTAAGTATTATTGAAAAAGTATGTCATATGACGAATGGAAGGATTATTGTTTAAGTTAGTAAATGATTTTGTTAAGGGATAAATTTCATGATTGCACTTGTAATGATATTATTATTATTTTTCTTATCATGATAACTATATTGGTGCTTATGATTACAACTTGTTGTATTGCAATTCCAAGTACCTTTTAAATCATTATTTGTCTCATTGGATATCATAAATCATCTTCTAAGAATACCAATTTTGATGCCTCCAAATTTTACTTATATTCCTATAAGGATTATTGTTTAAGTTAATAAATGATTTTGTTTAGGGATTGCTTTCATGATTGCACTTGTGATGATATTATTTTTTTTCTTATCATGGTAACTATATTGGGGCTTATGATTACAACTAGTCGTATTGCAATTCCACGTAGCATTTAAATCATTATTTGTTTCATGGATATCATAAATCATCTTCTAGGAATGCCATTTTTTGTGCTTCTAAATTTTACTTATATTCCTATAATTATCAAATGTCTCATGAAAAATACAAATATCATTATTAGTATAAAACACGCTGGTCATACATGATTATCCTACCAATCTATATCAAGAATTATCTTAATATGATGATATATTATATCATACACTAATTTCTCAATCTCTAAATGTTCAAAATACGTGTTATTGTTAGAAGTTTAGGTACTTCTGACTCTCCACTAATTTAAAAACTTGATCTTAGTGCTTAATTTGTCTATGATGAACTATTAGATGATCTTATTTTTGTAGATGGGTTTTGTGATGGTGATTATTCATCAATAATTAAGTCTTTTGTTAAGCTTGATTTTGGGGTTGTGCTTAGGACTTTCCAAATCTTAAAATTGAGATGTGCTGAAGCCAATTTTTGAGATTAAGATTTTTTTCTATTACAACCTATGATGCATCGACACACCTCTTGAAGAGAGAATGCAGTGTCAGACACATACACGTGCTCGACACGGCTGGGACATAGAGTTGGTCATGGACACGTGACCGACACGGCTAAGAAATGTATGATGCATGGGATTGTTCAGAAATGAAGCCTATTTATTCTACTTTCTATGTTTTTCTTGCATATGTTGATGATACAAGAGATGTTTATGAACTAGTTTTGCCACCTCATCCTGGCGACCCTACTTGGAAGAAAGGGTTGGTGCATGTTCTTAAGAAGAAGAGTTGCTATAGCTACTAGGAAGTTGATCAGTAGAAGACACGCATTAAGATTATTCTAGATTATTTGTAGACTATTGCAACATTTAAGATTCTTATTTCACTTTTAATTGATTTGATTTTAAAGATTATCTTTTTAAATTAAATGATAGGATTTTTTGGGCTTATTTAATTTTTATTTTAAACCAATTAGTTTTTAAATGTAATCTTCTTTTTAAGTAAGGATTTAAATGCTTTTATATATTAAATTACATTTGAATCTACATTCTTTCTTTTTAAACCTCCATTTTCTCTACTTTGTTTGCCACATGACACCCTCTCTCGTCTATATGGTTCTCTGTCAAGTGTTTTGCAGATCTTGATAAGCTCCTCAGTAGAGTCTCTATTCTAGAGACACCCTCATGTCTCCCTCTCTTATCATGATTGGTATGCATCTTAAGACAAGAACTTCATGACTTTTCTTTCTCCTATTATGTTGTACCTCAAGGCTCTTTCCCATTGTTCTATTTTTATCCGAGGCTCTCCCATTTTTTCTATTTTTAATCAGCACTCCCTCTCTTTCTATCTCTAGAATCTTTTTCTATAAGCACAATTATGAGGAATTTGATGGACCGACCGATTTGATTGGGAAGAAATTAGGAAGTTTCCTAATCAAGAACGAACTGTTTAAGAAAGTTCTTAGTCACGGGGATTAATTAGGAGATGTTGTTCTAATTGAAGAGGGCATATTTGGGGGCTAATTTGGAGGGGATTAATTAGGAAATGTTTTCTAATTGAAGAGGACAAATTTGGAGGTTGATTTGAGGGTTGATTTGAGAGGAAAATAATTAAGAAAATAGGAGGAAATTGGGGGAGGGCTGTTTGGGTATTCGTTGTTTATTATTTGCTTTAAGTAGGTATTTTTCCTAAGATTAGGGCATGCGTCGTTTGCTAAATTTAAATTGTTCTTAGGGTGTTTGGGCTTTAGTCGATGGCTAGAGATTTGAGAGAGCCGAATCTTCCTCTCGATTGAAGATCCACTTGCATCTTGTCTTTTCTTTCATAAAACTTTCGATTAAGTGTTCTTGTGTGTTATATTCCTAGTTTTTTATCATTGGTTTTCTGACATTGTTGAAATTAGATTTTAGCCAAGTCTTTTCTTAAATTTCTGCAAGCGCTTCCTATCAAATTGGTAGCAGAGTAGTTTCCTGGGCTAAAATATAAGTCTTCCTCGCTGATTTCTGCTACGTTTTTCTCTATGATATGTTTTTTGCTGTTTGGAGGCCAGATTCACATCAAATTTGCTGTTTTTTTTATGTTGGAGCTTAGATTTTAGTACCTATGGCGAGAAGGAAGGTTGAAGTGTTGGATGGGGGAAATTGGACAATTGAAATCTGAAATTTCAGATCTCCAAACTAAAATTTCTAATATAAAAAGTCAAATGTCTGTCGTCCATGAGAAGATTGATGGAAAATTTTCCATCCTAAAGAAGTTCCTCGAGGGCCAACCCAAGAGGGAGGATGGGGAGTTGAAAATGTTAGGGGAAAAAGAGTAGATGTTACTTTTAGAGCCACTTCCAAGGAGGGGGAAGTTGTGGGTTTTTTGGTGGAGCTGCAGAGTTTGGAAGGAAAATAAGATGGAGAGAAGATACCATACATGGTTCAACCATTCCTACCGCAGTATCGAGAGGTGTTCCTGCCAGTTTAGGGGTTGCTTCATCCACGAGAATATGAGCATGCTATCATTTTGAAGGAAGGAGTTTCACATATCAATGTTTGTTCGTACTGTTCTCCTCAATTCAATAAGGATGAGATTGAAAGATTGATCAAGGAGATGCTGGAGGCATGGATCATTCAACCTAGGGACAGTTCATTTTTCAGTCCAGTGCTAGAAGAAATGTTAATTCATGACAAATCGTAAAGATAAATCATGGATTTCTAAAAGACCCTCTATATGACATCTAAAATCCAATTTTAGAGAACCGTAGAATCAACTAGCTTACAACAAACATGATCTGCTACAATGCGCATATCATATTTGTTGGGGGGCATTTGTTGACCTGTAACTGTCGCTCCAACCGACTGAAGCCCCAAACGATACAACCGCTCACCCACCGCCTCACTCACGACATAAAATTCCTCTCTCATTCGATTGAGACACGCAGAAACGCACAAAAAAAAAAGAGGCACACTCAGGCACTCAGAAACGCATAGAGAAGGAAGGAAAGTTCAGAAATACCTCGAGGGCTCCCGCTAAACTCTGAACCATTTGTCGGCCTCCGATTCCCGCTCTTGCAACTTCAAACCCATAGGCGAACGAACAGAAGTCGTCGAACCCGCCGCCGGCCTCCAATCTCTACCAGAACTCAGATTAAAAAGTCCTCACTAAATGAGGGCGAAATCTCTGGGTAGTGTCTTATCTACAAACCCAATCTGCCTTCTGAAAATTCCCCCGGGATCACACACATCCCAAAAATTGGAATTTTTCGGAGCCCACAGGAGGGAATTATGAAGTTTCCCAATCAAGAGGAATCTGTTTAGGAAGGTTCTTAATCAAAGGGGATTAATTAGGAGATGTTTTCTAATTTAATAGGGCATATTTGGGGGCTGATTTGGAGGAGAGATTGATTAGGAAATGTTTCCTAATTAAAGAGGGCAGATTTGGGGATGCTTTGGGAGGGAAATAATTAAGAAATCGGAGGGAATTGGGGGAGGGCTGTTTGGATATTCCCTGTTTATTGTTTGCTTTTAGTAAGTGAATTTCCTAGGGTTAGGGTTATGTGTTGTTTGCTAAATTTAGATTGTTCTTAGGATGTTTGGGCTCTAGCCGGCGGCTAGAGATTTGAGAGAGCTTGATCTTCCTCTCCAATTGAAGATCCACTTGTATCTTGTCTTTTCTTTCATATAACTTTCAATAAAAAGTATTCTTGTGTGTTATTCTTGATTTTCTTGTCATTTGTTTTCTGACATTTGCTGAAATTAGATTTCAGCCAAGGCTTTTCCTACAAGCACTTCCTTTCAAAATTCAAAGAGAAGCAGTGTACAATAAAAAGCCAAATTTGAGGGGAAAAAAATAAGAAATCAAATGGTGAAGGCTATGACTTAGGCTCAAAAAGGGATTAAGATATGTTTTGATTGAAATGTTTTTAAATTTCAGTCCCAAGATAGAAACCCGGATTTTTAAAAGCAAGATGCAGGAATTTTTTATCCTACATATATTTTATTTGTACTTGAGGCACATCGACGGGACATACTGCATATTCTATGTAAGATCCTATAGATAGAGACTGATGATTGTGAATACTAAGAAAATTTCTGACTAATGTATGATTGCGATGCATCTTTCTCTCAACTTGATCGGAACATATGATCAATACAGAGTTTTATAAGCATTTTTAATGGAAGTACCCTACCTTTTAATGCTGGAAACTTGGAACTGGGAAAGACAATTATTGATCAAGCAGTAAATGCCATAGCTTCCATTCAGATGAGTTATCATTTAAACATGCTCCATTCATTGAGGGCTGCAAATGAACCAAGTCGAGCTTAGTATGTGCGTGTTCATGTTTGAGTTTGTTTATTATCAGCTTGTTCAAGTTTGGTTTGTGTTTGATTTGAGCTTTTTTGTTTGTGTTCAAGTTTGATTCTTTTAAATTAATGGATGTTCATGTTTGGTTCACGTTCGATTCATTTCGTGCTTATCGAGCTTTAAACAAATGAGTCATATCGATCTATAAACAAGCTCTACTTCTACATGTAGTCATGTACATTAACTTAACAAATGAGCCTTATCGAGACTTCTAACAAATAATTACATCGAGCTTGTTCGTGAATATATCCAGCTAAATTTTTTAAACTATCAAACAAGCTCGTTCACTAATATATCTAATGAGTATTCATAAGCTATCAAATGAGCCCATTCATGAACATATCTAATTAATGTTTTCGAGTTACCAAATGAGTTGTTCACGAACAAACTATCTATGATTCATCTTATATTTATTCAGAAAGCAGGTTGTTCGTGATTTTAGGTGGATGCAGGAAGTAAAAATAAATTATTAAACAATTTTAGTGGAATTAGTATAAAAAAAATAAATTAATAATATATATTTTTAAAAACTCTAATATAGTTCTAATCAAACTTCTTAATGAGCTTGTTCATGAGCGTTAAACGATATTGTTCATGAACATAAATGAACAGAATGCCAAGTTGTTCAAGCTCATTTATTTATTTATCAAAAGTGTTCAAGCTCGTTCGTTTAACTTATTAAACGAACATAAACAAGTACTTATCGAGCCGAGCCTTGAGTAGCTCGTTTAACGCTCAGTTCATTTGCATCCCTAGTGTTGCATGATCATTTATGAAAGAAGAGCGGATTAAGGTTGATCGGAGCTTGGTGGTGTTATGTTTTCATGAATGTATTTGTTCCTGTGACTTTTTGACTTGCCTTTGTATTAGGTAATCAACCTGTATTTTCTAATTTGAACTTATGAAGTATAGTTTCATACACATGTTATCTTGCTCCAAATTCATGTAATTAGGCCAAATAATGCGCTGAATGTAAAACTTATTTGCATTCTTTATTTTTTTGTTCAGCCTAAAACGCTCAAGGAAGTTTCAACCTGAAGATAGGATATTTTCTCTGTCATCAGCTACCTCCCCAGCTGTAAGTGCATCAACCACTAAATACTAATAGGACTAATTTCAACATTTTATTTTCTTTTCCAAGATTATAATGATGCGGGATAAACATGAATGAACGAGAAGTTGAGAATATGAAAAATAAAAGCTGTATAAAATCTAAAGAGGAAAGAGTATGGACTAGAAAGTACAACATATACAAGCTTTACACTTGTATAAATAGAATATCTTTCTCAAAAAATTTCAACTTTTGCACTTGATCGATGGTCGAATTCTAAAGAGTATATAAAGAAGAAATATCTTCATCAGCACTATATCATAAAGGTCTCGTAGAACTATAGTGTGCAGTGCATGACATAACGTGCATTATTTATAATTGCAATGCTTGTCAAGACCCGACTTCAAAACTTTGTATATCAAAATGAGAACAGACGATTGAATGAACTTTTCATATCACATCTACTAACTCCGAAGTCAATGTCGAAGTAAAAATTAATAGTCATTCTTAAAATAGCATCATCAATACAATGAAAGAGATGCAATACAACGAAAGAGTCGCTACTACATAAAGTTTATTCTAAACCGACAATACAACAATTCTACTATTGTTTTTCAATCATTTAGATAATTTAAATATGAATCTTTTATAGCACCACATCTACGATGCATAGATACTCTTCTCCTGCTCATTTAGTTTTAAATATCTCATCTTGAAAATAGTAATTAAATTGGTAAGTTATCAATATAACTTAAGTGGATATCTTATCTCCAAGTTATTGTAATATAAAAGAAATTAGAAAACAACATGTATGCTTGTCATAATAGATAAACCAGTATAAAATCATTTGATAGTTAATTCTATGCAAAGATGATAATGCAGGAGATTTTGAAGCATTTTTTTATGTATTAACAACATAAATAAGAGATAACCATACGATATCTCATCTTATTTGTCTCATTTTATATAGTAATTCCATCAAAGGAGCACTGTCTAAATTATATCATTTAAGACACTTCAATATTAATATTCTTTTATAATTTTACATGCTTGTATATTATTCCAACCCAAATATCTTATTCTTTCTTTCCCAAATTCTTTCTCTCCATTTTTGAATCTCTTCCTTTGCCCTTAATGAAACACCCTCATTGTTTAGATGAAGAAATATGAAATGGTTTATATAGAACTAGAAAAAAATCAACAAACCTTTTTTTAATTTTTTTTTCTCTCAGCCATTCCCCTTCAATAGAAACTCTCCCTCTCGTGATTTCTTCTACTGGAACGAATGAAACGGGCTTTCTCTCAAGAGTAGTTAATTTACTCCTACAAACGTGATCCTTCGCTCAGAATCGCAAACCGCCTCTTCTAGGCTCGTCCGTGCTTGCGTTCGGCTCACCCAGATTGCAGTTTGTTCGCCTACTTCATTTCGTTAAATCAGGTTTTTAATAGAAGCTTTCCGGTTCAATTGAACCGGCTCAGCTAAACCGGTCTTTACACGTATCATTCAATATCTTTTTATAATAATTAGTGTATTATTTGAACATAACAAGAGACCTATAACATTCATTTCAACATGATCAATATATTTAGAATAAGATAAATCATAAGTAATGTGCAATAATATTTGAATGGACTAATATCAATATCAGTTGATGAATTTGAATTTGAGGAAATAATATTGTCATTATAATTTTGAAATAAGAGCACCCACCTTAATTGCAGAAGTTTTGATTTTCCACGTTAATTTTTTTGTCTTTGTTATTTTGATGCCTATAAGAGCATTTAAGACATTCATATTAATTAATTATATAAATATATTTATTTTTACTATATATGAATCACCTTATTTAGTAATATCTTTCTTTCATTTAATTATAAAAAGTATTCCTAGTTATTTTTTATTTTTATTCAAATATATATGATAATTAATATTTGCAAACCCTAAATTTTATAGTTAACATATCATTTTAATTAAAATATTAACCTTTCAACTTTTATTTCAAATGTACATATTATAACGTTAGATCTTTATTTACTTTGCTCTTTTAAATTCTATCTAAATTGCAACTTTATTATTTTTTAAATTTATTTTATAGCTTAAGGACAGAACTTTAGATTAAATGCTTCTTAATAGTTTCTCATTAAATTTTATTTTTTCAAATAATGTGTTAAACTTATATATAAATACATGATAATAATTTAACTTTCAATGTGTTTGAATGAAAATATGATGTTTTGCACATAGCGTTTCTATCTCCCTTTGAACCATAAGCAGATAAATTAGGCATCAGCTCTTCACTAACCTCGCCACCCCCACCGCCACACCCCCGCTAACTGACCCACCCCCACACACACAAAGGCCGAACTCTGAAATTCTGTTGTTGTTTCTTAAAAATTTTCTTTATTAAAAAATGACTTCAGAAAACTTGTCTCCTAGATGAATAAATGTGCATGGATTTTCTCCTTCCACCTAACAGATTTGTTTCAACTTCAACGATTACATTGTTGACAATTGATGCAATTAGCTTCCATTTTTTAGAATAGAGATCCCTTTTCCAGGCTGCTTATTTGTTTCAAGAGGTTCTACAAAAGGACTCTTCCATGGATGCACACTACAAATAGTACTGTTTGCTCCCATTTCTCTAAGGCCCTTCATCTCTTTTACCTCACGGTTGATTTTCCATCTCTTTTCTTCTTTAGGCTAGTTTTTATTTTTTTGGCTTTACAGTAGAAGAACCTCTAGTCATTTTCTTCCTTCGTAGCACTTTCAACTTTTAGTGTCATTTTTTATTGATTTTATCATGCTTATTTTTTTTCTCGTCCTAAGTTGCCTTATTTCAATTGGCAATGGCAGTATTGTTGTCATTTTAGGATAAATTTAACCATTCCTTCTTATCTTTTAGGATTCTCTATTATAAATGGTGGTCTGAAGGCCTTGTAATAGCTAAATGATGTTTTGTATGGTAGGCTGTGTTCTATCTTCCCTCAAAATTTTCAAGGCTTCCACAATAGTTCCATTGAGACCGTATCATGTCAATATATATTCTAAATTCTCGGGTTCTTCTTTCAAATTTATGTTAGACCAAGCCAGCTCTGGGTCAAATTTCCTTGAAATTACTGATTTTAATGCCGTTTGTATTATTTTGTGTCTACTAGTCGCGAAATTGTTTTCCAATTTGTCATGGATAATATCTAAATATCACTTATCTCTGCTTTATTTTCCAGGTTGAAGAGCACATATCTGGACGAGATGGTGAGGCTTTCCGTAGTTACAGTATGTTGATTCTTTAGTATCTAAATGCATCTATTTTATATATAGCCGAAGGAAGGTCCGATTATGCACCTGGTCGATTAAAAGCTGGAAGTAACCCTGCGAATGGACAGTAAGTAGCTAATTCTTTTCATCATTTAATATAAAATAGATAATACTGAGCTACAGTAATATTGAACCCTTTTCTATTCCCAAGTGCAGTTTATGAAGATTTTGGAAAGTACTTATCTGAGTTCATTTGAACTTCTAACTGATTAGAAATTTTTGTAAAGAGATCGAATAGATGCAATTGTCCCTTCCCCAGGGGCTCTAGAGGCAGATTAGGTGGCCCCATCGCCGTACAGATGTTAAAAAAAGTGTCTAAATTAGTCATAGTGATAACAGAAGCTCAGTTTTTAACTAAAATCGTAAAATGAACGGGAACGGGAGACTCCTGCAATGGTTGCTTGGTAAATTTAAAACCACTTGAGACAAGAATAACAAAATCTAGCATAGTGTGATTATTACCCTTATTTTTTATGCTTAAATCTATTGTTTTCACTTTAAAAACTCTGGAAATAGATAATTTCTGGGGTGTATATTTACTCATCCTTATGTGCACCTCAAAGTCACTTGGTCTCAATAGCTGGAGAGGGGAAAAAGTAGTTTCTTTGTTTAGGCTTTAATGGTTATTTGCTCCCTTGTCTAGTCAAACTTGTGGGAATGAACAAAATTCAATTTTTTTGAAATAGGTTTAATTATTTTACCTGTGCAAAGGTGGAAAAAATGACTTTTTTTGTCCTGCCATTTATGCCAATAACTTTGGTCAAACACACAGACACATATGTAAATCAACACAAAAAAATGTAAATCAACACCTTGAAGTATATCACAGGTCATTCATGAGTAAATTTTAGTGGGATAAGTATATTCTGATCATTTTAATTTACTGATTTGATGACAAATAAAATTAAAGGGCCATTTGGTCTGTTAAAAAAAGAATGCAGAGTAAAATACAATTCAGTGTGAATGAATGCAACTTATTTAGATATTTGGAGTTGTTTTGATGAGTTTAAAATAAATACAATTGGTTATTTTTTTGTTTGGTTTGAAGTAAAATGAATGTGATGTAAAAGCACAAAGATGATGGTGGTCAGTAGGGGCGACAAACAGCAAGTGGCGGCGGCGGTGGCCCGTGTTGGTTGGTGGCAACCAACGGTGCCTTGTGGTGGCAACCAACGGTGCCTTGTGGTGGCAACAATAGAAAATTTATGGTGTATTTAGAAATCTGTCAACTATGACGCTTTTTGAATACATCAAAATTGAACTAAAGAGTAATTTTCAAGTACTTCAAAAATTTGTTTTGCATTTCTTTTATTTCAAATCAAATGTCAATATTTTCAAAATTCTTATATTTGAAATATTTTACACCCCTTCAAATCAAACAATCCCTTACTGACAAGCATGGGATTGTTAAATACATATGATGGCATCAAGACCATATCTTATGCATCATTCTTATCATCAGAGGGAAGCCAAAGAAAGGTGGCAGGATTTCATTAAGAGAAGGAAAAAGAATTCGGCCATCCAATGAGCAAGAAATTGAAGATGAAGATGATGCTGATCTAAGCTTGAGATGAGGTTTGCTGTAATCTGACCATGAATGTGAGGACAAATCCGTTTGATTTCTAAGTTTTCCGGTCATTAGAGATGAATGCATAATTAATTTTATTTCTGAATTTGTACGAGGGATAGTTGACTTAGTAAACTTGTATAATGACACATGAAACTGTATGATTGCGTAAATCTTTGTTTATTCAGATATGAATTAAGGTCAGAAACATCCATATCTGTAACTTCTATTTACTGTTGCGCATTAGTGTTAGCTGTTGCAGCATTATCTTTTTAAGGGCTTATTAAACCATTTTCCATTTACCAGATGAATCTATGGAACTGTAATGACTTAGTTTTCACTGGGTGTTATCATATTAGCTAGTGTGGATTTATTATTGTTGCTGCTAGTTAATATATTGAGTATTGTTGCTCTAGTAGCTCATTGGCAACCATTTCATGTTGCCAGTCAATTAGTTGGAAGAACCGATTTAATAGCAATACACAATTGTATAATTATATTTTACTTGGAGATATTGCATTTTATTGTAAGCATGCAGGTTTAGGGATGGCCCATACATATTTCTTCATTACTGTAACTTAAATATAAGGTATGGCCCATCCTAACACTTATTCTTTTTCTATATGGATATCCTTCTTCTTCACTGCGATTGACTATCTTTTCAACCGGTCTTTTAAATGCTCCTTTTTTTTAGAAAAAAAAAAAATCTTAATCTAAACACTTTATAGATAGATATTCAATACAGCATTCAACTGATAAACCACAATATAATGTAGAAATTCTTCCTTAAATAAAGAATAAATTTTAATCTAGCGGCATTTGTCAGGTTACAGTAAAGATCATCATGCTTGTAGAAAGTAATTAGTAGAGCTTGTAGGTTTAAGAATATCATGTCATACAGCTCTTTATCACTTTCCTCCTACTTTGCACGGTTCATTTACCCAAATAATATTATCATGTAAGCATCCTTCATTAATCATAATACCATATATTCTATCAAATTCTCTCTAAAAACCAAATTTTACTTTAACGAACCAAAAACTCTCCAATTTTTTTATTTTCATGTAACCTGCACAGATCAATGCATAATCGCCATATAAAAAAAAAAATGATAAATATTGCAGTCAATGATTGCTATAAAATGGGATAACAAAAGCTTTTAGGGTTTGGCACAATTTTGTTCAAATCATAACATTTCATTCTTCAATAACATTACAAAAACCCTAAACAAATCACACGATGTGAAATTATGGCTTGCCGAATAATGCACTTTGAGATCCATGCCCTATCATGTGCTACACCAGGAGAAAGAAATTGTTTTCTTGCTGTTTCATTTCTATATGCTAGGGAATAAACGCTGGTAATGCATATAGATGATCACGGCCACATGTGACAGATGAAATATAAAGAATATAGGAGTGAGCAAAGATCCCACCCAGCATGATATCAAAATTGATATCATTGAACAGTAAAACAGATTCATTTCCATAAATGAAAAAGATTTCCTTCTCAGAAGAAACCCTGAAAATTCTACATACCCAGCATAGGTTCCTCCTCCATGGTCACCTGCCCGAGTTGGACTAGAACTTGAACTGATGTTTTTGCATACCCCAAATGGGGCGCCAGGCTGCAAAAGTCATACACTGAATATGATGATTTATTTAAACAATGAGAATATTTCTAATAATAATAATAATAATAATAATACCCGCATTAAATTTTATTGGAATTTAAATTTATATACATTTCCAAAGTTCTAAAATCTTGATAAATTGATTATTTAAAAAATTAATTAAAATAATTAGATTTTCCTCATGTATAATCTATTATTTATTACTATCTACTTCAGCTTTGATAACCTTCATGCTCTCTTCAACCTATCAATGAATTTGCTCCAACTATTTTCTATTATTAGTATTTTTTTTAACATTCACTGCCTTCATCTTGAAGATGTACTACTATAAAATTCAACTTATTGTACCTATATATTTAACCAAGTTGTTTCCAAGGCGAGGAGCTAGCTTCTTTAGCTCTTGATGCACATTCATTTCACACCATCTCATGCTTAAGATATCATCATAAAAAACATGAAATCAACTTCTAAATTTAAAATATTAGCACTCATCTTTTAATTCTAGGAAATACGCTACTCTCATTGCCTGGCTTTTTGATACGAGACACTTGCTTATGCATGCCTTCAAAATAAGGCCCCTCACCTGGGAGATATGCAAGGCGTTATGGCCTCATCTAGCCTTGTTCGCACACCTAATAGTCTCTACCTTTTCTTTACCAATACAAAATCTAACACATATTTATTGAAAACTCACAAGCAAAAATAAGATACATTGGGCATATGCGTGTGGGCTCCAAAGGGCTTATGGTTCATGTGAACTAAAAAAGAGTATATTTAGGAAACAAATTAATGTAACCAAATTTCCTTGATGTTTTGGGTTTTATTTCAATCCGAAATCATTACTTCATATGGGCACAAGCCCCCATGCTCAAACACCTCTCCCATTTAGAAAAGTTTTTCTAATTAAGAACATTGTCAGACCCGATTTGTTTGGTAGGCAACCCCTCTTGTTCCAATTATTATGCTGCAAAAAAGAGTGGGTTATGGTGATGGTGAGCACTTGCCAATCTCTAACAAATCCATCATCCATAACATCATTGGATGAAACTTTGTTCATATTTAGAGAACCTTCAATAGGATTTGTTGGTTTCCATGTCATTGAGTTTTATGTTATAGTCATGGGCAAAGGAAGGTTTTTACAACCATTTGTACTATGTCGATGAGTTAATTATGGTTTTTCATGCAAGTCTTTGGACTTCGGTTGTGATTCTTAGGTTTCTTGTTAGCAATTATAGTTACCTCATCCTAGGAGGTTCCATAAAGATTAAGAATGGTGACATCCTAAAGGTAGTATAACTCTCCGTGATTAAGCACCGAGTTGTTCGATTAGCATAGGACTTGTGATGATGAGAGAATTGTGTGGCTTTGAGGCATGCAATAAAGATAGCTACAGCTCAGAAGTATTGAACTTAGAAAGACAACAACTTAGAAACCTATCATCGCCATTATATTTCTATGAGAATTGGCATAGGCTTATCATAAGATGGGAATAACACCCAAAAAAAAAAATCAGCATTACCATCAAGGATGCATCATTGAAACAAAATTCCCAGCTCGAGGGCTAGAGCCTGTGCTACGAGGATTAGACGACATAATTGATGTGCCTTTACAAATTCAAATGCTTGTTAATAAACACTATCCTATATAAAAGAAAGTCTTGTTTATAACTAAAAATTCTCTACTTGAATTGAAATTAAGTTGTGGGCTTTGAAAATTTGCGCCCCGGCCTCTCAACGGATCCCTTTCTTTTCTTTTTCTTCTGGTCATCGATGAGAGTTTTAACGCTTAAATTACGAGGTAAATTTTCAGAAGGTAGATTGAGCTTTGAATATGTATTACCATGAGATTTCACCCTCATTTTGCGAGGACTTTATGATATGAGTTCAAGTTTCTTATAGGCGCAAGCCTATATAGTTAATTACCCCTCTCGATAGCGGAGAGAGAACTTTCAATTAAGGCTGGTCATCAAATAGATATGTGGTACCTGGTGTATAGCAACAACATGGGTTTAATTTTTTAGACTTAATATTTAAAATTGGAACTTTCATCCTCTTGCACTTAAAGCGGATGGTGGGGGAATGGATGATGGACCTGATCAAGATCCCATGGTTTCGTCGTCCCGGGTCATCATGGTCCTTGATCTACTTAGTCAGAGAAGGTAGTCAACCCAACCTGGCAGAAGGATCCTTGTCGACATCCATGGGTTACTTCATCCAAGGGTACCTTGTAGACCTGAGGTGAATATTTGCTTAAGGGGACAAATTTGAATTCACCTTAGCTAACAGAGGGCTTGATGCCCAATCGATCATATCCTATTGATTAATATATGTTGACTAATAAAAATGACGAACAAAATAATGAAAATAGTCCGCCTCCACCTCCTCGCTTTTGTCGTTCGTCGTCGTTTGTTCAAACACAAAAGCCCGAGACTGTGCCGTTCTACTCTGTAGAACAAAGTATTAGAAGAGTGTAAAAAGAAACACAACAATGCTAAAGTAAAGTAGCGAACTACTACAGTAAGAAATAGCTATCAGCACAAAACAACGAACATACTACTGAAAAAACTAGGGTAGAAAACAACCGCTGTCAAGTGTCAAAACCAGAAACTAGTGTCAAACCTCTTAAACAACTAGCATCAACTCAAATAATCAAACAATCCAATTCAAATTCATGGGCAACCTAGTCTATAGGATTAGGTTGTAAGACTAGCAGACGGGTAACTTCTAAGGGAAACAATAAGCCCCGTATTTTAGAAAAAATGCTATAAATTACAATGATCCTAAATCCCAAATAATCCAATTCAAATCAATGGACATCTTAATTTAAATGATTAAGTTGTAAGATACGCTTTTCAAGCAACTTCTTAAGAGAAGTTATAAGACCTGCCCAAATAATTAAAACATTTGGGCAGCCTTGCTGTAGAGTTAGGTTGTAAGACCCATCTTTTGATAACTCATAAATAGAGTCGTAAGCCCCAATCCAAATTAAACCTACGGGCAACATTCAATGAAAACCGTAAATCCCAACCCAAATTCTAACACTTAGGCTACTTTTAAAAATAGTCGTAAGATCCACTTAAATTCAAATTTATGTATAACTTGTAAACAAAGTTATAAATCTCAAACTAAATTAACTTTTGGATATTCTAATAAATGTAACCCAAATAAAATTAAAACTAAAAAAATCCACATCTAATCATCTTAGCCTACTCGGGGTCCCTGAGAGGAGATAACTCATGGTTGCTAATTAGATTCCCTAGAGTCTACAGTCAATGATTGTTAGTGTTAGTAGGCTGAAACCTACGGTATATCCGGAACGACGTAACCATGAGATCTTGATCGAGTTTACCTTCATTTTTCCCACAATTGAGACTAAAACATCTAAAAATTAATCATTTTTAATTGAGAGTTCTCTGTAACATGTTAAGCGGGGTAATTAACTTGAGTGCTTGCACTCATGGAAAGTAAAGACTCCAGATCTTTAAAACTTGACATTACCCTCAGGAGAAATCTGATTAACTACAATCTGACTTAAGGGAAATATAATCCTACAATTGCAAAGCGGGATTCATGCATTCATGCCGTTTTTCTTGAGCCAACAGATTTCTGGCGACTCCGCTGGAGACTACTTTTCTCTCCATCTTTGAATTAAAAGAGAATTTATAATTAGTCTCAAATAATAAAACATCTAAAAAATATCTAGATGTTTATTCATCACAAGCTTATATTTTCTTTTTTAGTAGAATTTAGGTTGACTCTAATCCCTGCAAGTTCTGTTGACAGGTTGATAATATGACACCTGTGAAGTTCTTCATGACTGTGAACCTAGGCAAGAGAATTAGAGTGCAGTTCCCTCAAGCCCATTCTGAACACAGGCTAGGACGGAGCGACCATTCAATTAGGAACCATTTCTGAAGTCATACAATTCTAACAACTCCTTCCTGAAAATATTGTTAACATACCTATTGTTAGAGGTGTCGCTAAGAAGCCTACTACTAAAGATGTCGATGTGAAGGCTCCCAAGAGGGCCTCTGTACTTTTAAGGCTCTCTATAGCACCTGCTGCTGCTCTAGTAATGCAAAGAAAAACTCCTTGTCCTAAGCTGCAATTTGTTGCTGTTAATATAGCCAGTCAGAACATAATCCAAGATGAAGTGTGTGAAGAGTACAATACTGAAGTTCCTGTTGCAAACACAAATCTTTCTAAGAAAGTCAGAAGGCCAAAACTCGCTTACGAGCTAATAGCTAGATGCCCTATACACTTCAAGGATCATCGCCGCAGTTAGAGACAAATATACCTACCAATAATGGTTTTGAACCATTAAAGTGGGTAAAGAGAAATAATCAAAGTCTTTTTAGGAGACTTCATGTCAGCAGTTACAACCGCCAAGGAAAAATCTGTCTCTTCCAAGATATACAAGATACTAAAGGCTGTCAAAGATCGAAATTTGCAACGAAAATCGAAATTTGCAACGAAGGTTAAGAAAATAGTCCGCCTCCACCTCCTCGCTTTTGTCGTTCGTTCGTTCAAACACAGAAGCCCGAGACTGTGCCGTTCTACTCTGTAGAACAAAGTATTAGAAGCGTGTAAACAGAAACACAACAGTGCTAAAGTAAAGTAGCGAACTACTGCATTAAGAAATAGCTATAAGCACAAAATAGCGAATATACTACTGAAACAACTAGGGTAGAAAACAACCGCTATCAAGTGTCAAAACTAGAAACTAGTGTCAAACCTCTTAAACAACTGGCTTCCACTCAAACAATCAAACAATCCAATTCAAATTCATGGGCAACCTAGTCTATAGGATTAGGTTGTAAGACCAGCCGACGGGCAACTTCTAAGGGAAGCAATAAGCCCCATATTTTAGAAAAATTGCTATAAATTGCAATGATCCTAAATCCCAAATAATCCAATTCAAATCAATGGACATCTTAATTTAAATGATTAAGTTGTAAGATACGCTTTTCAAGCAACTTTTTAAGAGAAGTTATAAGACCTGCCCAAATAATTAAAACATTCGGGCAGCCTTGCTATAGAGTTAGGTTGTAAGATCCATCTTTGGATAACTCATAAATAGAGTCGTAAGCTCCAATCCAAATTAAACCTACGGGTTACTTTCAATGAAAGCCGTAAATCCCGACCCAAATTCGAACACTTAGGCTAGTTTTAAAAGAAGTCGTAAGACCTACTTAAATTCAAATTTATGTACAACTTCTAAATAAAGTTATAAATTTCAAACTAAATCAACTTTTGGATATTCTAATAAATGCAAAACTACAACCCCAAATAAAATTAAAACTAAAAAAATCCGCATCTAACGTCAATGATTGTTAGTGTTAGTAGACTGAAACCTATGGTATACCCGGGACGACGGAACCATGAGATCTTGATCAGGTTTATCTCCATTTTTCCCATGATTGAGACTAAAACATATAAAAATTATTATTTTTTATCAAAAGTTCTCTCTAACATTGTAAGAGTGATAATTAACTATGAGTGCTTACACTTATGAGAAGTAAAGACTCCAGATCTTTAAAACTTGACATTACCCTCAGGGGAAATCTGGTTAACTACAATCTGACTTAAGGGAAATAGAATCCTACAATTGCAAAGCGAGATTTATGCATTCGTGTCATTTTTCTTGAGCCAACAGATTTCTGGCGACTCCGCTGGGACTACTTTTCTCTCCATCTTTGAATTAAAAGAGAATTTATAAATAGTCTCAAATAATAAAACATCTAAAAAATATATAGATGTTTATTCATCATAATCTTATATTTTCTTTTTTAGTAGAATTTTGGTTGACTCTAATCCTGCAATTCTGTTGATAGGTTGATAATATGATACTTGTGAAGTCCTTCATGACTGTGAACCTAGGCAAGGGAGTTAGAGTTCAGTTCCCTCAAGCCGTTCTGAACACAGGCTAGGACGGAGCGACCATTCAGTTAGGAACCATTTTCGAAGTCATACAATTCTAACCAGCTCCTTCCTGAAAATTTTGTTAGCGTACATGTTGTTATAGGTGTCGCTAAGAAGCCTACTACTAAAGTTGTCAATGTGAGGGCTCCCAAGAGGGCCTGTGTATTTTTAAGGCTTTCTATAACACTTGTTGCTGGTCCAGTAATGCGAAGAAAAACTCCTTGTCCTAAGCTGCAATTTGTTGCTGTTAATATAACCAGTCAGAACGTAATCCAAGATGAAGTGTGTGAAGAGTACAATTGATGCAGGCAAAAATCTGGGGGGGATGGAGGATCGAGGACCTCCGCCCACAAGACCTAGGGAACAAGGACAATGCTCGCAAATGAGACGAGCAAACTCTTACATTTCAAATAAAAGAACACTTAGAAAATTAAAAACAAACTTACAACAACAAATTGAAATTAAACGACTTACAAACTCGACTTGAAATTAAAGACACCTTAAACTTGCTTCACTTAGAGATGGAGGATACAAGTGGGGTGTAAACTTGCGGAGAGACGAAAGAGATTAGAAGCCCGAGAAGAAGGGTGGAAAGAGCTCGCAAGATTTCCAAAGAAGATGAGAAGAAGAAGGTGGACAAAGCTCGCAAGCTTCTCCAAGAAAATCTGCATATTTCTTTTCCAAAAATAACTTATCACTTCACTTCTTAAAATAATACATAACCCCTCATATTTATAGGTATGAAAGGGGGATTACAAAAAGACATAACATTGAATTCCCACAATAATCCAAGCAACAAAACCACGGAAATCCCCCTTGCTTTTCACGGGAAAACAGCCCAGCCCAGGAAACCAAAGAAGCAGCCACGGGAACCCAAGAGGCAGCACAGAACTGAAGCGTCAAAGCCACGGGAAGACCCCCCAGTTCGGAAAACTGGCAGCCACCGTGAGAACCAAGGAGCCCATGCACGGAATCAGCCACCCATGGTAGCCAAGGAGCCAAGGCATGGGAAAACAAACTTACTTGGGATTCCAAAAGCCATTTTGGAATCCCAAGAGACAACTTAAATTAAGACATAAAAAAACTATAAAAATTACATTAATTAAAAGATAACTATGAACTAAAACTTAGCTAATAATGAGCTAATCCTTAGTTCAATAAATGAACTAAAAATCAGCTCATAAATGAGTAAAATTCCATCTCAAATTTCATTGAGCTTGTAAGCTCAAGGGAAGCCAAATCCAACTTATTTTGGGTTTGAGTTGACCCCCTCATTGCCTACATCTGACTCCCCTTCTTGAGAACTCATCTCCCGATGAGTTCGCTTTGGTTTCTTTTGAGGAGGTGAAGACGGTGCATCCAGCTCTTTGATCAAATCTTCATATTTCTGCATGATCTCATCTCGTTCTCTCAAGAATTTATCTCGTAAACGCTGCTTTTTCTTCATGTACCTTTCTGTACGTAGGTGCATCCATGATTGAAGTTTGTATAATTCATACTCCAGATGATTTGTTGACTTTGATGGAATCCACCTATCCATAGGATCTTCAATTTCATCTGGCTTGCTTTCTTCAATTTTTTTGTCTTTTTTCATTTTTTTTAGACGACTCAAAAAAGACTCAAAAGACTCAATCTAAAAAACTTAGACTCAAAATACTTTTAAGACTCACCAACCTAAAAAACTTAAGACTCACAAAACTTACAATAAGACTTGGCTTGACAAACTAAAACAAAACTTGACAAACCAAAACCTAGGACTTCCTAACTTTGCTCTGATACCAAATGATGCAGGCAAAAATCGGGGGATGGGGGACCCGAGGACCTCCGCCCACAAGACCTAGGGAACAAGGAGAATGTTCGCAAATGAGACGAGCAAACTCTTACATTTCAAATAAAAGAACACTTAGAAAATTAAAAACAAACTTACAACAACAAATCGAAATTAAACGACTTACAAACTCGACTTGAAATTAAAGAAACCCTAAACTTGCTTCACTTAGAGACGAAGGATACAGGTGGGGTGTAAACTTGCGGAGAGACGAAAGAGATTAGAAGCCCGAGAAGAAGGGTGGAAAGAGCTCGCAAGATTTCCAAAAAAGATGAGAAGAAGGTGGGCAAAGCTCGCAAGCTTCTTCAAGAAAATCCGCATATTTCTTTTCCAAAAATAACTTATCACTTCACTTCTTAAAACAATACATAACCCCTCATATTTATAGGTATGAAAGGGGGAATACAAAAAGACATAACATTGAATTCCCACAAGAATCCCAGCAACACAACCACGGAAATCCCCCTTGCTTTTCACAGGAAAACAGCCCAGCCCAGGAAACTGAATAAGCAGCCACGGGAACCCAAGAGGCCGCACAGAACCGAAGCGCCAAAGCCACAGGAAGACCCCCCATTTCGGAAAACCAGCAGCCACCATGAGAACCAAGGAGCCCATGCACGGAATCAGCCACCCGTGGAAGCCAAGGAGCCAAGGCATGGAAAAACAAACTTCCTTGGGATTCCAAAAGCCATTTTGGAATCCCAAGAGACAACTTAAATTAAGACATAAAAAACTATAAAAATTACATTAATTAAAAGATAACTATGAACTAAAACTTAGCTAATAATGAGCTAACCCTTAGTTCAATAAATGAACTAAAAATCAGCTCATAAATGAGCTAAATTCCAGCTCAAAATGATTGAGCTTGTAAGCTAAAGGGAAGTCAAACCCAACTTATTTTGGGTTTGAGTTGACCCCCCCCCCCCTTGCCTACATCAACAATACTGAAGTTCCTGTTGCAAACACAAATCTTTCTAGGAAAGTCAGAAGGCCAATGCTCGCTTACGAGCTAATAGCTAGATGCCCTATACACTTCAAGGATCATCGCCGCAATTAGAGACAAATATAACTACCAATAATGGTTTTGAACCATTATAGTAGGTAAAGAGAAATAATCAAAGTCTTTTTGGGAGACTTCATATCAGCAGTCACAACCGCCAAGAAAAAATGTCTCTTCCAAGACATACAAGAGACTAAAGGCTGTCAAAAATAGAAATTTGCAACAAATTTGAAGAAAATCTTTCGATGAAATTATTTCCTCAAATATGGCTTGATCTCATAACAATAAAGTTTCAACAAAGAAAGTAGTTTAAACATCCTCTCTATTATCTAGAGCCAAGAAATTTCTGTCCTAATATGGGCCCATATTACGAAAAAAAAAGTTGGGAGAGCATTCTGATAATCTACATGCAAAAGGCATTTCACATTCTTTAGGAGTTTGCTGCTTCTTACAAATGAGTTGTTGTTGAGAAATGCATGTCTTCTTGTATGCATATTGTGAATCCGGTGTCATTATTCAACAAAGCGTTGGATATCATTTATCGCATTATTTTTCTCTTTTTTTTCTTCTACAAGTTGCTATCTTCCTCAGCATTCGACATGAGAATATGCTTTAGCTTGCAAATGAGTTGTGGGTGCATCAAAAACCTCCTACCTATCGCTGGTGAGTAAACTGATTCATCTTGTGTGATAACATGGCATTGCAAATTTATTGGCTCAGTTTATTAGTGACCCACAATTTTTTAAACTATTGATTCCCTGCTTTTGCTTACATGTGAATTGTAGCGTTGCGCTGCTGGTCATTTATTGCTTTATGCAGATAGACTGTCATGCACTAACGAGTCTCCTGCAGTTGTTTGTAGATGTCTGCATTTGTTGTAGCCCTGCAGCATGTTTGCTATCACAGCTTGCAATTATAGCTTGCAGGCAAGACTGTCGTATGTATTGTGGGCTTTCTGACATCATATGCGGACGAGTTGCTTTGAATGTAGATTTTCTAGTGTTTTCTAAGGGCGTTTGCATTTAATATAATTTTTCCTGCATTTGTTGTGATCTTCAGTTCTTGCTTGTAAATTATACGTTGCAAGTCCACGTTCATAGAGGATTCATTATACCTACAACATATTTACCATCACTGTTTGTAGGCAAATTTGTGTTCATTTGTAAGCTAATATTGCCTGCGGGTTAAGTTGTATTCAACACTGATTTCCTCATACATACTGATTGACGAGTTGCTACATTCGCTTGCATGTTGGTTTCATTGTGTTCATAGGAAACTGGTATATTCGTTTGCATATTGGTTAACGAGTTGCTACATTTGTTTGCATATCTTTTTGTGTCTGTAGGAGTTGCCATGCATATTTGCAAGATAGCTGATTGCTGAGCATAGGGATATTATTACATTCATAGCTCACATGTTGTTGTTGCTTGCAGGCATGCTAATATATTCATTCACAAGCCATCTGATGTTGAATGTGTATTTGTATTTGCAAAAGAATACCACTGTTAATTACAGTTAGGTGACATTGGTTATATACAAGCTGTGATCGTCTCAAACCCTTCAAATATATCTTGGTTAACAATTCATTGCATGTCACCCTCTATTGCCTGCAAGAGACTAATGTACACTTGCATATTGATTAACATCAATTGTAGGAGGGTTGTATTCACCGCAACTTTCTTTTATACGCTTATTAGCAAGCCATCACATTTGTTTGTATAGCCCCTATTATTACTTATGAGCGGATTGTCGTGTGTATTACAAGCACTTTGCATATGCCCATAGGCAAGTTAACATGCTTGCTTCAAGCCTTCAAGTCCTCCACTCTTGCTTGTAAGTTGGGCATTCTATGTTCATGCCTTATACATGTTTGTAGGCAAGTCATGCTTATCACAAGTCCTTTGTAATTGCTCTTTAGCGAGTTATCATCAAGCTTTATTATTATGCTCATCACTTATCATTTGATTGCATTTTTTCATTTTAGATATTTAATTCAAGTTCGGTGCCCTATAAATTTACTTAAGTTCTATTCCCTGCTAGTTATTCAAGTTAATGCTCAGTTCAAGTCCCTTGTGGTTGTCCAAGTTCTATGTTATCTTGTTCAAAACAGGTTTCCTATGCTCTAGATTTCGGCAGCATCCCAACATATCTCATGTTTAAGGGAAAACCCAGGAGTTTTAGCCTGCCCTCCATGTCAAAGAAAGACCTGCGTGGTCAGTGTCTGACAACACCGCGACTATAGTTTTAAGTCCCACTACGCCAGAGAAAGGCGTCCATAGGTAGGTGTTGGGTACATATTTGAAAGAATAATGTTTTTCTTGTCACGCTAAGAAAAACGTGCACAAGTGCCGCACTAAGTTCCTCCTCACCACGCTAGAGAAAAACGTACATAAAGGGTCCCCCGACGCACCGCAAGTGCCGAAAAAAAAAATTTGAAGGCTTTATGAGCTTAGACATGCTTATACCTAAGTGCGAAGTGATGACAGCAGTGACGAAGATGAATGTGTGCAATAAATTGTCTTTTTCCTCTCTTTTTTCTTCTCTTTTTTTTTTACTTTTGATTTTTTTTTCTTTCTCCTTTTTTCTCTCTTTTTTTAAATAATAATAATAATAATAATAATAATAATAATAATAATAATAATATAAGAGAGAGAGAGAGAGTAATGGGCTCTTTAGTGATAGTTGAAATGGGATGTATTGAGTTGTAGGTTTGAGTGAGTGTGAGTGTGAATGTGAGTGTAAGTGTGAATGTTGTAAGAGGAGTTTGGTTTGGAGGATGTGACGGCTATTTGAGTGGATTCCTATTGTGAGGGAATTAAAAGGCTGTTGTAGTTGAGAGAGTGGTGCTCAGTTTGTTAGAGGGAATGTAAGTTGTGGAGTTGGAAGCCACTCAGTCAATCAACAAGGGGCTCGGCTAGATTGAAGGATTGATTGGATCAATCGATTAGAGGTGAGGAAGATCAGCAGGGTCGAGTAGTTTGACGGCTATGTGGATCGGATCAGGCGGCCTGGGAGTCGGATGGGTTCGACAAGGTTTAGGTCGAGTGGAAGTCGGGATTTAAGATGTAGATCAAGTTGGGGGGCTGCAGAAGGTCACAGGTTCGGGATTGCTGGATGGAAGGAGGTGGGATCATGAAGATCGTAGGCTTGGTGGATCTGGCCGGTGAGATCGGATGTGTTATGCAACTGTGGAGTCGATTGACATAGGAGAAGGGGCGATTGAGGTCGACTGGGTGGTTGACAGTCAGTTGGGTGTTCGTCGTTTTGGCTTCAACAGATGGAAGCGGGTGTGGGGTTGTTCGGCTTGGAGGATTCGTGTGGTAGAGGGCTCGGTCGGCTGCGTAGAGGATTGAGGCTGGTCAGGTGTTCGAACCAAATGGAGAGGTTGCGTTTGCCCTCTCATTTTAAAGACGCTAAAGAGCAGCTTGCGGGATTTTGGCAAAAAATTGGGGAGACGACATAAACGGCATCGGTGCCGAACATCATGTACGGGATTTGCAGGCCTTAGCTCTTGTGTGGATGTCAACATAAGTATTCTTAATACCACCTCCACTCCTATTCAAGCTGCTCAATGAGCCAAATGAGTTGAGAAGCATCCAGATCAAACTTGAGCTCAATAATTCAACGAGCTTTAAAATCTACTCGAGCTCGATAAGATTGGCTTATGAGCTCGTTATTGAGTTAAGCTCATGTAAGCTCACAAGCTGACTTGACTCATTTGCATCCCTAGCAAACACATAGGTCTATTAACTAACATAAGCCAAATTAAACCATCAGGCATTGGCTAGATAAGCAAATACATACACGTAATTCACTATTATAGTCCTATAATATTAATAGTCTTACTATCACATCATATGGCTTGGTACAATCTTAGTTAATAAGATTAGTCATAACTATATTAAATTGGTCACCATTTACTTAATATTTACCCCTAGTCAACTCAAGATCACAAGATATTTATTAAATTATGATCATGGCCAGAGCCTCTAAGTTTCTCAATTGCTTAAGAACCTATGAGTTGTGAATCATTACATCTGACTTAAATTTATCCCTTAAATGAAAATTCACCACATGCCGGGTAGGTCTGCTATGGAAGCTATGCATTTATTGAGAGTTTGATGGAGAAGTATAGAGAGATGAATAAGGAGGATTTACATATGATATTTATTGATTTAGAGAAAACATATGTGAAGTTCCAAGAGAAGTGATTTGGATAGTTATAGAAAAGAAAGGAATTAATAATGCTTATATTAAAGTCTTTAAGGATATGTATGCAGGACTTGGTACTTCAAGTATTTTCCTATTTCAGTTAGATTACATCAAGGATCAACTTTAAGCCCATACCTTTTTATCTTTAGTCATGGATATTCTTACTAGACATTAGCAAAAGGATGTACCTTGGAGTATGCTTTTTGTTGATGATATTCTTCTTGTTGATAAGACTAGAGAGAAACCTTAAATTAAGGAGGTCAACCTTAGAATTTAAAAGTTTTCGTTTGATTATATCTAAAACCGAATACATATAGTGTAATTTTAGTAGTAATGGTTTTAATGGGGGGATTGATCAATTCATTAATAAGAGTATGCATTGTAGATATCTCGTGAAATAGATGAGGATATTATTAGTAGATTTCAAGTTGGATGGTTGAAGTGGAAGAATGCATCAGACTTGTTGTGTGATAAAAAATACCCCTCAAAGTTAAGGGAAAATTCTATAAGATGGTGGTGAAAGCTACAATGCTTTATGGCGTAGAATGTTGGCCATTAATAGAAAAGCATAAAGTTAAGTGCTGCAGAGATGCGGATGATCAGGGGGATGAGTGGTTTCACTCTTAGAGATAGAATGTGAAATGAGTATATACTTGAAAAGGTTGAAGTAGCTCTAATGGTAGAAAATATTAGAGAGAGTTGCCTTAGATGATTTGGCCACATAAAACATCGGCCTTTCGATGACCCAGTTAGGAGAGTAGATGCATTAAATTTAGCCTATGTTAAGAAAGGTAGAGGTAGATCTAAAAAGATTTTATTAGAAAATATTAGAAATGACATTTTTTTATTAGATTTAAATGAGAATTTGACTCTTAAAGACACAATGGAGACAAATGATTCATGTAGCCGACCCCACATAGTGGGATAAAGACTTGATATTGTTCTTATTATTGTCTAAGAGGTCGCTTTGGACTAAGCAATTAATGGATACCAAAAAAGATTCTTCAGTCAAGTTGGGTTGATTAACTCTCCCTACAAAGTAGACTATGGCATGTGGTAACTCAAGATGGTCAAACTATGGGATCTTAATCGAGTTCATCATTATTCCCACTATCATCCATGTTAATTTGATGGCGATAAATTTTTCAACCCTAAATTAAACTGTTGTGGATATATGTGAAGCACTTAAAATCTAATGACTAGCCTTCATAAAAAAATCCTCTCCGCACTAGGAGGGGCATGTAAGTATAGGGACTGGTACCTATGAGAAAACTAAAATCATATCATAAAATTCTTGCAAAATGATAGTGAAATCTCTAGATAATATCTTATCTATAACCTAATCTTCCTTCTAAATATTTAGCCCATAATCCACAAAGCTCTCTCAATAGAGCCGGCGTAAAAATTTTTTGGGCCCTCACTTTGCTTTTGAGTTCAGTGATGTTACACTTGATGAAATGCCCGATAAATTACCTTGCTCTTAGGATCGTTCAACATGCCATTAATTTAGCCATAGGTTCATAGCTTCCTAACCTTCCATATTAGAGGATAAATCCTACCGAATATGCTAAGCTCACAAAAGAATTTGAGGACTTAAGAAGGGTTTCATACAAGAAATCTTAGTCCATGTGCAACTCCTGCCTTATTAACACCTAAGAAAGATGGCATATGAAGGATGTATATTAATAATCGGGCCATTAATCAAATCACTATCAAATATAGATTTCCTATCCCTCAGTTAGACGACATACTATATTTGATCTCATGGATTAATTTTTTTTTAAAATACCTAAGAAGCGATTATCACCATATTAGAATGCATTCACCAGATGAATGAAAAATTGCTTTTAAAATCTCTAATGAGCCATATGAATAATGGGTGATGCCATTTGGATATTTAAATACTACTAACATATTTATGAGGTTAATAAACAGTGTCTTAAAACCCTTCATAGGAAAATTATAGTTAAGTACTTTTCTAATATATTAATTTATAACCAAGTAAGCCAGACCATCTGCAACATCTTAGATAGGTCTTTAAAATTAACACAAAAGAACACATGACATGAACATGAAGAAGTGTATTTATTTTTTGCAAACTAAGATGATTTTACTAGAACACATTATTTCCATTGTTGAAATTAAGCATGATCCTTCTAAAGTTCAAGCTATCATAGATTGGCACTCACCTAAGAGTTTCATTGAAGAATGAATTTTACATTGTCTTTGTTACTTTCCACAAAATATTTATTAAGGACTTCAACATAATTGTTGCCCCAATCACTGATATTATGAAATTGGAAAATTCTTAAAGCAACTTGAGATTTTCAGTATCTCCAGTCCTATCTTTAGACTACTTAATTTTTCTAAATCTTTTGAAGTAACTTGTAATGCTTTTGGAATTAGAATTGGTGGAGTTTAAGTTGGGAATCATATAGTAGCCTTTTTATTGAGAAACTAAATGTGGCAAAAATAACAATATTTAACATATGATAGTGAATTTTATACTATTATCTAATATTCAAAACACTAGCATCACTACATTTTTATATAGAGAATTTATTCTTAACTCAGACTATAATGCTCTCAAATTCATCCATGCTAAATCAAAGTGAAGTCATAGACACATAGGGTTGTCAAAATCGGATCACGGATCGGGTTCGGGTCGAACCCGAAACTGACACGGCACTATTCAACTGACCCATTTTTACAAACGGGTTAGTTTTTCGAACCCGAACCTGACACGCTTTGGGTTCGAGTAAACCCGACCCGACCCATAAATCTATCGACACGCTGTAGGTTCGGCTCCATACACACGCTAAGCTCAGGGAGCCGGCAGCGGCACGCGGCAATGGTAGCACGCAAGCTCCTCCTGTCATTGTTGTTACTGAACTGCCGAAACCAATTAGCCGTTGTTACTTCCGATCTCGGCACGTGACATCGGCTCTCAGACGAATGGCAGACGCAACCCGAGTCAGACGGACGTGACAGAATCAGTTTCGGGTCAACACAAGTTGTTTTCAGGTTTCTAGGTCAACCCGAATCCGACCCGATTTTACAAACGGGTCGCATTATCTAACTCAAACCCGAAATTTTTGTGTTTTGTTCAAGTCGGATTTTCGGGTTGGATCAAATATTGACACCCCTATAGACACGCCAAATGATTTGAATTTCTCCGAGATTATTCTTTTGTTCTCAAACATAAACTTGGAGTAAAAAATAAACCTATTGATGTCTTATCTAGGGTAACTTTAACTTTCAGTTCTTTAGAACTTAAATTTTCAAATTTTAAATGAATTAAAAATGAGCATCACATGTTTTGTGACTTTATCTAATTTACCTTGAACACTTGGATAAGTTCTTGGTTAGAAAGTATTAGAAATGATCTTTTTTTAATTAGATTTAAATGACTCTTAATAGGGCACAATAGTGGAAAAGGATTCATGTAGCCAACCCCACACAATGAGATAAAGGCTTGATGTTGATGTTAAGTTGTTATTGTACTTGGATAAGTTCTTAACCTTGCAAGCAACATTCTCAGTAATTAATGGATATTTGAATCAATAAAAAGAACTATATATTCCTAGAACTTCATTAAGGAAATTAAAATTTTTTAATTATATTATAGGGGAATAAGTAAACATTTTGGAAAAGGCAACAATTTGTTTAATGGAAATTTGATTTTTATTGCATTACCTTAATCGAGATGTTCCAAAATTTGGTGACCCAATGTTTGACTTATATACAAGCTAAAGCCACCAAATAAAAATCTGATCAATACATTGCCTTACATGTTCCTTATAGGCCTTGAGAAGATCTAACGATGAATTTCATCTCAGGATTGCCCCGCATAGCTTAATAACATGATAACATTTTTATGGTAACTGGTCAATTCTATTAGATGACGCGTTTTCTACCCTGCTCTAAAACTAATGGTGCCTCTCATATAGCTAAATTATTCTTTTAAAAAAAATTGCACTTATATGTTTTGCCTTCAACCATTATGTCTAATCGAGATGTTAGATTTATTTCATATTTTTTAAAGACAAGTGAAAATTGCTATGAACAAAATTAAAATTTTCTTCTATTTTTCACCCTTAAATGGATGGGCAAACTAAAATAGTGAATCAAACTTAACAAAACCTTCTAAAGGTGTCCTATAGAAAAAATTTTAAGAAATTAGGACTTGCATTTGCCTGCCTCTATATTTACATATAATAGTATTGTTTCTAGACAACTAAGACGTCACCTTTTAAAATGATATATGGTTATAACCCTAGATGATTGATGTAGTTAACCTCACATCTCATGCATTATCTGATTCTACATTTTCATTTGCCAAAGATTTCAAAGGCCTTCATGACATCTTAAGAAAGTAAATTAAATTAAACAATGACAAATATGCCTTTAAGGCAAATCATAATAGGTCAATAAGGGAATTTAAACAAGGAGACTATTTTGATTCGCTTCTGCCAAGAGCAATACCATACTATTAAGTTTAAGAAATTATATACAAGGGCTTGTGTCCAATTCAAAATTTTTATAAAAATTGAATCTAATGTCTATCATATTAACCGCTTGTAGAAATGTTAATTCATCCTATTATTAATACTAAAGATATTCTCTCATAAATATGCGGAAGTTAGCAAATATCCACTTGTCTAATCTAACTCTTTGATAGGAGACATAGTTCCACACTTGCAAACTCCCTCATCCATGTAATTTGACTATATCATTATAGAGGAGGCACACATTAATCTAGCTGCAGAGTCTCAAATTCTCATTCGTTGGAAGAATAAATTGTTTAGAAAATTATAGGTCCAACATGATTTTGAATTTCTATTTTTGTAATCGCATACAACATTGTGAATAATATCTCTCAAAAGACAATTCCTCAACGGATTCAAATACAAAAAATATTTTTTTTTTCATAATTATTGTAACCAAATTATTATAAGGAATAATATATAATCTTGGGAGATTAAAATGTTGTTCAATTATATATTCAATATCAATAATAAGATAGTTTCATTAATCTCATAATTAAATCATCATAGGAAATGACATACCATCCCGATGGATGGAGATATCACTTTGCTAAGGATTCAAATACAAGAATAATGATATTTAATAGAAAATTATATTCTGGTTTGCAATTTCCAAAAGATTTGTCACCTACTTTATTTAGGAGCTAAATAAAGTTGGGTTTATTTTAAATTGAATTAGTTATTCTCTGTAAGGGCAAGCCCTTATAATTAATTACACCTTAAGAGATAGGATTCCCTGAGAAAACTTTCGATTAAGGTTGTGATAATCAAAATTATGATTTTAAAAGTTTAGGATCAATAATTGATGAATTTTGGAAACTTCAAAAGGGATCGGCTCAAACTTGAAACATTTTGTTTTTAAAAAGTCGAAAGAGGGGTAGGAGATACACAATTTTAAGAAGCTCAGAAATATCTCAAACTATTCTATGGTTGAGCTTTATAATTTTAATATTGAAATTTATTGTTTGAGTTGATATTTTATTAAAAATTTGAGACTTATATTCTTCATCATAAGATCAATGAAATACCCAATAGGTGAAGGTTTATAATGTGAAATCAGCCTCAGAACCTAAAACTAAGTTAGGCACCACATGGTAGTAGCCCAAAGTATTCTAATGAAATGCAAAAGTGTCCGACTCTTCTTGACTTACATCTCACATGGTGTGAAATGTCAGCTAAACCACCTAATCGATTTTAAAATCATGATATCCAATTTTATGCAAATGTAGGATAGGTAGGCTATCATTTAATCAAGAAATTTGAGACTGACATCTATAAATCCTAAATAGTCCCGAACTTATTAATGGTAGTTATGCACTAAAAGCTAAATACAATTATATTTTATTTTTAAATTGAGTTCTAATGCAATGCATGCTAATTGACTATATGCAGTAATCATAATGTGAAGTTTAGAAAATAGGTTTTATTCTAAAACAACATAATTTTCCTGAGCAAAATTGTACCTTAATATGTCAGGTGGTTTATTTCTACTCGTAGGCAGGGAGGTGCCTAGGCAAGAAATAGAAATAGAATGTGCAATGCGACTTCGACCAAATTCCAATTTATGTTCTACAATGACTATCTTTCTATATTGTTACACCAAAATTTTATTGTTTAATTATGAGCATAAGAATCTTTTATTCCAAAGAGCCTAAGTGTAAATTCAGGCAAATATCACATACAAGAAATAAACCTAAAAAAATAGACAATTTCTAAGCACTATCAATATAAAACACAACATTTACCCAACCACCAACACATAAAAAGCAACAAAGCAAAGTATAAGAAAAGTCCGATATACGAAGTGTCACTTAATTACAACTATTTATAGAGGCAACCAAGTAATGCATTTAAATTAAAACCTGGGTTCTACTCCTAGAATCTCTTTTAAATGAAATTCTCCAAGTTCTTCGACGACAATCATAATTTTATTTCAAAAATGAGGTCAACATAAACCACCTAGTAATGGCGCATGGTTGGCTCGCACTAATTTGGAGACCCTAGCCTCACAACTACTAGAAGAATACTTTTAGGATTTTAACTTTATGGAGTAGAATTCAACTTATTCCGAAGGAGTTAATGCAGCACATCAAGTGAACAATTCAAATTAGTCTGTTGGATCCATTATAAGAGAAAACGAAAATGCCCAAGCTAGAGAAAATCCATGAACTAAATTCATGTTAAGGTTAAATGATAAATTAAGTATAGTTTTATTTTTATTTTTCTATTTTAAAATGCCTTAAAAACATGTATGGTCAACCAATTTAATGAAGAAGTATGGAAAATGAAAATCTTAAATGAAAATGTTAGAAATTTTCACCTTTGTCAAGTGGCCAACCCTTCCCTCTTTTCCCCCATTGTTTTCCTTCAAAATGAGAAAGTTTAAGGGTCATCTTTTGCTTATAAATGAAAATTAATCTTCATTTGCTTTTTTTTTATAACTTCAAGAATTAATATTTTCTTTGGTGAGATTAGACTGCTATCATTTTTCTATATAAGTTTTACTCTTCTTCTCTAAACAATTGCTCTCAATTTTTTCTCAAACTTCCCCTACATTCTAATCATCATCCAAAATCAAACACCACCCAACCCAAGCCTCGTTACCACTCCAAAACCCCATATGTAGCTCTCAATCAAACCGAGCAAGATTAGGACTTAGTTTTGTTCCCTACCCCTCGACAACAACTTAAACTCCGCCAAATCTAATAATCTATGCCAGATCATTAGTTCATATTCTTCATTAACCATCCACCATTATCTCCCACCAATTAGCCAACTTAAAACATATACCCTAAAGACTTCTTTCAAATAAGCCCAAACTTAACCCAAAGTAGGCTAGTCTTGGGATTTCCACCGCGAAGCCTATCTAAATCCTCTAAGTTTTCCACCATAAACTTCGGATCACATCCTTAAATATTAAAATAAAATACTAGACATTTCTTTCCATTAATATCAATAAAAGTATATCCACCACCATCACACATACATTTCTAATAGTGACATGGAGATTGATCTTTACTAAGAATATATGTACCTTCTAGGAAAAGATCTAATCAGCAAACTAAGCTTTCATTGGAGCATTTATCCCTCCATTTATCTGTTTAACTATCTACATCACCATCCAATTTTCATCAATCCATCTAAATATCCATTCAAGAATGATGAAAATTACCAAATATATTGTCATTTGCAGTCTTACTATATAGATGTTATGACTAAAGTGGTAATCAACTGAAAAAAAAAATGTTATAATTATACTAGATAAATCCTGGCCAAGCTGACAACAGCTAAAGGCATTAATTACCCTCAAATTTCAAAAAGAAACAAGTTTTGTGGTCATAAAAGTAATATTTAAAGCTTCTTATATGATAATAATAAAAGTGATATGTTATAGTATGATATTTAGATACAATTAAGCAACTAAAATGGATGTTTTAATGGACTTAAGGAAAAGTAAGATATTTAAAGGTGGAAACTGAATTATTATTTGAATTGTGAGAGGGAATTGCAAAACAAACCTTGCAGGCAAAGACAGTCGGACACCCGCACAAAGTTAGTCCATTCATTCTGTCTAGAATATCAAATACGCCTCTGCCATCACTCCTCTGCAACAACTCCTGGTTAGTGTCTTTCAAATTCGGCGACATTCATAATAAAAAATAGATAAATTTAGCATTACCAAGTAAAAGTTCACTGAAAGAAAGTTGGGCATTAGCTTCTCAGCAGCCTTGTAACAGGCGTCAACCATTTCAGCAAGTCCAGAAGAATGCTCCTTGCAAGCATCATTCTGGACGGGTATCGTTGGGAAATAATTTTGCAAGAATAGAGAAGCATATCTAGAAGTCAATAGTTGGGATTCCCTCCTATTCGGACAGGAGCCTGGCAGAATGCCTGGATCTCCAGCTGCAGAGATAATAAATTGCAAATAAGCAAAGATACATTTTCTCAGTACTGAAAAATTGAAGATTGACAAAGAGAGTACATTAAGGGTTTGTTTGGTAGCTTGTAGATGGAAAATATATGTTAAAAACTGATGAGCCTACCTCCTTGAGGCAAACCTCTGGCCTCAAGAGAGGTGCAGCCCTTGGCTAAGTTGCAACAACTTGAGTGAAAGCAAGTCAACAAAGCAATTGAGACCATGTCAAGGGATGATTGAATCCATTTACAACGTCAACAGAGCAATTGAGACTACCATAAAGCTAAAAAAGAAACAGAAATATTCAACGAAGAGACAAGCATGACATCAATTATTATAAGTCTTCATACTAAAGCAAAAAACTGCTTCACAAACAAATTTTCAAATAGCGCAAAAGTATCATTAATTCATATTTCCATTAACTTATTATGAAAGATCAAAATGGTCCCTAACTATATTAAAGGACCATTTTGGTCCGTCAAATCTTTTAAAAATGAATCAAAATAATCCCATAATGAAACTATTTTGATCCCTCTTTAAGAAGTTTAGAGACAAAAATTGTCATTTAATATAGCCAGAGACTATTTTGATCTTTCATAAAAAGTCAATGGACCATTTTGGTCCTTTTCTCATTCTTATTTATTAAATAATTCAGAGCACAAACAGCTATTTCTCTTTTACAAAGAATCACAGGAAGAAGCAAAGAAACCGAATTAGTTGACTAAAAGATACAACTCCTGGCCAAACAATCCTGATAACAGTAAAAGAGTATTCTCCAACCAAGAGCCTACGCAAAATGTAGTTCACCTGGAAGAAGACGCCTGTTTGGGAAACCAACTCCAGCTATCATCATTGCCTTAATACCCTAAGCAAATAAGCCCACTTCCAAAAGGGTTGAGTACGAGAAGAAAAAAAAATCACGAGCAAGAAAAGGATATATGTTAATAATGGTAATAGCTAAATCACCAAGTTAAAAGGAAGAAAAAAAAAAGGATGGTTGAACATGAAGCAAAGGTGATGAAGGCTCCAAGTGCTTCCCAACTGAAGCCAAGAGCTAAGAAAATGAGATAAAAACCACTAGGAAGTCGATGAAGGTTACACTTAAGTGAGTAGCCAAGTTGACAAGAACACACAAAGGCACACAAAGAGGAAGAGGTAAAGTTGGTGATGGGCTTACATAGGAAACAGGATGGGAATGCAATTCATGGCTGGATATAGGTGTATATAACATATATCAGCATAAGAAAAAGAAGATAAAGAAGGAAAAAAAAAGGAAAATACCAAAACAGAAAACAAAAAGGAAAGGCAAAATGGAGAAAACTAAGAGAAGACGAAACATGGAAGGAGAAATTTACAAGGGGATCAAAGAACAAAAAATAAAACAAAGAACAAATGAGAAAGAGAAGTTGGCGGACTCGCCAAGAACTAGTGCAAGCTTGGCTACCAATGGTTAAGGGCCCTAGAATCCTTTCTTGACCAGGCTATATCTAAAGAAGAGAAATCATTTTCCTTCATCCTTAAAGGAGTATCCTTGCACTATTAGTCTTTTTCTTCTCATTATGCAAGGAAACTATTGGATCCCATTTTGTTCGGTTGATGATGTTGGGTTGTACTATGCGCTACCTGTAGATTGAGAGCCGATGGGGGGAAGGTGATAAAGTATGAGTGTGAGAGAAGGAAAGAAATATGGATTTAGTCAATATCTTTATTACTCAAGCAAGAGATACAAGAATAATGATATAATGCTTTGTGAATCTCTCCTCTCTTTTCTTCTTTTGTTGTGGTATGTGCTCTCACATACGTTCCTCCTTTTCCAAAAAGAAAAAAAGAAAATATCCTTCTTTCCTGACCCCCCCATAGGGTTTGGAAGAATGCAAGAGTTACGTCCTAGTATGTAGTTGTGCCATCGATCTTTAATTATAGTTTGCCGACACCGAGCTGGTCGGCAGCTGAGTAGAGCAAGTCGGCCAAGATCGAATGGTAAATGTGGTCCTCCCATTGTGATGAGAGGGGATAAGTGTAGTCTAGATGTTGTTTGGAAGACGGTACGATGTGAGGGTCGCCCCATTAAGGTAAAAGGGGCGAGTAGCGTCTAAACATGGTCTTCTGGTGACCGTGAGAGTGAGATCTTCAAAGAGGCAATGTGTGTCGTTGGCTGCTTAGTGTATCTTGCATGGGAGCTTTGGCTCTGTCTTAGATGAATAAAGATTTGCCTAGCTGAGAAAAAAACTCTAAGGGGATGTGACCAGTCCTAATCCGTCGTGCTCTAGTGTTAAACTCCTTCCAGCACCTGAGCAAGTCCCTTGAATGAGTTGTTCTGAGAGAGGAATGCATCCACCTTTCACTCGACCAGATTGTAGCTTGCAAGACACCTATGAACGGGTACCTGCATAGGTAATTATGAGTGTATATTAAGTTCCCCGATTTATGCAACCCTTTGAACATTGGATGTGAAAAAGGTCAGATAAATAGATAAACCAAGAAAGGAAAGCATGAGTAAATGAAAATTTATTGCCCTGAATCTTTTACAGATTTCCATGTTCAAAATTCCAAGGAGATCGGGCGGTCCCGTGATCTGGTTTCTCTATAAATACGGGTTTTGAGTCATATGTAAGTTTGTTATTATTTTCCAATTGTAAGTCTTGCTTGTTTCTAGTGGGATTGGCCTTGCCGCTAGAGAAGAGGGACAAGTGTATGTGGACTCACCCGATCTGACCGCTAGTTCTCTATTGAAAAAAAGAGTGTGTCAGGGAGCTGATTATTGTTGAAAATAATTTGCTATCTAATCATGCTACGAGGGCAGAGGAGGTGACTGCTCCTGTTGTTCCGGTGGCGAGAGGCACGACCTAAGGTTTTGAAGGTCCGAAGGATGAGGAAAATCATCCTTTTCTTCCTAAAAGCATCAGGGAGCGTGAGTGAAGCTCCTTGGCAGAAGGCAGGTATGCCTGAGCGGGAGCATGGTTTAAAATTGCGCAATATAAGGCTCGCCTTGAGGCCCGCCTTTGCGCAATTCCAGTAAAAAACTCCTCGATGCTTACGCCTCGAATTTTTTATGAGGCTTGCGCCTCAACTAGGTTGAGGCACGCCTCGCCTCACGCTATATATATTAAAACTTACATAAATCTTGAAGTAAATGCCCGACATTGGACTCTATAAGAGAGGAGGAAGGGGAGAGAGTAGTTCATCATAATGATGATTCAAATGAAGAACCCCTTAGTGATGACAGTGTTGATGACTTATAAGTTCTTATGTGATATATCATTGCTATTTATTTTTAGAAATTTGAATTATATGTTAATGAAAAGAATACTGGGATTTGGGAAAGATAGAATTTTGAGTTGAACTACATTTCATGTTGTCTTATTATTGGAATATTTTGATTTCACTTCATATCTTATGTTTTTTTTTTATGTTTTATATTATTCACTCATTAGTATATAAAAAAATTATCATTTTATGCTTACGCAATCTTTTGATTTTGAGGCTTACGCCTCAAAACGCCTTGAGGCTTACGCCTCGCCTCTCGAATGAAAAACGCCTCAATACCTGAATACGCAATTTTAAACATTGAGCGGGAGGCTGACGACTTAGAGTCACTGAGGAGACGATTACTATTGCTGAGAAGTCGCTGAAGAACAGGCAGCTGTTAAGATGCTTGAGCAGCCATTGGCCTCTTTCACGTATACTTCGTTCACTAATCCCACCTTTCCCCCTAGGAAAATTTTGTTGGATGAAATTTTTGGGAGGCTGACGACTTAGAGTTGGTTGTTAGGTTTAGAGCTTAGGCGAGCTTCATGTTACTCAAAGGGAGGCTGGTGTTGCGGGGGATGCCAGTGTGAGAGAATAGATCGCCTCTTTGAAAGAACAGGTGGCAACCATGTGGAACCGCATGGGCTCAATGGAGGCTGAATTGTGATCATTGCTTAGCCAAACTAAGTAATAGGATTTTTACTAGGGTGCTCGGTCCATCGTGGAATATCTTGATCGGATGTGTGGACTGACACTAAGTATGGAGAAGGATCTTGTACTAGAACGCACCAAATGATCGTACTAGTTAATTTTTTTAATGGTTGCATTTATCCACGAGCTCGGACGTGACGATCTATGTTTGAATAAAATTTTTGATTCTTGAGAATATTCCATGAGAATTGAAACTAAAAAGTCGTTATGTCAAACAGAACGAAGCGGTTGACATGCCACAGATTCTGAGAGTGGCTACAAAGACTGTTGGGAACGAGTACATAGTGGCTCTCCAGATCCCGTAATGATAAGAGGGAATGGTGAGATCTTCTTGCGTTACTTTTCATTTGAGATGTCTCGAAATCTCTTGCAATGAGTTCTCAACTATAAATAGAATTGGTAGGACCCTGAGGGAAGATCGGTACTTTATTTCTTCTATTTTCTTTGAAACCAGGATGTCTGGACTATGCAAATGAGCGAGCAAATTTTTTTATTAAAAGAACATTGACAATTATGTCTTTAAGGTCTTCTATTTGTCTCATGAGGGCTTCTTTGTTTGAGCAGCGGCATAGGACAAGCGAATCAACTCGTTGTTCGACAGAGAGCTGGTCATTCTCATCAATCATTTGTTGCTAGGGTTGTGGTTCCCTTTGTGCATAGAGATAGAGGAAATTTTGAACTTCTATGGGGCGATTCCCTCACAATTGTTGTCAAAATTTGTAGCGGTAGTGATTTCTTTTGCTTCTTGGCTACAGGAGTGTGGCTTGCCATAGTCGTTGAACTATTCAAGCATGTCTTCATGGCGAAGGCATCCTAAGAATGTTTCATCCATGTCTCGCACTCGATAGGTAAACCAATCAGCCTGACAAATAAGGTGCATGACTGGAAAGCAAAGTTCATAGTGGTTATGGTCTTCTCGGGTGTAGAATGTGGACCGTTGTTGCAAAAGAGGTTGGCTCTTCCGAAACATTCTACAGTAGAGAGAGCAGTGCTAGCAACGATGAAGAATGAATCGTTGGTGGTTCTATATCAAATAGCTTATTAAAGTGTCTTCAAGACTTTTTACGGTGAATAACTTGTTATTGCATTAGTGCAATAATGTTTCTATGGGATTCTAATCTTTTACTCATCTTTAGTATGAAATATTGTGGAGCATTACACTGTTATATGATGCGGCGATGACGCCTAGGAGCCAAGAGAGGGACTTTGGCTGTGGACAAGGTTTAAAATTGCGTAAATAAGCCTCGAGGCGGTCTTCATTAGTGAGGCGAGGCGTAAGCCTCGAGGCAGTTTGAGGCGTAAGCCTCGAGGCGGTTTGAGGCGTAAGCCTCGAGGCGGTTTGAGGCATAAGCCTCACGGACGAAGAATTGCGTAAATAAGAATTTAAGGGTTTTAGCAGGTAAATAATAGCAAGATTCAATCATACAATAAAAACATCTAAATGATAAGTGGAATTAGTGGAAATTAAGAAAAAAAGATGCAATAAAAGCATGTTCTAAAGCACAAAACCACAAAATTATAGTCTATCAGAACTCCCAAAATACAATTAAGAAGGAACATATAAAATCCAATCATATCCCATCAGTAAATGGGTCTTCAAGGGAATCTTCTTCTTTAATTGTATCTATGAATGTCATCTAAAAATGCTTCACTTTAAGTAATCGACATAAAATGTATCGATGGTTTTTTTTCTCTTAAAAAAGAGTGAACTTGAAGCGCGCCTCTGCGCAATTTGCCCTAAATACGCCTCGAGGCTTACGCAATTTTCCTCTTGGCGACCATTGTCAAATTGACTATGAAGTTGAATGAAGTGACTCATGGTGTTAGTGGAGAAAAGCTCGAGAGTATGTTGGGTGACAATTTGTAAGAATCGGGCTTGGCCGATTCAATTAAGTCGAGCCCTAACTAAAGCGAATGAAGCATAATCGAGCAGGCGAGAAACAATGAGTGAACAAGCAGGCAGTGAGCACGTACAGGCGTAGCAGGTGAGTTTAGATTGTACGAATGAGCGAGAAAACACGTTTCAATGCAAAAAAATGACTCATTGTGGGAGATAACTCTGATTCGATCACTCCAGTGAACCATGAGAACGAAGGAAGCTCTAAACGAGAGAACGTAGCGATAGAGGAGGAAGAAAAAGAAAATTTGAGAGAAAAAAAAAAGGAATTTTGTGAGAAAGAAAAGAATTCGGGTAAGGAAGAAGAATATGATGCTTGTAAGGAGTTTTTTTTTTTTTCTCCATTACTAAAATACGAAAGTAATTTATTGCTTTATTTTATTATTTCTTAGGTAAAGGAGAAAGTCTGGGAAAGAGAAGGAAATTCGGAAGAAAGATCATGAAGGTATTTTAAATTAATTAATTTAAATTAAGAATAGTTAACTTCAATAATTTTTAGAAATTAATTGTTGATTGATGTAAATTCTTGTGATATGTTCGTTTACTTAATTTAGATAAGTTGAATGCAGTAAAGAAGAAAAAAGAAGAATGTTCAACAACTTTATTATTTGGTGAAAGGAAAGAATTTAATGATTTGTATATAGAATTGAGATTTTGATATTCATATAAGCGGTGAAATATTTGATTCGACAAAAAGGAAGATCATTGAAAGAATTGACTATTGAGCTGAGATAAAATAAGTACTGATTTCCAACAAGAGTTCTAAGAAGTGAATAGGTAAGAGGTACTCAAATGTTAATGCAAAAGTTATTCAAATATAATGAAAAATATAGTTTAAGGTAGCAATATATATTCATATAATTGTGTATGTGATTTTAGGTTGCATTAAGGAAGGCTATTCCAAAGATCAAGAATTTAAAAGGATCTATATACATAAAAGAAATCAAAGTAGGTAATTACAATTATTTTATAACAATTATAATTTTCTTTTATTTTTATTGCAATTATTTTATGTTATACCATTATGTTGATTGAATGTTTAATATATAAAATGAATTAATTAAGAAGAATAAACTGGATGATTATGCTAGTTATAGTAATTCTATTTTCTTCATTATATTGCTATTATTGAACATTATAATATGCCCAAATACTTATTATAGTTAAATATTTAGTATGCAACAAATTTGAGAATACTGAATAATTGAAAATTATAAAGTTATATATATATATATATATAATTGTCATTATACATTAATATACCATGTGATAAAAAACTAAGTAAACTAAATGAATATTTATATGAAAATAAAAATATTAAAAGAAAAAAAATGTACATACATATAAATACAGGAGCATCCCCTTATGATACGAGCTGGGGATTTAACATACCCGTGCATGTTAAATGTAAAAGAAATAAAATTGAAAATTATTGTACCTTCATTGGTACAAAATCTTAAACGGTGCTCTTGTACTAAATGAAAAGGAAAAATGAATAAATGAAGATGAAAAATGAATAAATGAAATGAAAAAAAAATCAAAGTTAATTGAAAGACTTAAAATAAAAATCTACTGCATATGAAATATTATGAATATGTTACAGCATATGAAATGTAATGAATATATTAACTATACCATAAAGGTAAAGAAACTTGATTACTTTTATGTTTGTTAAACTATTATATTACAAACTGTGATTATTCATGGAGTTACAGTGTAAAATAAAACTTATAGAAATTTCAGGTAAATTTTTTGAAAAATAAAATAGCTGAAAGAGAAGAATACATCTACAAAAGAAGGAGATCAAATGAAAACAAAAAAAAATCTGGTTTATGTATATGTTAAAATTTGCAAATTTATTAATGGCCCTTTAATTTATGTGGGATGTTAGTTTTTTAACTGTTTACGTATTTGAAAAAAATGTATTAATCATTCGATCGTCTGTTCCCGTCTCGTTAATTTTGAGTATTTGGGCTGGATCATGACAAAAGTGGTATCAAAAACCAAATAGGATATTAATCATACTAAAAAGAGCCAGTAGATTAATTATTGAGGTTAAGAAAGTTGATCAGATATAAAATTATGAAATTTTACAATATATATTTTACTTTAAAACTCATTATGATTCTAAAGAAGATGTGGAAAGAGTTTTGTGTGCCAAATATTGTTGCCAGTACTGATACATTGACTCAGATGATAAAAGCAATCACTCAATTAATTCATGAATGAAGAATTTAGCCATCAGGAAGTGGTGGTAGCATTAGCATGTCTATAAATATGTATTTAAAGTTATTTCAAGATATGCAACCGTCATTATTTAAAGGAGTAGAATGACCAATTGAAGCAGAAAATTGGTTGTTACTAATAGAGAGGATATTAGAGGGTATGTTCTGACTAAACGGAAAAAAAAAATGTTTCATTGGCGATATGTGTACTTCAAGGAAAGGATGAAAGGTGGTGGAGGGGTCAACACCAAGATAAGTTTGGAGGGATACCTTGTATGTAGATCAAATGAAACGAGTTTACTCAAGTGTTTAGAGATTGGTTTGTGCCTTTTTCTACGAGGAGGCAAATGCAGGATAATTTTGTGAAACTGGTGCAAAGAGACAGATCAGTAATACAGTATGAAGCTGAATTCACTATCTTATCCAGATATGCCCCTTATAGTTTATATTGCAGAAGAAAAATGTTATCGATTTTTATCTGGATTAAAAGATGCTATCAAACAACCTCTTGTTCCTCTAGGGATTTAGGAATATTCTATTTTAGTGGAGAGACCTAGAAGGATTTAGATGGATATACAAAATACTCAAAGGAGACGTGAATTCCAGAAAAGAAAAAATGTAGATGTTATGGGAGCTTCACAAGATTCTCAAGCTAAATTTATTTCACAATATGGAAAGTCTAGTTGGAAGAAGGACATATCTAGTAGCAGTGGTAGTTAGATGAGCTTGAATAGCTACAGTAAATGTGAAAACTTATCTAAATAGTTATTCTATATAATGTTGGATCATCTTAGAAAAATGTTGGCAGACCGATGCTAAGGATTCACCTGACATGATTATATGTAGACAAAAGTTTAAAATAATAACCACAAAAATCAATAGTATGATGGAATTGTAGGATTTTAAAATCCACATTAATGTATTTGTAGGATTTTAAAGTCCGCATTAATGCATTAATGTATAGATAGAATTATTCCGCTAAAAATTTAAATTCTTCTACTTCTTAGAAGTTTTTTTGAATCTATGACATTTTTAGTGCTAGAATAATCCAAAGTTCTTGTGTAGTGCACAACCTATCTGAATAGTTATTCTATTTAATCAAAATAAAAAAGAAAAATTCAAAAATAAAAATTAACCTAATAACATTAAGTTAGCTTACTAGATGTCATTACATTTCTGACAATTCTTCACCAGATAAATTTGTACATCTATTGTTTTATTTATCAGCAGTAAAAGCGGCTAAATTATGTCTATGACCTTAGTATATTGGGAAATGCTCCGGTGCACTCAGAACTCGATACCGAACTCCCAAAGATAACATAAAATGATATTCAAGCGGCCATAAATTTTTCAAAATGTAAATTTGAAATCAAGGTTATTTTTGTCAATAATTGTTTAGAGAAAACATGTTAAAATCGACACACAAATAGATTTATAGGTATATTTTATCATTAGCCATCGGTTTTCATAGCACTTACGTTCATTTTCCAGCACGTATCTCCACTGGTAAGCAATTCCCTCGTCAGCTTCCTTAGAGGCAACAGAGGTAAACACCAGTAGTCTATAGTTCTTCTCCGCCATCTCTGTAATAGTTGGCCAGTCCTTGCCATTTGTGGGCATCTCCGCCAATGGATACAAATACTTCATCAAATCTGCATTAGTGAACAAGCTACTCAACCCTTTTGGAGTCCGGACATAGTCTTCTATAAAAATGGTCACAATCTCCGTTGGGTTATTAGTCAGGAATGCCTCCACCTCCTTTAGAGTGTTGATTGCAGGTTCCTGGTATGCATGGATTAAGGCATCATTAAGATGGCCTGTGCTCGCTCTATTGAGCTTTCCACTTATCTAACTTGTAAAAGAGGAAGTTAGACACAATCAATTGAAGTTATTCCAGCGACTACCTTATCTATCCAGATAAGGGTGGCAAAGGAGCATCAAGAAGAAAAGACAGAAGTTCAGATGCTCACAAAAGCAGTGAAGTTGTAACATTGCCCCTGAAATGAATGGCAAAGCCAGATATCACCTTCAAAGTCATACATATCCAGCATCAGCCCTCGCACTCCATTCTATAATCAGTATCAAAAACAGAAAAGCATTCATAATTAGCACATAAAGTCACCATTAAACCGGCTCAGTCTATGGCATAAATACTTGGTTCATGAAAGAGAACGAGTTTATATCCCACATCTGGGCAAATAATTAAATAAAAGGTAACAAAAAGTCAAACCATTTTTTCAGTTGAAATTGAAACTTTCTCCTGTAAAAAGAAGGTTCGTCTACAGCCAACAAAATGTAGTACTAAAGCAAAAAACTTGAGTTGAGCAACTTTAAGCCAATTTAAAGAGAGTTTTCTTAAGTTAACAATATCAAGGAAGGGATTAGAAGAAGTCAAGAGTTTTATGTTCATTTATCTAGTAGTGTAAGTTAACACGTAATAGCCTGAGGGTCCTTTAAAAGTCGGCTCCTTTGAGTGTACGGATGCAAGAAAATTGCAAGGAAATAGAAGAAAAGTGTAGTATAGCTTCTCCTCTCCTCTTCTTTCTTATTTGTATTCTATGTGTGCATGTTGTGAGCTCCGAAAATTCACGCCGCGACATCTCCACAACTCTTTATTAATAGGGAGAGTTTTAATGAGTTTAGATTCCATGCAGATTTCAGAAGGCAGGTTAGATTTTAGATAAGACACTACACAAAAATTTTCACATTCATTTTACAAGGACTTTATGATCTGAGTTTTGGTTTCCGATATATATGCGCTAGTTAATTACCCAATCAGATAATGAAAGAGAACTTTAGATTAAAGCTATTCATTAAATAGGTCGCATTAATTACCTAACATATAATAGCAGTGATTTTAGGGTTTGCATTTGATTTTGAATTTTGGAATTTATGATTTGAAATTTATCGCCATCTACTTAAAGCAAATTATGGGAGATGATGATGGGCTCAATCATAATTCTATCATCCTGGGCTATCATAGTTCCTCGTCTACTTAGTTAGAGGAGATTGTCGACCCAACCTGACAAAAAAAACCTTGCTAGCAACCATGGGTTACGTCGTCCAAGGGTACCTTATAGACCTGGAATTGATATTTGTCTAAGTTGTTGAATTTAAGTCAATCTTAGTTAACAATGAGTTTTATATCGCACCATATAATTCATTATTCAATGAGCTTTTAACCATTAGGGAGCATACGGGCTTTGGTCGCTGCCATAATATAGTGATATCATTTTGTGGCAAAATCATCTGGTAAAAGGACACGTGCTACTTCCCTGTTGACGACAAATCAATTGAGAATGAATTATAGCAATATATTCAACAAGACATCTGCTCTTTGTAAGCTGAAGTTATTCTTTAATTCATCATCCTCACCAAGCTTTTGCGAAGTGTGAATGGATCTTAGTTTTAAATTTTTTGCTGATGGATTTCATTTTAAGAATTTAACCTTTTAGTAGGATTTGAATCTTATATTTTGCATTAAATAGCTCTCTCAAGTTAAAATTTCTTGTCAGTACACTATCATCAGGGTGTTTGAGCACCTTTAGCAAATCTGCATAACATTCTCATATCTCGTATTTAAGGGTGACAAAAAGATCGGAGCATATGTGGAATATTTTAACCTATTTGCATGAATGAATTTGACACATTAATTAATGCTCATGCACATTTGCATATTGCATTATGTACTACCAATACATGTATATAATGCATTTTACATTTGCAAAACACTCGTGTGATGTATGTTATATAGCTATAATACGCTTAAATGTTATGTTTGAATTTAAAATTTGTGTGATGGTATGTATAAGCTTGTGTAATCATTGTCTTTGTTTACCACAACCACTATAACCTTTATTGCCTGCCAAAGATTTCCTTGTGTGCACTACCCAGATAATCATTGAAAAACCTTCCGTACATCCTCCCATTGTCTTGGGTCAAATTGTTCGTTTATTACAACTTCTACCCTTTTGAAGATATGACAGCTAATATTTTATTGTCCATAAAAAAAAAAAAATTCTCAATGACACTTCAGTTCATTGTCTTAATAAAATTTGTGTCGAAAGGTATGTTAGTGTGAAAATAAGAATTAATATGATATCCGATTTAGCTATTACAGATCCAGCCTTTAGCACCAAACCTGTGCCCCACTCTACCTCACTCCTTTACTACTCTCTGTTCGGCTCCAGCAGCAGCAGTCGAACCCAACCTTCCAGCCGATCCCCTCAACTACAGCAACTAACAGATCCAACCTCACACTCCTCACCAACCCACTCTAGTGATTCCACCTCACCCCTATACTAAACATGTTACTTGTTGTCTCAGCTTTCTCCATTACAGCCATCAAATACCCACCAAAGCCAGCCCACTCAAAACCAGTTCCTCGGCCACCCTCACTATTATTATTATTATTATTATTATTAAAGAAGAAGAAAAGAAAAGAAAGAAAATGAAAACAAAAAACTTGTGCACGCTCGTCAACGTCGTCGACACTGTAGTCATCGCCTCTCTCACGCAAGGTATAAATTCCCTAAACTCAAAAAAGCCCCCAAATCTCATTTTTTATGCTTGTGGTGCAACGAGCGGGCCACTTATGCATGCTTTTCTTAGCGTTGTGGGAGAGAGCTCAGTGCGATGCTTGCAATGAGGCGGGTAAGTCTCGTGCGCGCTTTTCTTAGCACGGCGAATAAAGCCCTCAAATCTCATTTTCAATGCTTGCGACACAACGAGCGGACCACCTATGCATGCTTTTCTTAGCGTGGTGGGAGAGAGCTCATTGCGATGCTTGCGGCAAGGCGGGTAAGTCTCGTACACGCTTTTCTTAGCACGCAGGTAAAACCTAAGTACTCATACGCGCTTTCAGGCTGTCGGAAAAATTTGCAAGTATTTCGCGTAGGTACCTTGCAACCCATGCACTCCTTTCTTAACATGGTGGGGTAGAAGACCACGGTCGTTGTGTCGCCCGACACCGACCATGCATGCCTTTATTCACATGATGGGCGGGCCTAGGCTCCCCAAAATTCTCTAAACGGGGGAGATGCCAGAAAACTGCCGAAATTCAAATTAACAGGGAACTGAATTTGAGTAAAATACAGGGAACCGAACTTGCAAATAAAAATAATAGGGAATCAGACTAATATTTAAAACAAAATCTACAAATTACAAAATAATAAAAATTGAGCACAAATGAGGAAGCAGGTGACTTGTGTTGGTCAAAACTTCAAGCACAATTTGCTTACAAACAATGATCGGCAAGAACTAAGGGAGCATGACAATTTGACTGCAAGTAGTAATATGAAACCTCTAACGTATGCCATGACTCACGCATGAACGGCACATAACTTGTAATGTTCGTGTCAGCCCACCTACAGTTAATGTCATGTATAAGAAATTTATGATAAATGCAGCATATCTATAAGCAAAGACAATAAAATTATAAAGAAGATATCCTGCTTATTATCAACATCAGTTAACTTGTAAAGAAATGTTTATATTGCCTGCACACATGAAAAAGGAGCATCTAACGAATATGACGGATCTCCTACAAGCATAATCAGTGATTGTAACGAACATGACTTACCTACAAGCATGCATAGGCCATGAACAGTGAATGCGTTATCTAGCCTACAGGCAGGAAGAAGGGACTTGTAGTAAGAAGAATAACTCGCCTACGAGCACGTGTAGAGTACTTGTAATGTACATTGGAATTGGCCTACAAGTAGAAATGAAGAATTTGCAATGCAACAATCTACCTACAGGCACAACAAAGGACTCACAATGTGCACAATGATTCGCCTATAATTGATTACAAGAAATATGCAATGCATGTGATAGCTCCACAAAAATATGTTTGAAGAAATTGCACTAAACACGACGCACTATCTACAATCAAATACAACAAATTGGCAATGAATACAAGCACCTACTGGCAATGGTAGAGGGCTTGTTATATGCACAATAGTCTGCCTACAAATCAGGGTAATGAGCATGTGATGCTGACTCGCCCACAGGTAGAAAACACGAACATGCATTAGTGCAAGTGGGGCTGTTGGACATGTTACAAGTTCGTATACTCTGTCATAATCCAACTACTTTAAGTCGTAGGCAAGCTGTTGGCAACACGAGAAGACTTGCACCTAATGCCACTTGCCCACGGGTAACAACAGAAGACTTGAAATGCAAACAACAATCCCACCTGAAGACAATGTTGGAAGACTTACGCTGAACACAATTCACCTACATACAATAGCTGGTGACTTCTGAATGTCTATTGCTGGCTCACAAATAAACTTAACAAAGCTTATATTTCACGACAATTCGCCTGCATAAAGCAACAAGTGACTCGTAGCACAACACTATTAGTCACCTATGAGTAGAGGTAGGAAATTTGAGGTGAAAGCTATGGATCAGCTCTCTTATAAATGAAAGGTGGAGAAGCAATAAATTCATAGTGTCAGGTTGTCACGCTAAATAGATCAGCTCACTTATAAATGAAAGGTGGAGAACTCGTAACACACCATTAACATACTTTCAAGCAAAAGTTCACTCCTACGAGCTAAATTGGGGGATGTGATAACCTGTAAATAATGAAGTGAACTAAATAACACCACCTGTACACAACAACTAAAGCTAATACGCCTTCACGTCACCGAATCCGCAACATTCGTACAAGCGGACATAAGGAATTTGTAGGCCCCCAAATGAAATTTTGTGCATCTTTAATAATAATCATTTGCACAATTGATTATATTTGAACATTTCAAGAACACCCCCTCATGCATCGAAATTTAATTTCCTAAACTTAGATGTGACGCACCAAGAAGTGTTGTTTTGAAAAATAGCACACAATAAACTATGTATCAATGCATCGGGAATATACATATGCATCACACAAATGCTTTGGAAGGCATGTAAAGTGCACATACACATTGCAATATGCAGAATGCATACCATTCAATATGCAAAGTATATCACACCATGACGACATGTTATTAACTTGCAACTTGTAATCATACTATGCTTATACACATTACAACATGCAAAATACATTATGCAAGCACACCATCCAACATGCAAAATGCAATATGTCGTAGTAGTGTATAATACCAACATGGAAACATATTACACGCTACGCTAATTCATTAAGCCACCACACAAATGTGTTATGCAAACATACAAGCAATACATGAATGCAATATATATATATATATAATGCAAATACATTATACACTAATGCATTAAGTCACCATGCAACATATAATAAATGTCATGCAAGCACGTCAAGTAATGCCCAAGTGCATGTGTTAATACACATGCATACAAACGTATAAATGCATCTGCAAGAATGTTAATAAGCAAATGAATATGTGGGCGCGTATGCGAATATGCAGATATTCCATACACATCCACTACATATGTATGACAATCATATAAATACATCATGCAAAAATGCATTTAAAAGCACATACCCATATTGGCCCCAACGAGCATGATATATGTACACACATGACATCTTAAGATACTGCGCAGGTCAAAAATATGAACTTGAGTTCAAGTCCAACCATTCTCTTTGAATGAATAGGAGTTTACACAAATTGAACCACCGAACGAATACTTGATCGTATCGCCAACTAGAATATGTGTTTTATACATTTATATTATGCCATCAAGGCCTGTTATAAGAAATATTCACCACTAAAAGCATAAAACCAACACTGAACCCAATCTTTTGTTGGGAAGTAAATAGAGTTGGCAAGGTTCGACTAATAAAATAAAATTACCCTTCAACTTCAATGATGACCGTGTTGATCATAAATCTCAACCAGAGGGGTTGACTCTCAAAGACCTATTAAAGATTCAAAAACTCTACATCTATTAATAATATTAATATTTAAAATTGAAATTTAATCATCTAATAATTTAAAGTAAAATTCATCTACTCTCTACAACAATTTTTTGAGGTGGATAAGTTTGAAAATCACTTCAGCTCATAAAGAGGGAATGTTTAGTCGAGAATATCACAATGATTCATTCTCAAATCATCTCTTAGCAGTAACGACATGTCACGTGAGTAATGAATCCTTGAGTAATGAATCAATAGGATAAAATTACCTAAATTACAGCCATGGTTTGAGCCCGTATGTTCCCCAATAGCTTTAAATCCTTAAGTAATGAATCAATTGGATATAATAGGGCACAAAGCCCTTTGTTAACTAAAGTGGACTCAAATATGTCCCCTTAGACAAACATTCACCCCAAGTCTACAATGCGCCCTTGGACGAAGCAACTCATGGCTCCCGACAAGAATTCTTCAGTCACCTTGGGTCGACTACCTCCTCTAACTAAGTAGACTAGGAACCATGACGACCCAAGACGACTGAATCATGGGATCTTGATCGGGTTCATCATTATTCCCCCCACCATCCTCTTTAAGTACTAGTGATAAAATTTCAATTTTCAATATCAAATTTTGTTGCTACTATACGCTACGTACTAAGTGTCAATTCTAATGACTAGCCTTAATCGAAAGCTCTATGCTAATATAAGGAGGGATAATTAACTATAAAGGGTTTGCGTTTATAGGAAACCTGAACTCAAATCATAAAGTTCTCGCAAAATGAGGGCGAAATCTATGGGTAGTGCCTTATCTAAAACCCAATCTGCCATCTAAAAATTTATCCTGGAACCTAAATTCATTACAACTCTCCTCACCAACATAAAACAAAAAGAAAGGGTCGCGGAGGGCCGGGCCATGAATTTTCGGAGCCCACAGCATTATTAATATTACAAAATTAATGGGAGATCCTTATCATTAAATCAATCTTAGTAGAATAAGTTAATTTCAATAAAGATTAAACAAATTATTGTTGAATGTAAAACAAACTATTGAGTGAACAATGGATGAAGGACCCAAGGGGTTGCTCCTTCTCTTTCTTAGTAGATAAGAAATAATGACCTAGCCCAAGTAAAGCAAGGTATTGTCAAACTTGCTTAGTACGCTTAATACTAAGCTGAACTTCAAAGTTTTATCTTTCTTGATTTGATAGTTAAAGCGGTTGGGAAGTTCATAGTTAAGCATACTCATGATAGAGCATCATCTATTTAAATTATGGAATTTTTAATGAAACTCTTATTGTTACATCAAAATATCTCATATACTTGTTTTTAACATTTTAACTATATAACCAGCTTTATTTTCTTACCTCTCTGAGGTGGGATTTAATTCAAGAGCAGCAAAAGCAAGTTTAATTGTGGGGTCCCAAGTATGGAGATATCAAATGAGAGGAACAAATGTCTAAAGAGAATTTCTCCAAATATTAAAGATAGATCAATGATTAATTATATTCACCTTCTTGTTACGTAAGAAATTAGAGCACACTATTTCATCAAATCACTTAAGAAGAACAAAATCATTCCCATCAATGGGGTGAAGCTTTAGTGTTTATATATACTAATATTCATCTTATATCTAGGAGTCCAAAAGATACTCAAAGGAAGAGTAAATTGTGGGACATAGGAGGAAAAACATTAATTATAATTGATAACATTGAAATACTTGAAGTTGCTAATCTCTCTCGATGAGCCGTCTTTGGAAACTATATTTTTTATAGATGAAGATGAATTTGTCTTTGAAGAGGGCACTAGTGTTTGTGCTATGATGACCATAGTATTAAGTGTGTTAACTCCAATTAATGATGCTCAGGTAACCATGATTTATTTAATTTTGAGGAGGACAAATACCCTATTTACCTTTTTGGAGGTTTTTAGACATTATAAAAGTAATATCGATATTGGCAAAAAATAAGACAAAAAAGGAATAATGAATACTCATGTGATACTCATGTGATAAAGCATTTCATTTATTATAAATTTTGTTTATTTTTCTTTTATCATTATTAAAAAAAAATTAATACTATGATTCATCCTGTGATGCCAATGGTAGAAAATAATAGAAATTATATATTTTACAATAATATATGTCACCTGCTACAATCTCCTTAATTAAAGGCTCGGCTGGTGGATGTTCCAATGGTAGATCACAATGTCAAGTGGAACATGCAAGATTTTACAATAAAATACTATCGTCGCATGTCCACTCAAACACATTCTATTGATGGAATGACTATCGATGATAATGTGTCATCCTAGATAGTAAATTATTCGTATAACAAACCATAATTAGTTTGCATCCTTTTTTTTTTTAGTTTACATCCTATAATACATGACTAACCTGACCCAATTTTTCCCAAGTCTCATTGCTCATAACTAGTAGATGGGTTTTTTCATCCTATCCCCACATACACTTTTGTCAGACAACTTATATACTTATTCTTTATATTGTTATGGTGCGTCACTGTAATGCCAAAAATATACATTGTGTTAAGATAATGAATTTAATGCAAGTATCATACACAGTTCTCCATTACTATTTCTCCAAATATAGCATTATGTTCTTCAGGCCGCTAAAGTGTGCTTGAAGTCCCTGGTTTGGAGAAAGAGTTCATTTTCAAGTTAACCTCAGAGCATAGGATGGAATCCCAAGTTTGGAGAAAGGTGGAGTAGGCAGGTAGTGTAGTGGAGTCCACGACTCTCCCATCGACAACTAGACTCTCTTATCCCTCCAGTGGCTGCAAGGGATTTCCAACAGGCTCTTGCAACTATCAGGTTACGGGACAGGGCAACTGACTTTAAAGGAATTTTGTTAGACCAGTCCAGCCGGTCCATACGGGTATGGACTGGCTTACGAACGAAACAGGCGGAAGTTCCGCCTCCTTGACGTACCGAACACACGCTTGGGCGTGTGTGAGCTGTTTAGGAAGGATTTTTGAGGGAGTTAGGAGGGAAATTTGAATGTAGGGACTGTTTAGGGATTTCCTTTTGATTTGTATGCATTAAATAGTTTGTTTTCCTAGGGTTATGGCATATTGAATTTGGCTGAAATTTGATATCTCATTGATTTTCTTTGGGCTCTAGCGGCATCTAGAGATTTAGGAGAGATTGATCCTCCTGTCGAATAGAGGATCAATTGTATCTTGTTATTTTCTTCCTTAATTTATTTTCTTGCAATAAAATTATTGTTTTTAATTGGTTTTCCATTGGAATCGTGGAGATTTCTCGTTGTTTTTGCTCTCTTGATAGGATTTACTTGGAATATTCAAGTGTTTCCTATCAAATTGGTATCAGAGCTATTCGATCCGGGCACTTATGTTTGGAAGAAAAGTAAAAGTAGTGGAAGGCGAGATTGGGCAATTGAAATCAGATTGTGTAGAAAAGACTTCAGATTTCAAAAAGCTATTTTCAGCCCTCCATGAGAAGGTCGATGAGAAATTCGCCATCATGGAGGAAATGATAAAGAGGTTGCTTGAGGGTCAAAACAAACCGACAACATCGGAGGTGAGAACATCATTGACTGGACAAGAAAATGCGAGTAACCCTAATATAGGGATAATAAGTGGGAATCATAAGGTGGAAATAGTGGGGGAAGAAGAGGGGATGCCACTTTTGGAGCCACTTCCAAGGAGAAGAAATGGAGAAGGAGTGAGACTTGTAGTGGAGCTGCAGAATTTGGATGGAGAAAAATATGGGGAGAAGATAGAAGCATCATACATGATTCTACCACCCCTACAACAGTATTGAGAGGTGTTCCAGCAAGTTCAAGGATTGAATCCTTCGCGGGAACATGAGTATGTTATTATCTTGAAGGAAGGAGTCCCACATGTTCGTCTATACCGTCATCCCCAAATCGAGATTGAGAGATTAATCAAGGAGATGCTCGAGGCAAGGATCATTCAACCTAGTGTCAGTCCATTTTTCAGTACAGTGCTATTAGTCTAGTGCTTCAACAGCAGATTCGTTCGTTCCACCTTGAGGACAAGGTGGTACTTTGGGAGGTGAGTATTGTTAGACCGGTCCAGCTAGTCCATATCAGTGTTCCGCCTCCTTGACGCGCCGAACACACGCCCCGGCGTGCATGAGCTGTTTAGGAAGGATTATTGAAGGATTTAGGAGAGAAATTTGAATGTAGGGACTGTTTAGGGATTTCCTTTTGATTTGTATGCATTAAATTATTTGTTTTCCTAGAGTTAAGGTATCTTGAATTTGGCTGAAAATTGAGATCTCATTGGTTTTCTTTGGGCTCTAGCAGCGTCTAGAGATTTGGGAGAGATCGATCCTCCTCTCCAATAGAGGATAAATTGTATCTTGTTATTTTCTTCTGTAGTTTGTTCTCTTGCAACAAAATTATTGTTTTCATTAGTTTTTCATTGGAATCATGGAGATTTCTCACTGTTTATGCTCTCCTGATAGGATTTACTTGGAATATTCAAGTATTTCCTATCAAATTTCTGAATAAAGAGTTAGTTGATCTATATTTTAGGCGAAGTGATGATTATTTTTTTCCAATTGAGGAAGTGACTCTCCTATCCAGTTATATTCTTGCTCATTTTCATTGATATTTTCTCCCATTTTCCCTTGCAGGAACAAGAGCTTGAAGCATAATTGAAAATGATCTAATCTGAGCACGGAAAGAGCCTGAAGCATAATTGAAAACTGTAAGGCATTAATTGGATGACCAAATAATCTCCAAATTCGGCATGTTTATAGTCGAATTGAGCTACTCGATGAGATGAATCCAACGAGCCCAAGAGCGATTACTTTTGACATTATTAAGATACTTAAATGCTAAAAAAATGCTTTATTATCAAGAGAATAAATATGGGTTGTTCGATGGGGTGCACCAAATTTTCTTTATATATACAAGGCACGTCACTCCTAATAATTTATAAATAGGCCTCCATTCTTTCGGGAGCATAGAGGAGCTTAGATTCTTGGCTAGAGATATAAGAGAGCTTTAAGGCTTAAAGAATCCTGGAGCTCCACTTGAGCACTACCGCCAACGAACCCACTATCAGCGTTTTGCCCAATCATCACCGTTGACTACCCAGTTGTCACCATCAGACCTCGGCCCGACCGTCACTGTTGAACTTTCACTGGCCGATAGCCCCTGACGGGCCACAATCATCATATTACAATCCTCCAACCATCATCGCCCGCTGACTACGATCCGTTTAATCTTAGTCACCCTCCAACTATAGTTTTTCAACCTCCGTTGCCCATCTACAGTCTTTCGATCTCTATCGCCAGGCGACTACAATCTTTTGATCTCTGTCGCCAGCCGACTACAGCTCTCCGACTAATATTGCTCAACTACAATTCTCCAATCACCATCACGCGGCTACAATCCTTTCGATCTACGTCATTCGCCAACTATGATTTTTTGACCACCATTGCCCAACGGCCCCAACTATGATCCATCCAATCTCCATCGCCCATCGATTACCATCCTCCGACCTCTGTCATCCAACTAAGATACTTCCAATCTCCATCGTCCGCCGACTACAATCCTCCTACCATTGTCGACCAACTACAGTCCTTCCAACCTTAGTTACCAACCGGCCATGATCCTTCCGACCTCCATCGCCTACCACCATGGTCCTCCAATCTCTGTCGCCTGCCGACTACAATACACATACCTCCTTCATCCGCCAACTACAATAAACCGACTTTCATCACCTGTTGACTATGGTCCTCGGCCCACCGTTGTATGACTACTGTCCTCCGACCACCGTCGTCGGACTATTGTTCTTCCAACCTCTATCATTCACAAACTACGATCCTCCGATTGTCGTCGGTTGACTATGGTCCCCTGACCATTGTCGTCTGACCACGATCCTTCTAACCTCCGTCACCCGCCAACCATAGTCCTCCAACCTCCATGGCCTACCAACTACAACCCTCTAACCTTCATCGTCCACCAACTACAATCCTTAGACCACGGTCTCTAGACTACAATCCTCTAACTACCATCACTGGCTACGATCCTCCGACTCCATCACCTGACTACTGTCATTCCGTCCTTCGTCGTTTGCCTACTATAGTCTCCCAACCACGGTCCTCCAATCTCCTTAGCCCACCAACTATAGCTAGACTGAGCTCCATCGCCCACTGACTGCAATCCTCAAACCATGATCTCCTGACTACGATCCTTTGATCTCCGTCGCCCACCTGCTATAGTCCTCTGACCTATAATCTTTTGATTATTATCACCTAGCTACTCCAACACCTACTGACTTCATTATCTATCATCGTTAATAATGCCAACATATATCATCACTTATAGGACCATGACTCTCAACTTAACTAATGCTAGATTCTTACCAAAGGGGTTTTCCAAATTCAACCACAAAATATGTTGAATGCATTGCATCAATGTCTTCTGTCAAAGAAGGGTAACATTTGTAATCAAATACAAATACTATTGGAATATCCAGAAAAATCTAGAATTGAGAAGAATGCATTTAAAGCAACTTTTAATATCAAATGTATCGCAGTCCAAGCACGATGGTTTTAGCCAAAAAACTAACGAAGAAGGTTTGTTAGATCAAGGTTTAAAATAGTGCAATTAGGAATTGAGGCATTTTTTGTTCGTAAGGAGAGGCATGAGCCTCAAGGAATTTTGAGGAATAAATCTCAAGACATTTTGAGAAATAAGCATCAAAATTCAAAAATTGTGTAAAGTAAAAAATAAATGTTAAAAGTGATTTTTTATACAATACCCAAATAATATGTTAAAGGATGACATATTAACTTTCTATTTTTACTATAAAGTAATAAATTGACATACATATGAAATAAAATTACATAAAACGTAAAGTGATAAGTAATAAATTACGTGAAATAGAATTAAAATTCAAATATTATAAGAGATAAACAACATAAAATATAAGAATTACATAAAAGTATCATATAAAATCAAGTTCAACTTTAAATTCTTTCTTTCCCGGTTCCCTATTCATCCACATTTAATTCTTTAAAAAAAACTAAATAGTTGACAATAACTCAGAAATCATCTACACTATCTTCATTTAGGGAGGTCTTTATTTGAGTCATCAACATAATAAATTGGTCGCTCCCTTGTCTCATTTTGTAGAGTCCAATGCCTCATAATCTACTATTTCTTCATTTATTTCAATCATCTTATTCTTACATAAATGTTTGTCATCAACATAAAGATGAGTGTAATACTCCAAAAATTTTAGAGGTGGTGGCGGTGATGGTGCACGGCTTCTAAGTGATCCCCGACTCGGCTATGGTAGTGGTGTTTGCAACGGAGTGACAAGTTGGAGGCCGAAGCAATCGAGAGGAAATTATTATGGCTTTGGGGTGCATGAAGGCATGATTTGTTAGGGAATTTAGTTTATGATTCATATAAGTAATAGTAAAATATATGCATATATAAATAGGGCCGAGGCAAACCTCATATTGCATAATTTTAAATAATGCGCTACATAGAAGAGAAATGAATACTAGAAAGAAAATGCAAAGGAGACATGGAAAATCCAGTAAATCACAGCAAAATAGAGATTGGTAACTCCCTTTAAATTCAGGATTTAACTTTAAAATCCCCTTATAAACCGTTAGGGAAGATTTGGCTCAAATCCATTCGGAATCCTACTTCAAATGGCTAAATTAAAAATTAAAAAAAAAAAAAAAAAAAGTTGGTTTGCATGTAAGGATGTAAGAAAATTGCAAGAAAATAAAATAGAAGTTTTCCATGCATTTCTTCACCTCTCTCGTCCACTGCCAACTTCTCTTTTTTGTAGATTTGAATGTGCATGTGCATGAAGAAAAACAGGCCGAGCTAAGAGAGATACAAGGACAATGATTTTTAGAGTGGTGTGAAGTAGCCACTAAAAAGCCCCACCACCTCCTATAATATTTTGCATCAATATAACGCAATCCATCATGGAAACAAAATACCAGAAGCTGGTTCGTGACGGTATCTTCCTGATTGTAAAAGGTGACTCTCTGCACGCCGGTAAAGGAGGGCGAGTTCACAATGGAGAAGGAATTGTGGGTCACCAGCCACGTGTACTTGTTGAAAGGTAAGCCTTTCTCCTGTCAGTCATTCTTGTTCCTTTAAGCACAAACTTTGGAGGGAGAAAGAGTGACAGGTAGAGGAGGAGCTCACAATGTCAGTTTGACGGGTGGCCTGGCCGCGGGTGCAGGAGGGACGGGTCTTTCCTGAGGCCGGACAGGTGCCGCAGTAGAGGCCTGGGGCGCACTCTTCAGCTCCGGAGCAAGGGCTCAGGAGCTGCGCAGACGATCAAATGGGTCAGATTGGAATAGTAAAGAGTTATGAGGAGTAGATATAAATAGAGTACCTGGCAGCCGGGAGCGGCACAGGCGGCGGCGTGAGCAATTACCGAGAAGGAGAGGAGGAATTGGAAAAGGCAGGGGCTTGAAGCCATTAGAGCGAGAGGCGAGAGATGGCAGAGAAGCGTGAGAGGGAAAAAAATCAATCGCAGATGCGCTGAATAAAATTTTGCTTTAACTGGGAAAATAGTTTATTTATATTTTATAATCATCTGATAACTATTAATATTTATTTTTCATACGGATATAATTTAAATTTTGCTAAGGGTGTCCTGATAAACTTTTTAACATGAAAGATAGTTTAATTATTTATAATCATCTGATAAAAAATTAATATATATTTTTCTTATAGAATATAATTTAATTTTTGTTAAGGATATTCCAGTAATTTTTTTGAAAATTCTAAGTTCATATGTTTCAAAATATTCAAAATTAGAGAAATATATAGTTATATATTATTTAAGTTTTCAGAAAAATATATTCAAAAATTTCATTCAAACCAATATACCCTCATTTTGAACCGCAAACTATTTTTTCCAATTTTGTTACCACCAAACTTGATTCAAATAACAATCAAACAAAATTCAATTAAATGTTAAACCAAATGTGATAAATATGATTTATTGTCCAATATTTTTTCAAATCATAATCGAACATTCAATTTTTTTTTTTTTTTCCAAAAAGTTTTTCTATCAAGATTCAAATATGATTCAAATAAAGTTTGAATAAGACATTGCTTAAAAAAATTATATAATCATTAAATGACATGTTCAAATAGTGGTTGTCCAATGTGAGAGCAGTACTGAGCAGTACCGAGCAGTACTGAGCCGTGGTACCGAGTAGGGGGTGATGTGACACATTTTCATTAAGCTCTAGACGGCGTCCGATGTCTGCACCTAATAATTTTTCCTCTATAAGAGCAAACATATGCATATTTAGATGTTATGTCATTACTTCTCATACTTAACACGATGATATCCTTAGCCTCAAATATTTCAAATTGTTTAGCAATTTTCTCAATCACAGCACTAGATCTATAAATGACCCATGCATAGCATGATATCTCAAATGAGTGCAAAAATAATAAATTCAAAATTTGCTCGAACCTTCATCGAACACTTGTCTATTGTCCAAATTTTGATTGAAACTTCATCAACTATTGTTCAAAACTTATTTTAAATATTGCTCAAAACTTATTTTAACCTTAAATGAATCATGTTCAACACATGATTAAAGCTTACTCCATTATTATTTGATTCTAGTTTTGAAATACAAACATATTTTGAATAAGCTTCGAAGCCTTGTTCAATTATATGTCAAATATGCATCAACCAAAGTAAAAAATAAATATGGGATCTTAAATACTGCAACAATACCTGAAAATACATCACTATAGAACTCTATGTCCCTATCATGTGGTAACTTCACTAACACATCTAAAATACATTAGAAAACTCTTAAACCACAAGAACATTATCAATGAACTCAAAATTTAACCTCTTGTCCCCCATAGATGCCAAAAACAAGATATTACCCTTCATCCATAATCCATCTTCTTGTACAACAGATATCAAACAAGATAACACACTCCTTACTCCCTAAAATAAATAACGCTCATTATTTATAAATTAATAGAGTAACTTTCTTCTTCTAAAAATTAATTTTAGCCCTATATAAACTCAACCAATTCATATATGAATGACATCAAACTTAGAGATAAGCACTACAATCAAACCAAATATCCACGACCTATCAAAAATATCTAAGTCGTAAAAGAAAACCCAACTAATTATCGCACTATCTCCCAAAGATAGAATAATAGATAATGAAGCAGGTAATAGTACATAAGGGGTAAACATAACATATTAAAGTAAATCTCTAAAATGAATGAGTGACTGGCTCCTAAATAAAACATAATGCAACAAGGAATGATAAAAATATATGTTGCACCTCTAACCACATCGGAACCATCTTTGACCTCATGTTGAGTCAAATTATATATGCATGTATGTGCTGAAGCTAAAGCAACAAAACTATTAGGCTCCCTCTAATCTCTTGACTACAAAATCACTACCTCTACTAGACCACACCTCAATAAAAACAAAGAGTGGAACTGTCCTTGATCTTCCCGGTTATCTATCAAAATTTTTAGATCTAGCCTCAGAGCTTCTATCTAATCCTGCTTGTGGGCATTCATCTACGTTGTCTAATTCGATAATGTCAAAAACATTGTCCATTCATCCTATAACAATGACCCAAGTATCTACTACCACAACTCTGACATATTGGTAATCCATTGATATAACTCATAAAATTGATTGCAAAGCTACCAATTGAAATAGACTTGTGGAATCTCCGGATCCAAACATGCTTCTCTTCCTAGAAAATTTATTGTTAAAGCTCTCCCTATAAAATCTCTTCCCTATTAGCAGCCCATCGCCATAGAGTAGCTATCATATTGTCCTCAATCAAATGGGCTCTCTCCACGAGGCCAACAAAAATTAGTAATGTACAACAGAATGATTGACTATCTCCTACTTTGATTAATTATTTAAAAATATGATATATATATATATATATATATAATGCCATATTTTTATTAAAATTTTAAATAGAACCGGAAAAAATCACGAAAATATTTAATTTGGCTTGACTTTTTATTTAGAATAAATTTAAAATGATGATTGCATGATAAAATATTGGTTTAGGGTTTGATTTTGCTATATATAATAAGAACTGCTGACTTTAGAAACCATAGCTGATTATAATAGCACACTTACACAACTTGTAACCCTAAATTCAAACAATCCTTGTTCCAAAAGGGATATCTTGTATTAAAATTGCTTCAACAACCAGAAGATGAATAGACTCTACTAATTTGTTTCTTGCTTTAAATTATTCTATCACATTCATTTATATTTGATATAGCATATAATTTGCACATTCTCTACCCATTTATCCTGCCAAAAAAGATAAGTCAGCACAAATCAACATCTCTAACATGAATTACATTTCTTCTTCATCGCCTGTAGATTGAAACAATAAAATCATGATTATATATAATAAAAACTTCAATGAATGGTTGTTGAATAAGATGAGGAGCATAGAGCCTGCAATAACTACCAGTAAGAGGAGGTTACACAAGTTAGAGACATCAAAACATATTAGATGTTAATTTCTAAACTACATCCATCCTACAAAATGATGAAATTTACAAACATTGTGACATATTTTCTTAGCCTCTTAGTCACTAATACAATATGCGTGTAGAGTTTCAGAAAAGGTATCTGTTCTGAAGCAGCAAAGCGCCAAAGACTGTCCACTATTTGGATTTGCGGAAACCTTTAAATATGCTTTCCTTGTAGTATTTTAGCTCTCTGATACTTTCTTTGATATCATCCATGGCTCTGTGTCTCTTCTCCTTAGTAGGAGCAGCCTTCCTTTCTACAAGGTTATATAACCAATAACGTTAATCATGATCGTATAAGTCCATAATAACAGTATTCAATCATGCTTCATGAATCAATTCCTACAGTAAACCCACTTTCCTATCAACAGTGTGTGATTAAAGCTTACAAGACGCTTAGGGTTAAAGAGACATGAATACCACTTAATTATTTCACATGATTCAATACTGTTCTAAGTAAAAAAGTCTGTTTGACAATTATTTGTAAAATTATTGGGATAAAAAAAAAAATTTTGTAAGTTGTTATAGATATCATATATACAAGTCGTAGCACTAGCATAATCTAATCTAAAATTGTAATTACACGATCAATCCAACAAAATTAAAGATGATGAATTAAATTGATGCAAAACATGGATCCAAGTTTAAATTCATAACTGAAGTCTGTCTAGGCTGAACACAGATTAGGCCAATTCATAAATATTGTATTTTATTTAGGGTCTATTGGAATTTTTTATTTAGATAAGAGTTATCCTTCTGAATAAAATAAATTTAAATCTGAATTATATGATAAACTTTAGTTTTTAATTTTAAATTATAAAACATATTTCTTTACAAAAGATTAAAATAATTTTTATTTGATTATCTCGATATAAAATTAAGCACTCCATTTCCCTCCATTCGTTGGCTTCCTCTCTTTATCAACTAGTGATACAATAAATATTTCATACTCTATTTTTCATCACTTCACTATTCCTCAAACATCTCTCTTTCTCTCTCTCTCTCTCTCTCTCTCTCTCTCATTCGTCATACAACTGTAGCAACTTTCCTCCTTCCTCTCACACACCTTTCCACTCTTCACTTCTCAAACATCCAAAGGGAGAGATAAAAATTTAGTAAAATCTCAAGAGCTACAAGATCACTAATAATTAGGTATCAAAGCATTCCTATACAACAATTTAATATTAGAGCCAAAAATCGAAACGGAAATCCTAAGCAGTTCAGTCCACCTTTATTAATAGAATTTAATATTATAGCCAAAATATTCTTTGGTTTTGATTTTCTATTTCATTTATCTGGTTAAGATTTCTCTTTTGAAGCGTCTCTCTTGAAACATGCAACTCTGAGAGAACACCCACAGCTAACACATCGGTGAAGAGAGCAAGAGGTTTGCCTCTTCGGAAAGGAAGAAACTATAAGGCTAAAACCCATTGCATGCTCCATCTCGCCTCTTATGTCATCTACATTCTATAATCACCACCTACCTACAAGGCAATAACAACGATTAGAGGAGAGAGAAGAGAAAAGAGGTAACTACTGAAACCTCTAAACCCTAAACCCTAAAGACCAATCTTCCAAAAAATGTCTCGCATGCTTGTAGATGGAAAAGACTGGAATCTTAACAAGCAATCTATCATTTTTTCTTAATTCCTTGTTTATTTAATTTGAACGCATCTCTTTTCCTTATTTCGCCAACTATGAGTTCAAAGTGAACTTTTAATATAGGTGCAACATCGTTCCTTGCCATTGGCACTTTGCGTTGATACATGGAATCGGCAATTAACTTCTAACAAGCAGTTTAAAGGAAAAGTTCTCCCCATTGTTATCATGTCTTATTAAACTTGGACTAAATGCACACCTCTTCTATATCGTCTAGTTCCAACCTATTTTATTAAATTTTCTTCAAAATATTAATTTCTTAAATTTTATGCATGATTTGTTGCATTTTCTCTTTTTTCAATATTGTATTAATTCTACAGCTTTCCAAGATATTGCTATATTAGGATTGCATCCTTATAACTTCATATCATTAAGGATATTTTAGGGTTCTTAAGCTCAATGAGCCTTTCCGGCTTCACATGTTATTTGGACTCTGGCTACCAAGACAACTGCTATGTCCCCATACATTTAAATAATAATTCCATAACCATTGTAGAATAACACAATAAGGAAACTTTTGCTTACCTTTAGGAAACCAGCGCATGCACAATGCAGTAATACTGCTCACATCAACGAGCACATGAGGGAAGATGCCGGCTAAGTATGGCATGTACTTCTGCATAAAAGAAACAAATCTCAGTTAACACAATATTCATAGATGGTTGAAACGAAACTGCAATAAACTACATATTTCTAATTGGGACAGGAAAGGGAAAGGCTTCTTTGCTCGAATAAGAATGAGCACCTATTCATTTGAATTAGCAGGTATAAATAACCGATATAAAAAAAAATCCACTTCAATCGCTAGGCATAAAATAAACTAAATAAAGACCAATAGTTTTTTCTTCATGAGCCTTATTGATCAGATTGGGTACCTCTAGTAAAAAGAACTGGCCCCATCAATCAGAAGTTGAGTTAGAGGCTGGTTTTATACAAGCTTAAAATCAATCACATCATTCTTAGAGGTTATTAATAGAAGATATATCAAATCTCTAGCATTGACTGGAAGATGAATGAAGACAAATTTCTGAAAAGATATCATCAGCAAGTATCAAAGATTTAATTTTCATTACCTTAGAAATTTAGTAGTTTTAAAATGGTACTGGATTCAAAAAAATTGAGAACACATAATTATGATACAAAAATAGATAACACGGACCTATCTAATCATCTCTCAATATATTGCAGTTTCAAACTATCTTTTTACAGGCAAAATATGTGGCGTCTGACTTCAGAAAAATCTTATTTAGGTCCCTTCGATTCGGTTAACAACTATAAGTTTGTTTTCTTTACATAAGTCTTTTTTTACATCTACTCTGCTTTCCCTGCCATGATCCAAAAGATATAGAAAGCCCCTACCATCCACCTTTTACTTTCTTCTGCAAGAAATTTTGATTAAAGCTCTTCTTTACTCGAGGGCAATTTTTTTACATCTACTCTGCTTTCCCTATCATGATCCAAAAGATATAGAAAGCCCCTACCATCCACCTTTTACATTCTTCTGCAAGAAATTTTGATTGAAGCTCTTCTTTACTAGAGGGCAACATGTTCCTCCATGGTGATGCCTTCCACTCTCCTTCCCCCACTTATATTTGAATGGCATTATCTCTCATGCTCCTCCCATCTCAAGTCCCAAACACCACCTTCCCTCCCTATTACCCTCTCTACTTTGAGTGCCCCATCTTCCCCCAAGTTAATCCCTTGTTCATCTTCCTCCTCGCTGCTCAGTAGGCATCATCCCTCTCCCTCTGATGACATTCTTATTGAGAACGCCAATTTTGTTCATTGATGGAAGCCTTCCACTAGTGACTAGAGAGCTTCAAAGGAACCCACACATACTCCGAGGTGTACCCGTTCTGCCAATCTCCAGAGTTTTTGTCAAACCATTTGGGCTACTGAATCCCCAAAACCCAACATTGCTGCTCATGTCGAGATGGTGACACAAAACGTCACTCAAACCTTGCAAAGCATATATTTCCACTCATATTGCTCAAAAAGTTTAAGCGATTCAAAAAGCAGCTTAGCCAACACAACAAGCAACCCACCCAACATAGTAAGCAGCTACAGGCACACTGACCAGCATAGAAACTCAAGTTAATCAATCAATGTTGAATTCCCAATTTGGTCAAGTGACACAAGTGCTCATGCTAACATTGGAATTGAAACTTCACAGATTGGTCATATTAACAAAGGGTAGATCTAGTCTGAGTATTAGAGCAATTCTTAAAAATGCATACTCCTACATTCAATGGGACAGTAGCATCTACTGAAAACAGATGCGTGATTCATAACATCAAAATAATACTTCACGAGTTAAAGAGTCTTGAAGAGCAGAAAGTGGATATGTCAGCATTCCGACTTAAAGGTGTTGATTATTGGTATGAGAGCCAGTGACATAACTTTGAACCAAATGCTCTGATGCACTATGCAGAGCTTGAGAGGCCTTGGAATAATATTTTCCAATGATGAACCATGCCAAGCTGATAAATGATTTAAGGATGTTCGAACAAATATCAAAGAATGTCCAAGAGTATAAAACTGAGTTTGATCAAATTGTTAAATTTGTCCCTTCTATTTAAAAACGTGAAGATCAAAAGTTCTGTAATGTTCTTTATGGCTTTTAAGAGGAGAAAATATATATTTATTGTTAAATGCACTACCTTCAACGAACTGATGAATTGAGCCATACCTGTAGATATGGAGATTAATGTATCAGAAGAAGAGATTACATGGAAGTGGAAGAATAAACGCACTCAAGAACATGAAGGTTCCCGACAAAAGCAACATATGAATCATCAGAGGGTGAAGCTAATGAACAACTCTCGTTATCCCTACTACGGTAAAAGGCAACTCCTAACGTTATATTTGACTCATGGCAAGTGCATCAATTATTATATTTAGATAATAAAATCAATGATTGTCCTCTTAAGAATCAATAATAATCCAAACTTTATAATTTGACTATTGTTAAGTGCTTCAACTACTATATTATCGATCATAAAATCAATGATTGCCTCGTAAGCCACAATTTTGAAGCTCCTAATGTGGTGACAGATATAATTTCTATTTTTTAACTGTCTATCAAGGATTTTATTTAGATCTGGGGAATCGCATTTGTTCATATCATACAATATGCATAAAATGTCAGTTTCCCAATTACAGACTATCTGTCAATTACTACGCCTTCTACTTGGTGCATGATAATTAATCAGTGTATTTATAACTACTATATTATCATCAATGACGTGCATATGTCTGTTACTCCCATTTTATTTCTGATAGCTGAATTTGATGTGATATTAGTTATGAATTGGCTATCTAAATAGTTATTATTGATTGTTACAACAGGAGAATGAACTTCTGCATATCAAGTACAGTACGTTTTCGTTTTAATAATGTTAAAGGGGTAATATCTGGTATATTACCAGAACTTAACGCATGAAAGGTGATCTCTCATAGGTGTGTTGGTTATCTTGCTTGTGTAGTAGATACAAATAAAATATAGTACTAGTTTAAACAATGCACCCATGGTTCAAGAATTTGCTGATGTATTTTCTAAAAATTTATCTAGCTTACCATCTAATCATCCCGCTCGAGTTCACTATTAGCCTAATTTTGGATACCACGCCAATTTCTAAAGAGCCATGTCGCACGGTGCCGTATTAAACTTTAGGAGCTTAAGGTTCAATTGCATAAATTGCTTAACAAAGGATTTATTAGGCTTGGTGTTAAACCTTGGGGAGCAAAAATCTTGTTTGTAAAGTAGAAGGGCAAAAGCATGAGGTTATGCATGGAGTATAAAAATTTGATTTAGATGATTTATATGACTAGCTGTAACGTTGTTTGTTGTTTTCTAAGATTAACCTTTAATCTATATATAATTAGTTGAAGATTAAAAGTGATGGTAAACCTAAGATTGCCTTTCGATCTCGCTATGATCATTATGAATTTTTGATAATATCGTTTGAATTGACCAATGCGCTTGTTGTTTTTATGGATCCTATAAAAATATTCATATCTTATTTCAATGATTTTGTAATTGTACTTATTGATGATATCTTAATTTAATCTAAAAAGTGAAGATGAGCATGCTCAACTTCTCAAAGTAGCATTGAGTATTCTTTAGGAGAATAAGCCTTATTTGAAACTCTTCAAATGTGAGTTTTGGAGAGAGCTTTTCATGGAAATATTATTAATAGAGCTGAAATTTATGTTGACGATATAAGGGCAAAGTAGTAATGGATATGCTAAGATTGAACACCGTTTTCGATATTTGTAGTTTTCTGTGCATAACTGGCAATTATAAGATATTTATGAATGATTTTTCTAGTATTGTTACAAATTTGGTAGATTGACTCAAAAGTCCATTAAGTTTGTATGGTTTAATTCCTATGAACAAAGTTTTTAGCAGTTCAAGAACTGCTTAGAGTTACCTCCTATCCTCATCATTCCTTTTGGCACAAATAGGTTTCAAATCTATAGTGAAGATTCACGTCGAAGTTTAGATTGTGTTCTAATAAAACATGGTAGAGTGGCAGCTTATGCCTCTAAACACCTAAAAAATGCATGCAAAAATTACCCCTGCTCATGACTTGGAGCTAGCCTCAATTGTTGTCATATAGAAGATCTGGAGACATTAGGAAAGAGCAAACGACAGCAGCATTCAACATATCTTGATAGTATAAACATCAACCAAGTACAACCCGAGAAGACAAAAATTCATATTGTTAAAAAAACATTTCTAGTAACGCTCCTCTGGAACTAACATTTCCTACAGTACTTTCTGTTGCGTTATCATACTTCTTATTTATTTTTAAAAAACCAATGCCAAAAAAGTTGAATATGGAGTGTTATGGTAATGAAAAATGTTATAGAGCCAATATAGCTTACCATAGCTACTACTGACTTACAGGCATAGACCTCCGCTTATTCAAATAATAAAAAATACAAGCAGATAATTACAAACAACTAACGTTCTAGAGAATCAAGTAGTATGTTGCATAATAAAGAGACTTCTATTGCACATTATCCTTTCAATGAACATCAGGAACAAAAACAAAGTTTCATGTAGCCGATAAACATTAGCAAATGATAAATTGCAGTCCTCTGTCACCAAATTTAACAAACAGTAATCAAAACACATTCAGCAATATCTGCATGAACACAAATGCACTGGAAATGGATGAATAGATTTGAAACATCAAAAAATTAAAATTACAGGAAATCAAGCTGCACGATTGGAAACAATAATTAGATAATAGTTATATAAATGAATAAATGTTAGGGATGCTTCACAATGAATTCATAAGCAACAAGAAGGTTAGAATATGTTGATCGTTTGTAAGGTACTGTAACATTAAAAGACCAAAGCGTAAATAGATCGAGTTTTTGCCGAGCTAACAACATTGTGGCACCATTGTAGACTTATTTAAGTAAATTTAGATCTCAGGTAAGAACAGTCTCATCATATTCCATCATTTCATTTTCAAATGATCCTTGCAGTTCAAGTAATACAAATGTATCTTTGTGTATAATAATTAAGTGAACAGTTGAAAACCTGGTTACATCTTTCTATGACCCTATGACCGTGAACTAGAAAAGTGAGGTTAATATTTTCTTGACCTTCAGAAACATGAAGTCCACATATACGGAATTTCCAGCCAAAAGAGGCGTTTGAGACCCAATATGATTCTTTACAAAGTTTATTACCTGGAACATGCAAAAAAGCTTCATCAACATACAATTCATAATATGAGGACAAGAATAGAAACTTACAGAATAGTACCTTCAACCATTTGCTAGCAACTACTAGGTACGCAAAGAAAAAAAGCTTAATTTAAGGGAAATCATCTAAGCCCGTGCATTTATGGCCACTAGTTTCTTTGTATTTTATTGAGAAGATAATCTAAAATGACATAATAAAATCTATATCAAGTGTAACAGAGAGCGGGCTAAGCAGGCTGCATTTAAATGGGCAAGCTAAGCATCTGTCTTATTTAAATTAAAAAATAAACAAAAAAACAAATTATGTTGAAATGGGTCCCTCATGTTTGGTGGAAGTATCAAATTAGTTCATCCTGTTTCAAAAGGTTAGGACAGTAGATGTAGTAGATTTGAATTATGTTAAGAAAGGTAGAGCCATAGATGTAGACTTAAAAAGACTTGGTTAGAAAATATTAAAAATGGCATTTCTTTATTAGATTTAATTGAGAAATTAACTCTTAACATGACACAATGGAGAAAAAGGATTCATGTAGCCAACCTCACATAGTGGGATAAAGGCTTGATGTTGTTGAGTTGTTGTTTCAAAAGGTTGAAATTATCAATTTCTAAACGGCTTCAAATAGGTCCTTTTTATGTTCCTTTGCAAATTGCAATTCAATTAGATCAGATGAAATAACTTTTATTTTTTTAATTAATTATGTACTTTTCTGGATTATGCATTTTGATAATTAATAGAACAGATTGTTAAAGAAAAGAAAAGTTTATTGCTGGACATGAAGATTATACACCGGCATGGCTTACACCCATTCCTCACCCAAAATTCCCTATCGTTACATTGGAGGCAAGGCTAGCTCACTTGAGCAATTTAATGTCAAGCCTACAGAGAGAAATACTGAGAGAGAGATAGAGAGAAAGCATGCCAACTCTCAACTCCCACCTTACCTCCCCTCTATTGTATGTTGGAGGCAAGGCTATCCCACTAAATCACTCCAATGTTGAACTTAACAAGTGGTTTCTGCGTAGAAGAACTTGACTAATGTGAAACTTTAAGTACTGCCAAATTTTCACATTTCTTCTAGTTTTAAGTATCTACAAACTCAAAGGATCACACCTGGGCAATCTAATGTCAAAGTGAATCCCTCGATGCACACGAGGCGTCTCAATTGAGACGCACAAGGAGCACCTTGAGGCTTAAGCCTCATTAACTCTAATGAGACTTGCACCTTTTTTAAATGAGGCATATGCCTCAAGACATTTTTAGGAAGCGCCTCATTTGGATTAAGTATTTAAATTTTTTATTATATATTACTATTATTATTAATATATATTATATTCTATTATATTATATAATCTAGTGAATTGGGGGCAATCTCTACTTCACAAGTATTAAGAGATAAGAATCAAAGTGGGGTGGAATTTCAAAAAATAAAAATAAAATTTAATTTAAATATAATGAATCATTTTGTTGTTTTATTTTAAATTACATTTGATGCAATGTTAATTGACGTAGATAATAAACAAAAATATTATAACTCAAGAAGATTTTGAAGATACAATAAAACAAAATATGAGGATGATAGAAATATTATATATAATGACTCTTCTGAAAAATACAAAAGTAAGAATGAGGATGTCATGAATTCTAATCCTTGTGGCATATTTAAGTTTTAAGTGAGTATTTACTTTAAACTTTCATGTCATAATAATATTTAATATTGAGATTTATGGTTTATATCTTTATGATGATGAATCAACTAAACATGTTAATATTTTATTTCTATTTTTTAACATTTTAAGAATTATTGTAATTTTATAACTTTTTTTTATTTTTCTATTTCAATGTTTAAGTCTCGATCCATCTCGAGAATTATGCATCACCTCGCTAAGACAAAACGCCTCAATTCTTGATTTCACCTTTTTAGACCTTGATTTTAAGAGAAGCTCCGCAATTTCTTATTAGGTTACCTAGTTGAGAATATCACCAAGCATGAGGGAGTACTCAACATTTATCATAAAATATATTAACAAGCATAAAATTATTTACTCATAAGTTGGTATGCAATTCCAATGACACATGAAGCATTTAGAGATCAATTTAAGTATAAATATTATGCCAACTAAAAATGAGAAAGAAGAAAAAAAAGTGCTACAATCGTATTGATTTCTAGGTGTTAAGAGAAAAATCTCTTGAAGTATATTTGACTTAATATAAGAGCCTATTAGGATGAATAAAAAGGGAAATTAATAAAAAGAATATCAACAATTATGAGCATATCTTCTTACTTGGATACTCTCCTAATTTAATAATTTCTAAAATACTATGACAAAATCCAAAATTATGTTAGGATGACGATGATACAACTAGCAATGATGGTGAAAAGGTGATACAACTAGCAATGATGGTGAAAAGGTGTAAGAAAGGAGGAGAGAGCAGAAGGATCATCAATCGTCAAGTTGTAGACTTGACCAGCTTCAACACCATCAATCATCTTCTTTAAGGTGAGATCTTGAAAAACAAAATATGAGAGACAAAAAGATACAAAATAATTATGAATCATTGTAAAGCAATAATAGACAATAAGCTAATAGAACATCATGAGACATCTAAAATAGATATAAATCTTTTTAGAATACATGATGCCCTATTTAGAGAAAGGAGAGGGGGCATCAACAACAATAACAAGTGTAGTGGAGGTCAAATGGGGAAATGAAAAAGTTGGTTGTTACCTTTCACATTGGAACAAGCTCATGTATTTGTTGACTCAATTTTTTAGTCGACTCGACTTGACTCAAATCGAGCCGATTTGAGTCTCAATTTTTTACTCGACTTGACTTGACTCAAATCGAGCCGATTTGAGTTCAATTTGGGCCTATTTGGTTTGGGGGACCTAGCTTGATCTGTGATGATTGAGCCAAATTGAATTCAAATCGGCCCGATTTGAGTCGAGTCGAGTAAAAAATTGAGTCAACAAGATCTAAAACCCAAGGCGTATCTGTAGAGATAGTTGCAACATATCTAACAAAAGAAACAATATGAGATGTTGAGATATATGACTAAGAATGTTGAAGTAGTTAATCATAATCTTTTTGAGAAAGATTGCCAAAAAGTGGATGAAGCACTAGGAGAAGTTCACAAAACTAAACCAATGGTAAAGGTATGTTAAGCACTTAAAGGATAGTAAAATGTGTCAGTAGCATTCAAGATAATGGTTGGTGCAGTTGCAGTGAGGATAAGTGGAAAGTATTATGACCACAATAGAGTTCAACATTAGAACAAACAGCATGGATAAAAATTCCCTAACTATCCCTAGACACAAAGCTAACTGGTGAGAAGACAACAGTTAGAATGAAATGAACCCTAGAGTTCACCGTCAATTAAGATTTTACACTTTGCTAAGAAGGATGCAAAGTTAAGATAAATTTGGCAATAAGGAATTCTTAATTCTGTTTTTTTTCAAATAATTTGATCAATGGTGAAAGAATGGTAATGAAATAACTCGTGCTATTTCCCTCTGAATATTCTATAATACTTTTGAGTTTTGAATATGCAAATTATTTTCTTCAAGCAAAAATATTTCAAAATAGAGTGAAGACACATGAGATATTATTATTTTAAAAATATGTGAAGCGAAAAAATCTCCTATCACTTAGGTTGAATCCTAAATCTTGAAACCTAACAATTGAACAATTGATGGTTTAAGGCTATTAAGAAACAAGGTAAGAACTTGACGGTGTCATTGTTTTCTAGAGGAAAGAAATGAATAACATTTTTTACGAACTCATCAACAAACAAGCTGACAGTTATGCTGAAGACTTGATGATCAAGAATAAGTTCTGTAAGTGTCACTTATAAAATATACGAATCATATTGAAGCCTTGCGGCCCTTGCGTCAATGTGACCTAAATTGAAGCACTTAAAATCTATGTTTGGGTTACCTCAAGGAAGTTCTATGGTTTTCCATATGACAACACAGCATTGAAATCAGCCTATTTAAGATCAAGGCAATCCATAATGTGAAACCACCTATAAGCCTTGCTCAGCCAAGTCACTTTAAGGTAAACTTGCATTCTTGTGTTACTTTCTTTTAAATTTATCTAGAAGTTGCCAAGCATTTGTTGTGCTTGCTAAGAAAATTACAAGGTTCAACAGAAAAAAAATTGTCAAGTTTTTGATAATATTAAACACCACCTGATCTCACCTATCATGCTTGTAACTCTAATATAAGGTGAACCCCTCATTTGGTATAAAGCTGCTTTTCATGAACCTCTTGATGCCCTTTTAGCTTAGACTAATGAGCAAAGAAAAGAGAATGCAGTCAGTTAACTTAGTCTTCAGTAATTCTAACCCAAATTAAATATCCACCTAGAATAAAAGGTTATTTAAAATTACTATTGAATTTAAATTGAAGAAAGAATCCTTCCCAGGCTCTGTTTAAATTTAAATATATCTAACTAGTTCCTCCCCATTTCTGTCCTACTGCGTGCTTTTTTCTAAATCACTTTTCTGCAATCCTAACTGGCCCCCTCCCTCTCTCTAAAAGTTTAGGAAAATACCCCTTGGCTAGAAAAAACAACTTTACCTTCATAGAACATGAGGTGATGTTACCCATCCACCCTTCCTTTCCACTTACCCGACCCTCAAGCCCAACCCCTCACCAAAAATCGCTCTAATCAAAATTCCCTCGTCTCTCTAAAAAATAAAAAAGCATAGTCCTACTCCTAACCCTATAAAATCTTAGCAATATAAACCTTAATATTAGACTTTTTTTCTTTTTCTTTTCTTTTTTAGCTTTGGAAATTTGCTCATACTTTAAAAAGAAAACTTCCATAGCCAAAAATAAAATAAATAAAGGTATATGAATTTTCTCCATTTACAAAACAGTTATACTACAAAATAAATTATCTTAAATTCATGAAATTTGATTCAAGAATTATTAAATAAAGATCAATCTTGAAGAGATGCTAGAACGTTTCAAAAGGTTCTAAAATTACATGATTTTATGGGTGTGATATAAATGGTATTGTATATCCTTTGACCTTTATCTCTATGAGACAGTTGTCCATTCATCTATTCTTCTTGAGGATGTGTTCCCTTCGTATCATCATCAATATCTACGCCCTTTATCTCTTATAGACATGTTCCATACAGGAGGAATTCACAAGTTCGACAGTACAACAAAAACTTCTCAATTTTTTCTCAGTCAACATTTAAACTCTATAAAATAAAGTTCGTTGCACCCTTGAAGTAATGATGAAGGTCAAGAAAATTATCTTTGTATTTTTCTATTAATTCACATTTTTTTGTCTTTGTTTTAATTATTATGAGCAACTTGATCATTCGTTAGTTTAAAAAAATCTTGGTTATTTAGTCTTATCTTTTAGGATCTTCTACTATAAAAAGAGATTCAGGAGCCGAGTAATAGTAAGAATATCAAATTATGATAATTAAAATGAGTTGATGGTTTGCATAATTTCTTCCTTCTAGGCTATGTCCCAGGTTTCTCCTCCCTTTAAACTATGCACCAGTTTCTTCTATGTCCATCTTGACAATTCAAGCTTCCACAAATTTCTCATTGCGTCTCTCTACATCATCGTTTGAAACATCATTATTTTGAAAGAGAATTTAATGATAATCTTGAACCAAATGATGTAATAGGATGCATTATCACATCAAACGTCATGAAAATTGTGCTTCAACATATACATCCATACCTATAAAAATGCAAAGAATAATATAATTAAATCATCGGTTTCAGCACCAAAACAACTATAAATGGATAATATCTCAAGGAAAACAAAGGTTTAACTTGATAAAATTTCAAACATGCCTGTTCTTCAGCATCTTTCTCAGTTATCGTGCTTTGCAAAACTCTTTCTGTCAAGCCTAAAGAATTCAAAAACTATGATTAACACATTATTTTTTGCACCCTTTAAAATGGTTTGGCTCCAAAATTTTTGGATGAAAGTTTCAACCCATCTAGTGGACAACAGCAGACACGACATACCACTAGCAGCATGATGTTCTCTACACCATTCTCCCATGTTATCCAAGCACTCCTTGCTCTGGTTAATTACTAAATCAGGACCCTGCATAGTTCAAAAAAGATTATAATAATAAGGTCAGGTCACTGTTTCTTAATGTATCACTTCACCAATGAAAGAATAAATACGCTATAACACAATAAAATCAGTTCTATGTAAGGAAAAACCCTTGAACAACATCAACGTTTACGTAATACTTCCCCATTTTTTTATAAGACATGTAAACAGACACATAAGCAATTGCATAAGAATTGATAAAATCCCATAACTTTTGGAAATAAGAGTTTAAGCATTACTCAGCACTACCTACAGAAAATATAGTATTTCAACACATTATCAAGGTGAAGTCAGTAGGGAAGTATCGAATCCTAATAAAATATGTTATTTTAACCAAAAAAAATGAAAATGACTTTTTTAAGTGAAGCCATTCTGAAAACTATCATCTGGAAGTCCTAACAATATGAAAAGACAAAATAAAATAAAATGTCAAGTAGTCACCTCCATGGATGTGGTCAATTTACCATCAGTTATAACACAAGCTATTTCCAATATTCTATCAACTTCAATATCCAGTCCTGCATTTAGAATAACCGTTAGAATTTTACAAGATCAGCAATGATAACTGACTATTTACATTATAGGGTCAAACCTGTAGACTCAAACCCCTGCACATGGAAGAAGAATTGACAGGGTCCGCAATACAATGAATGTCCCAACTGAATTCAAAATATATGCTAACTACAAACCTAATGCTTTGCAAGCAAACTGCGACGCCGACAGCGTTGGAAGCGACAAAATGATATTCTTTAAACACTCATATGACGGGAGTGTTTACAATAAATCATAATCAAATGAGTTCATTTTCAAAAATCAAGCTTCAAGCTCAAATACAACTATTTTTCAAGCAATGCTCTTGATGATGGACACATTAACAAAAAAATCTCAACGGAAAAGACTATATTTCTAAAATGCCCCCAAATTCTAAAAGAAAATCATTTTGGACTTAAATCACAAATAATAATAATAATAATAAATATAAAACAAAATTACAAAAAATATAAAAAATTAAGTGAAATCAACTTCTATAAGATAAAAGCAAAATATATCCACCCTCCACAATAGCTTATCAAGGCTGAAGACAAGTTAAAGATAACCACAACTCACAATGCACAAATGTCAGTGAATCACTATGACCACTCTCAAAAGGTCTCAAGTCTATAAGGATATGGCACATGTAATTTAATCAGATGATTTTGCTGCAAAATGTAACCATTAAATTACAAACAACGCTAAAGCCCAAATATTTCAAAATGACTCGGATCATATGGTGTACTTGATAGGACACAAAACATTCAACTAGCTAAAGTCGACTTAAAACTATTCCCTTAGATAGATATCCACCCCAATCATATAAGGTCTACTATGCAGCCATTGATGTCAACAAGGATCCTTTGATCATGTTGTGTCTATTACTTCCACTGACTAAGTAGACTAAGTGATGTAGAACTATGTAAGAATGCATTGAATTTTGTTTAGAATTTTGCACAACTTTTGATTAGAGCAACAGTGAAGACAACTAGTAGTAATTTAAACAACGAAATAAAACGAGAAAGGGGTCACGCCCGCTTAGGCTAAATCACATAACCAGAGATTTGAAACTTTCATAATAAATTAGAAAATAACGTTATGCCTGAATAGTAGCTTCAATAAGAATCCCTAATCTAACAATAAGAATTAGTAAGCAAAGAAGTGCACTCAAAACCCTACGTTTACTAAGCTTTAGCAGGAGCAGATGGAAGCGTCCTTCGTGACTGCAATCACTCACAAGAAGATTAAGGTTAAGAATGTCACGAGGAGTAGGAAAGACCTTCGTCAAGGATCGGCGGTGATCTTCCACTCAACGCCTTCAAGTTGTTCTTCAATTGCTTCCACCAGAGTATCCAGAATGCGCTCAATGTAATCTTCCACAATGTGATCGATCTTCGGATTAACGTCAAAGAAAGTTGACTGGAGGATATTTATGAAGCCGTCCTCGTCGTAGGTTAGGCCATATTCAGTTTCTGGGTCGGCCATTCATAGATGCACGATGATCAAGTCTTCCCACGGCTTGCTATAACTTTGAATGTTGTTGTAACGTCTTTCCAAAATCTGAAATAAATTTCAGATTTTAGGAAAATTAAAGGATGGGGATTCAAGGGGAAAATCCAATCCTTAATTCCGGTGGGGAGTCAAGTGGAGAGAGGGGGATTTGAGAGAGAGAACGGACGGGTATAGAGGGGGAGGCCGACGACAATTGATGGGGGAAGTAGGGAATTTGTTTCCAAATTGCAAGGATTGATTTTGGAAAGAAATAAGGAGGTGTAGGAGCTTTGGAAATTTCGGCTAAGAGGGAATTAGGGTATTTGAAATTATTTCCAAAGTGAGGGATTGGATTTAGGAAATAATTAAATGAGCATTAATGGGCTAGGGAGACAGGGGTCGGCGGCATCCAAAGGGGCTAGAAAATTGAGGGCAATTAATTGGGGTTCCTATTTTGGATTTAGGAATTAGGAAAGTTTTAAATTACATCCAATTTAAATTTTAAATTCAAATAGGATGAGTTTAGAAACTTTCCTAAAATAGAAGAGTTAAATTAGGAAAGATTTTGAATTCATGTTCCAATGATTTTGAATTTCAAAATTATCCTAAATTAATCCTCAACCCAATTGGGAAACTCAAGGGAGAAGGGAAGTGGGTGATGGCCAGCGGCTAGGGGGCTAGGGTCGGCAGCATGGGGGATTTCGGGTATGGTGGCCGGCGGCTTGTGGGGGAAAATTTTGTGGAGCTCGGTTAGAAGGAGACGATGACTTGGACATGGAGGCGGTTTGGATGCAAGTTGATAGATAGTGGAGGTGGAAGGGGAATGACAAAAGATAAAGAAGAAAACCACGAACCCGGCCTTCTCCAAGGTTGGTGGGTGATCCGATCTCACTCTCCTAGGGATTTCTCTCGACTCTCACTCTCAAGCTCTCACAAGAACTCATGCACGAAAGAAATTTTAATCAATCATTCATTACTTGAAAAATAAAACAAGCGGCTATAAATAGCCTAGTACATGAGACTCAAGAAATAAAGACGAGAATGCCCTCGGGGCTTACAAATGACACCCCTTTATTAAAAGGGTACAATGGAAAATAAAATAACATAAAATAAAACAAACACACGACGCATTAAAAACAATACAATCATAAATCAAAAGTACAATACTTGATCGTGGTCGTAGATCGGCGGCCACGCCTCTGATAAAGCTTCCACGATCTGATGTCCCATCACTAAGGTCCATAACAATAAGGGACGACGAAATTGTTACTCCATTAGATCTTAATCAAGTTTGATATCATTCTCCCCACCATCAGCTTTAAGCTAAATGCGGTAAACTTTACTCTATCCTAAAGATAAAAACGGTTGCTCCTATAAGCTAAGCATTTAGTGTTTATTGACTAGTTTTAATTAAAAGTTCTCTTCACCGGGTGGGATAATTAATCATAAAGTCTTACACCTCTGACAAATCTAAAATCAAATCATAAAGTCCTCAAAAATGAGTGTGCAATCTTTGGATAGTATCTAGAATCCAATCTCTATCTTCTGAAATCTTGACCCAGAAAAAATACTCTCTTAGTAGAAGCACAAATTTTCGGAAACACTATCTTGAGAGGAAACCCCAACAGTTTGAGGAAACGAATAGAAAGGGATAGAGATGTCTTGGGAGGATTGGAAGTGAGTTTTATTGGCCTGTTTATAGGAAATCCCAAGAAGAACATGGCCTATTTATCAATTCTCAAACAAACTCCACAAAAGAGGAAATCTGAACTATAAATAACAAACTAAATAACTATAAATTAACGGATAATTACAAAATAATGCATATCTAGACTTTAAAATTCAAAACTCATCATTATCCTACGGTAATATGGATTTCGCTCAAATGTTCTAGGCTTCCTACCTCCTGGTCTTGGTCATCAAGCCTCCAATAAACATTTTTTTCACTAAATGACTCTTAACAATTTTTTCAATCTGATATCATAATAACTATCAGCAGCAGCCTCCATCAAGAAATCAGATGGTCCAAATTATAAATTGACTTGGTCTCCAAATCTCTTTACAATATGATGTCCAAATTATTAGGAAGTTCATTCTCATGAGCTTCTTTGAAGTGGACGGTCAAATTACATATCTCCTTTATGATCTTATCCCCAAATCACATGTTCAAGTCTTTCATAAGACATAATTTCAAATTCTTAATTGGGCCTATTAGGGTGAATCAAATACTCAATGGAGTAGACTTCAACTTAACAATAAGCCAATGATGCCTATTTGAAGTAAGATTGACTCTAGCTTAACTCATGCCTCACCTTGGGTGGCAACCCACACACACAACATGTTATCCTCGATCACACTATTTAATCATCCATGAGCAAGGGATCAACCTTCGAGTATAATTATTGAGTCAAATATACATCATGCATACCAATAATGTGCCTAAGCGCCTCTACATCACAAATCATGTATGCCATCCACCTTTTGTACCTTATAGTGCTCTCCTTTTGGGTGAGATAAAAATTAACTTTGATAGCTAAATTAGTAGTGCCAATGCATTTGAGATGCACTAGACCTATTGCATACAACTGGCAAATTTTAACATATAAATGTTCAAGTCAAATAGTTGAACCTTGGACTCAGCTCAATAAGACTCTAAGCACCTCAAACCAAGATTTCCATAATAGTATTATTGGACCTTTAGAACTCTAAACCTTATAATGAGAGGATATCCATATTGGCATACTATCTTACCTTGGTCAACTCAAGATACCTATAAGAAGACAAATCTTGGCTACTAATCAAATTCCTAAGATATTGTGATTCAACTCATTTTTTCACTAACAAATTGGGTCCACTAGGAGATATGAGATTAATAAACTATGGGATATTGATCAGATTGACCCATTTTGAATGTCTTTTCCTGCACCCTCAAAGCCAAATCAACATCCATAATTAAGAGTGTTTTCTTCATCTTCTGAAAGATATAATTAAACGTAAGGATTTGTGCCACAATCCGTGAGACAAAATAAACCCTAGTCAATTATGCCAACTAGCTAAAGGAAGTTTTTAGAACCCTTTCAACTCAATCTTTCATTGAAATCCACGATGTTGCTCCACCTGAAATTCCAAATGAACAAAAAGAACTTAAAATTCAAATGCTAAGCCTATTAAAGCCTACCCAAGATTGAGTAATTAGTGTGATATTAACAATTATCAATAAAAATATCAGACGATAAAGTAACATATGGTTCAATCTATTACGCAAAAAAATGGAGATATAAATGAGGATATGGCTTCTAGAATTAAGGCAAAATAGTTAAAATGGAGAAGTGGCTCAAGAGTATTATGCAAAAATAGGACATCATGATGATTAAAGGTCAACAATTAGGTCGATGATTTTATATAGATTTGTGACTTTGTGTTAGGAAGAAAAAGTTTTCAATGCCAAAATTAAGTGCGGTAGAAACTACAATGTTAAGATGAATGTGTAACAAAACGATGAAAGATTAACAAATGATTATACTTGAGGAATTGCAATAATGATATATATTAGAGATAAAGTAATTGAAAATATACTCGAGTAATTTGTACCCGTACAATGAAGATTAGAAAATGAACCTAATAGACAAGTAGATAAAATTAATGTTAGAAGAATATAAAGAAAAATGTGTAAGCCTAAGATAACACATATGGAAGTTGTTTAAAATGATTTATGAAAATTATAGGTTCACCCCTCAGACAACACTCAACAAGAAGGAATAAAAAATAAGAATACATAAAACTAACCTCAAATAGTTAGACAAAGCTTGGTGATGATAATGATGCTGATGTTATTTCAAACTTCACCTTATAGAGATTAAGATCTTCAATATCATTACAACAAGACAACTATCATTTATTGTAAACTTCATACATGTCCATAGCCCAAAATAGCACGTATCATGGCGCATGGTACAATGAAATGCATCCGTTGTGCCATTTTTAAGAAGCGGCACAAGGGTTCAAAGTAGTGCGCCATTTGCACTATGCACAAGCAATAACGCATAGCCCCATAGCACGCTAATCCAAATTTGATAATTTAGTATTATAAATTAAAATTTAAATTAATTTTTTTTCTAATAGTTCCCACATGCACTAAAGCTCTTATCCCATCGATCAATAGGTTCCCACACGCACACGTTGCATCGTCTCACTCGGCTAGGGTATCATCTCACTAGTGTGATTTTGGCCATGCACGCACTCCAGCCTCATCTCGGCCACAAAACAACTACCCAATCTTGATTCTACTCAACTAAAGCGTCGTGCACAGCAAACTGCCTTGTCATCTTCGCATGTTGCACGCCTTTTCTTCCTTGCACATAACTTGCAAGTCTAGTTGCATGCTTTGTCTTCCTTTAACAATAACATCACTCCTTATCTTCCACACACAACAATCACCACATCTTGTCTTCTTCAACAAAGGTATCTTTTACGAATATGACACTAACTTTGCTATTTTCAAATTGTATTTTTTTATCAATTTTTTCTAATGTACATATGTCAATATTAGTTATCACTATCATTACTGAGTATTCGAAAGAATTTCGAATTTAATTCAAACTGTAATTAAACATTTATAGTTGAGGTGTTGAGTACTGATGCATTCAAAAAAAAAATACTGGAACTTAAACATCAATTTCATCATTTTTATTATCGTCATGGTTTATCTTTCGACTTAATATTCTTTCATTTTATTCTACATTTTTATTCATAATTTTAAAATATTTTATGTCATCCTTAGAATGGTGTGCGTCATGTCATGCACTATGCGATAAAGCTCCATCAAGGCCATTAACGCTATATTGCTCTATTCATTGTTGACAAGTACAGTAAACTCAAATATCAAAATTGATTTGGATTCTTCCTTTTATCTTGTTGAGATTAAATATAGTTGTACTAATAAAGACATGTAATTTCTCTTTTAAGCATTTTTTTTAGTTTTACCATTTTAAACCTTATGCGGAATTTACAATTATTGTTTAAAATTGCGCAATATGAGGCTCGTCTTGAGGCTGCATCAACACAATTCTAGTGAAAAACGTCTCAAGGCTTATGCGAGTTTTTTTATGAGGTTTGCGTTTTGAGTTTTTTTTATGAGGCATGCGCCTCAGCTTGGTTGAGACACGCATTGCCTTGCTAGCGTGTGTGTGTGAGTATGTGCCATGTGTGTGTGTATATATATATATATATTTATTTATTATTTATTTTATTTAAATGCTAAAGTAAAGCCCGAACAAATCATGCCTTAATACACTCCCGAGTCGCAACAACTTCCTCTCGACTATCTCAACCTCCAGCCCATCGCCTTCACCACAGCCACCACCGTTATAGTCGTTGTCAAGGATCCCTTGAAAGCCGCACATCACTACCCCATCTAAAAATTTTATAATATTAATCTCATCTTTATGCAGATAACAAATATTTTTTTTTTTTATTCTAAGGCTTACGCCTTAAAATGCCTTGAGCCTTAAGCCTCACCTTACGAACAAAAAATAACTCAATACCTAATTGCGCAATTTTAAACCTTGTTTATAATTCATGTTCTTATTTTTGCTGCATATTTAATCACAATCTATTTTAGATGCTTGCTACTTCTTTCTAGATTTTATCATGTAAATACATCAACAACAACAACAACATCAAGCCTTTATCCCATTACATGGGGTCGGCTATATGAATCCTTTTTTAGATTTTATCACGTAAATACATAATAGATACAAATATAAGCTTCGTTGAGTACCAACCTCCCACATCCCCCATCCCAAATGCCCTAATGTTTTGATAGGATTTGTTGGCTCCTATTAATGTTGCTCACGATTGTGTGAGGCGCCATTTTATTTGTTGGTGCTAATGGGCTCATTGATTTCCTTACTATATTTTGGGTTTTGCATTAAAAAACAACGAAGAGCACATGTTCCAAGTCCTTACGCTGTTTTTTTTGCTTACTAATATCCACCAGCACATCTGTACTTAATGCAATTCCATGCAGTATTTTGCCATCACCATATACAGTAAATCCCCTCCCGTCTAAAGTTATTAAATTAAAAATATATAACAAAATTTAGAAAGGGACTTTTAATTGTATCTCTTATTTAAAGTTGCTTCTATAAATCAAATCCCATCATCATGGATCATTAAGTTGTCCTATTGAAGTTTTCCCTATGCATGGTGTTTGATTTATAGTAAAGATAAAACCTAATGTTACGGTGGTGGTGTTGTTTGGATGAGATGTCAAAAAAGTGAATGAATGAGAAGTCAGCGGTGGTAACAAGGTGCTTAAGCAAGAGAGATGAATCCACTTCAAAGAACCCGAAAGCAAGAGTATGATATTATGAAATATGTATGTAGAGGTTTGTAAATGACAAAAGGCATGACGGGTAAATTGTCAACTCTAGTTCTCACTATAATTACTAAAAGTAGGACACTGTGCGTATGCCATTCTATGATAAAAATTTCTTAAAAGCTTTGTCTATTGTGTAACACGAAAAAGTTGTTTGAGAGGGAATGACTAATTCTTCAGTATATTTGGCTCACCAAAACGAATGTTTTCTATGATGTATTAGGAATTCCATGACGCTCAGTGCACAAGACTTTCATGTTTATCTGCTATGTATGTGTAAGAAAATACTATTTTTTAAGACTTTGATGATGGCTCCATCAAAGTAAGAATAGTTGGAAGAGTATTTCCTTAATAGAGATATATATAAAAAGACCTAACTACGCTGCAAGCAAAACTGAAAATTTCAGTGTAATGAACGTGTTATGTTTGATAATGTAAATACATTGTGGATCAACATTATAACAGAACCACTAGCCTTAACCCGATTGTTTAAAGTCGTTATCATACATGTCAATGGCGCAAAATTGCGTGCGTCATGATGCACGGTACGACGTGACGCACATACGACATTATTTTCTTTGCACGACACAACACATCAAAATAGCGCGTGCTATTTTGCACCATGCATGGGCAATGGTTCATGGAACAAGACACAAATAGCACGTGAAATTTTGTTAACATGTTATAAAATATAATTAATTTTTAAGTTTTATATTAATATCATAATTATTTATTAATCCATTAAACATCAAATAAATTAAATATAAAAAAAAAATAAATGATTCAACTTTTTGTTGGATTTAAAGTTGTCATTTTTGCTATTTGACATGATTTGGGCTAAATTATGCTTAAATCCTGTTCAAATCTATTGATGTAAGTTTCTTCAGAATTTAAATTTATCATTTTTCATGCTTTGAAGGATGTTTATAATTAAATTGCCCAAATCAACCTATTGTTTGCTATTAATGGTATTATATATATTGTGTACCATGTTTAAAATGGCATGCGCCTAACAATGCGCTGTGCACCATAGCTCCACAGGGAACTTTGTGTCGTGGTTCGCCATTCGCCATTAACAAGTATGGTCGCTATATAAATCTTTAATCTACATTCAATCCCAATGAATGATGAACAAGGTGTTAACTCTATTTTTGTAAGCTTTCTAGCACAAAATCTAGTTCTGTTTGCTTGGGTCCACATGCTTCCTTCATAATTGATAAGCAATAACTCCATCCACTCCTTATCATGCATATTTGTTCAATAATTCCTGCCATGGTCTCTCCTATTATTTCAAAGTTATGTTTGGATGTATATCTAAATCTAGCAAGTGCAATATGCTATGACTTAAAATTGTAACAAGTAATTTATGAGTGGGTTAATGTGTTATTCAGTCATGCTTGTTTATTATATAGTTAATGAGTCATTGTAGTCTTGAAATATCTCCTCTTTAGGAGTACTTGGCATGAAAATGAAATGAAAATTTTCCTTGTATGCGATATTCTTCTTCTTCTTCCTCCACCTTCTCTCAAGCCTGCATTTTTTTTTTGTTTCCAACGAGCTAGAAATCATCGTTTATTGTTGCAATCCTTCGCGGGTCAATAAAATTATTCACCCCTTAAAAACCGACCTTGCCCTCAACGTCAAATCATATAAAAACCAGATAAATCCACCTCCGTCAGTATTTTTAGGTCATGGAATGTTGAGGCAAACCATGGCGAAAGTATAGGAGGGTGGGCGGCCTATCAAGCTACACTTACAATAATAACGAAGTGGCAATTAATGTGTAACCACCCTTTCAATTGGTTCTTACAATTGCTCTAATGTGATCGGAGTTAGTTGGGGCATGCTAGGAATATCTTCAAAACTTGTGGACAATAGAAAACTGTAGTTGTGGAGCAAGAGAGGGGACTTTGACGTTCATTTGAATCAAACAATGAGTTTGAACAGATGTTTGGATCTCAAGTTGAATCAAGCAAAGAGCACGAGCAAGTTTTTAGATTGTGGATTGGACTACTGGTGTAGGCAAGAAGGAGTTGATGACCGATTGAATCACATAAGGGACTCAAGCAATGCTTGTCATTTGTTAATAACCTGAATGCATCACAAGTTATTAGCTTTTCATTTTTGTACTAAAAAGTTGCATGTCGTGGCCTGAATGTGTATAATACGGCTAACTTTTGAATGCTCCTTTCAGAAAAGTTGGACCTGAGATTCAATTGTCACTCAAACTTGAATTTGAGCCCAATAAGTCGTCAATTAATGATGCATATATACTCCCAATTCTCACCAAGTTTTTGGTCAATTTTGTCAAAGCAGTTCGATTCATTGATTGTTGAACTAATTTTAGTTGTTGTTGCTCTTAAGAGGCATTTCATCAAACAAGGATCAAGTTATGTCAAAAGCCCAATAAGGATCGAGCTATGTGCCAAAACCTAGCTAATTTTAGATGGAGGCAAGAGATGTAGATTCAAATGGCAAGAGAAGTAGATCAGAGCATGACAAATGGCAAGAGAAGTAGATCATGACAAATGAGGTTGCCACAAATTTGATGAGGGATAATTGGAGATAGAGAGATCTTGTGGTTTGAAATGTCGTCATAGGGCTTGAAACTCTATGTAAACGATGCCAGAGTGAAGAATTAGGAAGGAAAAAAAAGGCGTGTATGATCTAGGAATAGCAGCATAGTGGGGATTTCGACAAGAGGAGTTCGACAAAAATTATGCGGAGGTGACTACGAGAGTCGCGGAAGCAAGTTTGGTGGTGTGGGAGACAATGGAGTTGGTGAATCTTGAAGCTTTGTGAGAGATAGGGAAGAGAAGGCGGAAGTCTAGAATAATATTGTGCAGGTTGGTGGAGACAATGTGCAACCAAAGGCAAAGATCTATCAAATATGGAGATAATGGTAGCGAACGCAAGATCTAGTTAGGAGATCAAGATTGACAAATGGATGTGATTAAATTTATTTTGTTTTTTCTTTGATGAGGCCGATGGAATAGTGGATGATAACATAGAATGATAACAACACCCAATAGTGGGAATGATAACAACACCCACACCCTAATGGTGGAAATGATAAACTAGGCTACGTATCTAGAAGTATGGAGGGGAGTAGTTGCGTCGATGTCAACTGGGCAAAAAATCTAGCGATGGAGATGAGATATACTAATTGACGAGCACCAATAACGAGTATCTCAACAAGAACACCAACTTTTATGACCTCGAAGGATCACAATAGTAAATAACAATTTCAAGCTTGCTATAAACTCTAGAAAATGGAGGATTCAAAGAAGTTGAAGGAAAATGAAGGAGAATATCTCAAACAAGGAGATTTTTCTTTTCATGTTGCACACCAAATCTCCTAAAGGAGATGATATTTAAAGACTACAATGACTTAATAACTACTTTAATATGCAAAAATATGATTCAATTACATATTAATTTACATAAAAACTAAGCATTGCAATTATAAAGCATATCATAGTAGAGCTTTAGAATTTAAGATTTATAGATCTAATTTATAAGTATAAAACTTTAGGATGCTTTTAAAAATCAAATTAAAATATTCTCCTAACAAGAAAAAAAATTGCCAACATAATGCAAATATTGATTCCCAACCTGTCATTTCCAAGTCAATCCATACCAAAGGTAGTTTATAGTTTCCTGATAATGATGATGATAATTGAAGAACCTTATTGTTAGATTTATGACTTTTAGAAGGAGCTCTTTTCACTGTTAATTCACCGGTATGTTCATCACCATCACCTGCCACAAGATAAGTTGCAGAAATTAAGTTAAGGTACAACTTCAAAGGGTTTTTTGTGTTTTGTGAATTTTCCATACATTCATATTTAGTATATGGATATCACAAGAAATGCAATAACAAGTTAAACTACTCCAAAGAAAATAAAGTTATTTAGGTGGTAAATGAAAAGTTAGATTTCTCATGATTGAATAGCCCTGTTTATGAATATTATAGATTCAGAAAACTAAAAATAAGCTAAACAAGTTTCATTTGTGTATACATCTTGCTAAAAAAGTGCTGAATTTGTTTTACGGGGCTGTTTTTCAACGAGTAGAATTTAAATCAATTAGGATTTAGTAAACCTTGAGAGGACTAAAATAAAAAAATTGTTTGGCATGACAAATTTTAAATATTGCTAAATCCATATAAATTGTTTGTTGTTCGTTCCTGGATTTAAGATTTGAAAGAGTAATAAATCCTTAAATCCATTGAATCCTGTCACTGGAATGATTTAACAAATCTTGGATTTAATCAATAAAATGAGCGAAATGAGACTTATCAAAACAATAGGATAGGATTTGAAATCTATAAAATTCTGTTTGGCAAGATTTATGTTAAATCTCACTTAAATCCTTCCTAAAATAGGATACCAAATAAGCCAATATTTTTATGTATTCCCTTCTCAAAATACATACAAAGTATATTTAGCAAGTCAAAATGCCCCTGAAGCATATGATGCTGGTAATAGAGTTCTTACAAGTGCAATTAAAATTTAGCGATTCATATGCTTGAAAAACGGAAAATTGAACAAGTAATTAAGGTTCGTCATTATAAGTTAGCTATCTCACTATAACATTGTTCAACCAAATAAATGTGTGCTCAGCAGCGCGTAGCAAAAGTTCCTTCAACGAGATCAATAAACACAATTTTATAAAACATCTCTTCTTACCAGATATTCGCCCAGAGCTTTCATCAATGGCGGATACAGCATTCGGGATGGCAATCTGCTCCTTATCGTCTTCTGCGTCCAAATTAAGGACGGAGAAGAAGTTCGAAAGCCCGCTCATGCTCCAATCCGGGAAGACCTATCTGGCACGAGAAAATTCTTCAAGCAAAACGTAGGGCTTTAGACTCGAATCCCAATCGTATAATAGTCACTAAACCCTAATTCGTGTTCCAACTCCTAATTTAATCTCTGATATAAGTTGAACGCTTCAAAGTTATTATGGAGCGTTTGGTATGCCGAAAATTGAACGAAAATTTTATAGAAGTCAAGGAGTTTTAATATTTGATTTTTCTAAAAATTGCATAATAAATTTTTTGATAAATTTAGAATTTATTTTTTAATTTAATATTTATATATTTAAAAAGTATTATATTTGCTTGATTTTTAAATGCACTGTAAATTTTTTTATCATTGGCATTGCTCACCGTATATGGAGTGTAATTTTAATAGATCTAAAACGGAATATATGGAGTGTAATTTTAGTAGTAATAGACCTAGTGAGGGGATTGTGACTTTGGGCGATCAAGTCATAATAAGAGTACATGTTTTAGATATCTTAGATCTATTGTTCAGACTTTAGAGTGATGGTGAAATAGATGGGGATATTATCAGCAGAATTTAAGTTGGATAGTTGAAGTGGAGAAATGCATTGGGCTTGTTGTGTGATAGAAAAGTACCCCTCAAAATTAAGGAAAAATTTTATAAGATGGTAGTAAGGCCTGCAATACTTTATGGTGCTGAATGTTGGTCATTAAAAGAGAAGCATAATACTAAGTTAGGTGTGGCATAAATGAGGATGCTCAGGTGGATGAGTGGCTTTATCCTTAAAGATAGGATACGAAATGAGCATATACATGAAGAGGTTGGAGTAACTCCAGTAGAAGATAAGATAAGAGAGAGTCGCCTTAGATGGTTTGGTCACATAAAACGGCAGCCTTCCAATGACCCGGTTAAGAGAGTAGAGGTATTAGATTTGACTTATGTTAAGAGAGGTAGAGGCGGACCTAAAAAGACTTGGTTAGAAAATATTAGGAATGACCTTTCTTTATTAGATTTAAACGAGAATTTGACCTTTAATAGGACACAATGGAGAAAAAGGGTTCATGTAGCCGACCCCACATGGTGGGATAAAGGCTTGATGATGTTGTTGTTGTTGTTGTTGGCACTGCTCACCGTAGTCGAATGCCACCACTGTTGCTGCCCATCGCCCACTACTATTGCCATCAGCCAAGGGCCGCCTCAATATTTTTTAAATTTTACGATGCATTTATTTTATTTTAACTCAAATAAATAAGGCAGTCACATACGTCCATTATATATTTGATACGTCCTCCAAAAAATTGTCTTGATCGGGCACGAATCTCGATGCAAAATCAAGTTGGAAACTTCCAAAATTAAGTTGGAGATCATCTCAACTCCGATTTCAACAAACTTATAGTCAAACCGAGCGTCATGGAAATACAAACTCAACGACACCAAATTCAACCCAATAGGTCCAAATCAAGGACTCGAAGCGTTGTTGGAAGGTTCAAACCACAATTTGGATTACCAAACATTTTTCAAATATATCAAGCTTATAGTTGAATCGAGCGGCTCAACGAAACGAATCGAACAAGCCCAAGATTGATGAATTCCGACATCATTAGGGCTTTCCAATGTCTGACGAACGGTATATGATGAAGGGATTCAATATCGGTCGTCCATCCAACCACTAAACATTTACCCATGATCTCTCATCTATTTACAGGTTATGCCACTCTAGAAAATCTTTAAATAGACCCCTCATTCCTCTTGAAAGAGGACTGGAGCAAGAAGAGAAGAGAAGGAAGAAGCTCCTCCTCAACCACCGCCGGAGTTTCGCCAGACCACCGTCGGACCTTCGCCTTACGCCGTTGCTCCGCCGAACCACCACTTAAGGCCGTCACATCCGCCGGACCACCGCCTGACGTCGTTGCTCCGCTGAACCACCACTTGAGGCCCTCACCTCCGCCGGACCACCGCCTGACGCCGTTACTTAGCCAAACCACCTCTTGAGGCCCCCACCTCCGCCGAACCACCGCCTGACGTCATTGCTTCGCTGGACCACCACTTAAGACCCTCACCTCTACCGGACCACCGTCTGATGCCATTGCTCTACCAGACCACCACTTAAGGCCCTCACCTCTGCCGGACCACCTCTTGACGCCGTTGCTCCGCCGGACCACCACTTAAGATCCTCACCTCCGCCGGACCACCGTCTGACGTTGTTGCTCCGCCAAACCACCACTTGAGTCCCTCACCTCTGCCAGACCACCGCCTGACGTCGTTGCTCCACCAAACCACTACTTAAGGCCCTCACCTCCGCCTGACCACCACCTGACGTCGTTGATCCATCGAACCACCACTGTTGCGGATCAATGGTTTATGATTTTGATGATAGCAAACATTTTTATTTCTGTACGACTGCCTTATGTACTGACATTTTAGGTTCACACGATCGGACTGCAAATTAGAACCAGCTCAAGATTGGGTAGACTAGGTCTGAGTCAGTTTGTACACTTTTTCCTTTCTTGAGTCTATTATATTTGTTGTGGCTCATAATGCCTTGTAACGTATAAGAGTTTCTGACTGTTCACTAGAGTTTACTGTTTTTGGTAACATCATCCTGGACGATATTTATATCGGCCGGACGATCTATTCAAAAGTAGAAACCCTAATTAGGGCATGCTCATTAAAGCAGCCGTCATTATGCAAAACACATCGTCCTGGACGATTTTGTATCAACCAGGACGATAGGCTCAATTCAGAAAGAATATGTCGTCAGATCTACTTAGGAAATTCTTATTTTTGGATATCAGTCTGGTGCATCGGCCTGGACTATAAAATATCGGCCAGGACGATCCAGGACAATTTTTACAAAATTTCTCTGGCAATTTTGGAAAGCAATTAATGGTGATTTCGCCCGGCCGATTGCAAGATCGTCCGGGCCTATTAGACATCGGCCAGCTTCATTTCAGGGCGATATTCAGGATGATTTTCCTCATATTTGAACTAATCGGCCATGATGATAAAGCCGGCAACTTGCATTAATGAGCTCGTTTTTAGCTCTTCTATTTAAGCTATGAAAAGGCACTTTGTAAGTGTCTTTGGCAGTCATTATAGATTCGTTCTTGTGGGGGAAACTTGAAGAGAAAGCTTGAAAGGGAGTGGGGAACTGGTGAAGTCTGAGAGAGGGAGAAGATCCTGTGAGGGGGGACCCAAGGGAGTGTGGAGGGGGATTCCACACGGTTGCTCTGCAGATTCTGCCAAAGAAAAATGCGCTTATGTAAATGGCGCATTCTTTGAATGCGCCAATAGGTTCGGCGCATTCTTTGAATGCGCCGAACCTGACCGCACATTCAATTCATGCGCCAAAGTGTTTGGCGAATTCGCTCCTTAAATTTCTCCTTCATCGCGCTGCTTCCGCTAAAATTGACAAAAAAAAAAAAAAAAAAAAGCTCGTTCCGAAAAATTGCCCTAGATATTAATCAAAGTTAATCTCACTATCACCATAAGAAATATTTAATTTGATATAGCTATGTGAAATTGAAATTTGCAAAATTTCTACGTCTCTATTGAAGATAATTCTAATTAAGTTTCTATGCAATTTAATTTGATAATCTCGCTATCATCATGCATTTAATTTTCCAAATCCACTAACCCGTTAGTGAGAAGAACCTTATTCATTAGTGACAAACTTAGGGTTGCCTAGTCTTGATTTATCACTCACATTTAGAAAATTAGTTCTTTGATTTTCATAAATCTTAATGTGTATAATAAAATAAATATGTTAATGAAAAATAAAAATAAGATAATTAAACACAATTAAATCAAATTTATCAAGCTTTAATAAATAAAAGCTATTAATGGATTTAAATTCAATAAATTAATAATAAAACTTAAATAAATTAGAATTAAATAAATAAATAAATATCAGTAAGAATTAACATGAAAGTAAAATAAATCAAACAATTAAACTTAAATAATTCTAACTTGTTAATTAAAATTTGATTAAAAAAACCAAGATAAATCATTAAAAAATAAATAAAGTAAATAAAAATTAGTGAACGATAATCCAATTTTAATCATCTTAAATAAAATAAGATTCCATAATTAACATAATTAAATTTAACTTAATCAAATAAATTTATTAATTAAATATTAAACAACTAACTAAAGGACTTTTCATGTTTTGTGTTTGATTCTTTTAGAGGGCATATTAGTATTGGGTTTAAAATTCCTTTAATCAATTTTAAATAACAAGATAATTTTATGTATTATATTTAACTCTAAATAAGGCTTTTCTTTTAAGTAACTTAATAAATTATTGATAAATCTTAAAGACATTAATAAAATTTTAAAATATTAAATTTTAAACTTAAATTAAAATATCACTTGACCTATAACCAATAGATAAGTTCAAACTTAAATAACTTAAATATCAAATCCCCTATGATATATCAAATACACACCTCATTTTTCACTCAATATAACTTATTTTTAGGGCCACTAACTCCTATTTTAGGCTAGGTAGTTGTTTATATTGTTTGATATGGGTATCTTTGCCTTTAGGGTACCCTTAATATGTGTGTTTGCTTTATGTATTCTAGATGTCATAAATGTATGTTATACACCTAACTTCACGGTACATTTTGCATGCATGCACATCATATCACTGCTGCTTAAATAAAATGTCAAAGTAGAATGTACATATGATGCTTGTAATAAAATATTCAAAATATAATGTATCTAGGACTATATATAAATTGTAAAGTGCTCATTATATATTTATATATTTCAATTTTAAGAAGTTATAAAAGGCTAAATGTAACTGCTTGTACATACATATTGGGCTCCAAAAGAAAACCTCTTATTCTTGGAATGGTTTTCTCTTTTGGAATTCTATAATGTATACTTAGAGCCATAAAATAATAAACAATCACATTTAGACATATTCCTTGCATATATGTAAAAAAATCATAGTTGTTGTGGTGGAGCTTGGCACCTTGCTTTCTTGCAGACCCCATGTTATATTTATGTTCCCAAACAAATGAATAAAAGATTTATATTTATGCATTTATTTCATGTATCATCACACAGGGTGCTAAGTAGATGCATTTGCATATTTTATATATCCATGATTTGAAATTCAAGATTAAAATTCTTGACACCTTAGGATAGAGCCCTCTTATCTTACGTACATAAGATGATTAATTATATTTACGATGTTAAATGACAACTCACTATAGGCAAATATAAGCTAAGATTGTACACTACTCAACTTGTCTCCACTAAATCCTGAATGAATTTTAAATCTATAATTTCTCTTAGGATAGTAAATAAATCTTTGATCTTCTAAATTAAAAATTTTAATCAAATATTCATATATTAAAAAAAAAACAACTAATTCTCACTAAAGATAAAGAAAAGAGCTTATCCCCTTAAAAATAGAAGAACCTCGGAATCTCATTATGCACCAAACAAAAAAGAGAATAATATAGCATTCTTAATTGAGAGTATTATTAGATTGATGACTAAGTTTTAATTAACAATAGGGGCTTGCACCCATGGGGAACTAACACCCATATCAAATAAACTTCATTCAAGCTAATTTATTGAAGTGATAAATCACGTGACTATCGAGCCATCCATCGAGATGTGTAGGTGAAAGCCACTATTTTCCATGGATAATCATATGTATGATTTTATCTTCTCTTCCATTGATCTGCTTGTGCAGAGTATAAAGTTATGCGACTATTTTATCATACGAGATAGTGCGATCATAGCCTTTGCATTTTGAACCCGATGAGCAACATCCTTTAGGAGACCCATAACACCTTCTTATCTACCTTATATATATCATTAATTTCGTTTCCATTAATTTATCATTATTTATAACTCTTGAGCCCATCTCATTGATTAATTTGCATATCAAATCTTCTTTGAGATTGCTAGCAACATCATTCTTTCTCCAACAAGCTCTCATAAAGAGCTTGCGACTTGCTCTTCTTCTCAAGTCTAGTGGGCGGTCTCCTAGATGACCTCTCTAGTCAGCTCCCGCTACAATTTTTCTTTGGGGATCCTTCTCCAATGAGCTTCTATTGAGACTTTATTTCGAGTTTAAAGGTCGAGCCACTTTTTAATTGATGATGCAAACTTTAGTTCACTCCTAGTAGAACTCGAATCATTTATATATTTATTTTTTATGCTCAGTACTCCTTAATAGCCTTACCTTCTCCAAGAAGCTAATGCTCTAACCTATTATCTATGCTTCGTTGTACTTCTTTCTCCAACTTTCTTATCCTCTCCACCGGTCCGGAAACAATCTTCTTCTCACCGAACCCTTCGCTCTTCATGATGCTACCACTCATACCTTCATCCCACGCTATTATTCTTCCCCGTTTCTTTTATGCCACTCCGCAGTTCCTGATGAAGCCTTCTTTGTACAAATTTCGAACTCCCGCTACGCCAAAATGACATTTTGACTCCTAATCTGTGAAGTCATCTTCTATTTGATTTTTTAGTTACCTCCTCACCATCATCGATTCGCTTCTGAGGTAGTTTTTTTAATTTCTCTGTTCTCAAAACCAATACTGATGGCTTCCTCTACTCCTCCATACTCCATAAACACTTCGAAACCCCACCAAAGCCCTCATCCAAATCCCAAGAGCCATCTCCATAAGCAACAAAAGAGACCCCATAGGCTTCAGTCCTCTCCTTCTATGCTTAGTAGCTCTTCCTATAATAGTGCTAGCTCTGCCCATGGTAAATTCCTGACACCTTCCTCTTCCACTAGTCTACAAAGTCATCATCTTTCTCTGCCTTTGCTTGGCCCGGAATTCCGACGAAGCCGAACTACCAAAGTTATCTCAAAGAGAAATCTTTCTTCTCCAAGGACCTACTTTTCTCAAACCCGCAGCGCATCTGCTGCAGCTGTGGACATCACTGCCAGGCTTCTCTGTTCAAGCCTGGATGATATCCAGGGTCTCAAAGGTATCCTTGGCTCATTCCAACATAAGCTTAAAATCCCTGAAGATTACTGTTTTGTGCTCCACGAGCTTGGTAATAGGGATAAATGCCCCCCAAAGGCGCTTGCTTTCTTCCATGCTTCAATACCTTTGATGCGAAATTCCACAGAGAAAGGCAAGCTCCTCACCGCTGTCATTGGAATCCTTGGCAAGTTGGGTAGGCATGATCTTGCAAGGCAGGTTTTTGATTTTGGTTTATCCCAAGGTTTTGGCAACACAGTCTATGCTTATTCTGCACTTATCTCAGCTTATGCTCGGAATGGGCTGTCCTCTGAGGCTATGTCAGTTTTTTCTTTGATGAAGGCATCGGGTGTTAGACCAAATAATATTTCATATAATGCTGTGATTGATGCATGTGGGAAAGGAGGTGTAGACCTTGAAATCACTGTTGGATTCTTTCGAGAGATGCTTCAAAATGGAATTTGTCCTGATAGGAAGACATTCAATTCTCTTCTCGCCGGTTGCAGCCATGCTGGACGGCTTGAGGATGCACGCATTCTGTTTGATGAAATGATTGATCTCGGTATTGGTCGAGATATCTACACTTACAACACGTTCATCGATGTGCTTTGCAAGGGTGGGAATATGAAATTTGCCGTTGAGGTTATTCCCGACATGCTAAGCAGTTATATCCAGCCAAATGTTGTTACTTACAGCACCCTGATGGATGGATATGCCAAGTTGGAGAGACATGACGAAGCCCTTAATTTATATATGGAGATGAAGTCTATGGGTATTCAATTGGATCGGGTGTGTTACAATACATTGCTTTCTATCTATGTGAAATCTGGAAGGTATGAGGATATTACAAGAGTTTGTGAGGAGATGGAAGTTATAGGTATAGATAAGGACATAATTACTTACAATTCTTTGATAACTGGGTATGGGAAGCAAGGGAGATTTGATATTGTAAGTTATTTGATTCGGGATATGAGGGAGAAGGGGGTTGCCTCAAATGTATTAACTTACTCAACTTTAATGGATATCTATTCAAAGGCTGGTATGTATGAAGATGCTGCTAATGTGTTCTTTGACTTCAAGGAATCTGGGTTGAAAGCTGATGTAGTTTTATACAGCTCTTTTATAGATGTGCTGGCTAAGAATGGCTTGGTGAAGTGTGCAGTGTGGTTGCTTGATGAGATGCAACAGATTGGCATTGAACCAAATGTAGTAACTTATAATACCATTATTGATGGTTTTGGAAAGTCGAGGTTTTTTGTTGAGGGGGGTATTGGGAATGGGATGGCAGGAGGTAAGGCAAATTGCAATCAAATTGTTAGGATCTTTGGAAATCTGACCAAAGATATTATTCAGCCTATGGTGGATGTAGCAACGAAGAAATCTGAGGACTTGTTCTGCATTTTGGGATTGTTTCAGAGGATGATACAACAACGAGTGAAGCCTAATGTTGTGACATTCTCTGCCATATTGAACGCTTGCAGGTTAGATTCTGCAACACTTTTTAAAACTAAATTTGTCTGTGCCAAGAAGAGGTAGATAGGCCCCTACTAGTATGTTGCAATTGAATGGTAAGTAAAAGAGCAAGTCAATAAGCTCCACAAGTATAAGGCTTTGTTTTGCGTGGCTTATGCTTTTCTATTTTTGTTATTAGAAATTTTTGAAGCTGTTTTCTCAAACATAATTTCTATCCTGCTTTTCAAAAATCAAATTTCCATGGCAAATTATGAGAAAACAAAGTGGAAAATTGTATGATTTTTCATCCAGACTGGTCTTGCATTTTGCTGGCTGTTTTTTTTTCACACAAGTAGGTAGAAAGTAGAAACTAAATGAAGCCTTAAAATAATCAACCACACCCATTTGGGAAAAAAATTAAACAAAAATATCATGGCCTGAGTGAAGACAATGTATAAAACAAATGCAACTAAAACTGATGAAAAATATCCTTTTTGAGGATTAAGTAGTCGGAATAGAGTAGTGCTGCTTAGAGAAGTAGAAACACAAGATTAAGTAATAAGTAATAGGAATGATATCTCCCCAAAAATGTTGGCTAATGACAGACCTTTTTCCACAGACTATTTGATCTATTAATTATTGTTTACTATTCTAAGATGTAATTCCTATTCTATGCAAGTGCACATGTCGTGTGAAGTAATAAAATGATGAGATGAGTATTGTTCCCACGAGGATTTGGAATTATTTGAAGCTCACTCTATTGTTGTTTACTAAAATTACTATATTTATTTTGTTAGAAAATGAAAAAGGGTGATTCAATGAAAAGTAAAACACTACAATTGCAAAAGATAAAGACAATATATATATTAATTTGAACCTATAATATTTAAAAACACATGTTTGCAATAGAGAGATTTCTTCCTGATATTGTTGTGAGCAAAACATAAGTACTTCTCGTCTTTGTCGAGCTCATTGGAGTATTAGCTATGATTCCTCCTACCTACAATTTTACTATTTCCTTAAGATCCCATAACCCTAACCATCATATGTCTATGCATGGAAAGATTACCTTTCAAAACATCTAATTATTCCTTCTACTCAGTCGAGGCTCTATATCATACTAGGTTTTAACCATACATAAACTAGAGGAAGCTTGGAGGAATTAAAAACAACTTTAAGCAAATTATGAAATAATCGATTTTCTTTATGCAAAATGGAAATCACTGCAGAAGATGAAGCGCCGAAGAACCTCGGCTTGTCGGTCATTGGCCCATTGGAAGCAAGTATCGAAGAAGAAAGAGCTTTTTTAAGTGATAATAGCAGCAGCGTGGAAGCCAAGGTTTTTATTTTTTTTATTGTTTTGGGAGAAAAAGCAGTAGGGCAGATACATTTATGACATTAAATGCAATAAGCTTTTTGCAGTAAATTTTTTTTTGTGAAATACTACAACTTTTTAAAAAAATCTAAATACATATAATTTAATAAAAAGTGATTTTTCTTCTAAATAATATAAATTAATAAATAAGATTATTTTTTTCCCTTAAATATTTACTTAATTGAGTAAGCTTATGAGCCAATGAGCCGAGTCTTATCAAACTCGAACTCGAGCTCATTTAATACACGATCTTGAGTTTGAGCTCAAGATCGAGGCTCGATAAACTCAACTCGCAAGCTCGTTAGCAAGTCTAGTTTCAGCTGACTCGGCTCTGTTGCACCCCTAGCTGGGGCGATCCCCAAGTAGCGCCTTGGCACTATGCTTTCAAGCATTCATCTGAGACCTCATTGCTGCAGTGCCGAACGGTGGCGCTGTGGCGCTTGGGGAAGTTGTAGCGCTGTAGCGCTGAGGTAGTTTTAAAAAATTTTAACCTATTCCTACACCAAAAGATATATTTATCTAGCACTTTATAACAAACATATGCAATTTAAAGTATGCAATTTTTCTACTTATCAGCTAACATGCTTGTGAAACATTGAGGTGTTAGTTACATTGTCAAGATGTTTAATGCTTATATTTGGCTACTTTATTTTGTTGAGATGTATATGAACATGATGGTTGGTGAATAATACTCAAAATTGATTGCATATATTTAAGGGTATTATCAATATAAATGGATTTATTTTGATTAGAAGTTGTACTTTCGCTTTTGGATGAAATAGTTATAATATAGAGAAGTTTTTTGATCATTACTTCAACAAATAAACACACATAAACTTGTTGTGATCATCAATGATGGAAATGAAATAATATAAACCCTGCTTATGCCTTAATCCGTAGTTATCAGAATGTACCAAGTGAAAAGGCCCAATATTATGTCAAGGGGATGATGAGGGAAAGGGAACGTGATGATGTTTTCCATATTTGTAAGCTTCATATTCAATTTTTAAAACAAAGAATTGTATATTAGTGAAGCCCTTAAAATGGTGACCCTGATGATGGTGCCACAGATAAAGAAAAATAAAGGAGGATGATATGACAATGAAATAATTTCAGTGGGATAATAATTATCTCAAACCTAAACTCATACACCAATTATTTTGTTCATACTGAGGTCTTGAAAAACATAGCATGAAGGAAAAAGCTTTTAAAAAATTATCAAATTTGGTGATACAGTGCACGGACAAAAGATTTATCCAAAAATGTGAGACATAAAATATTATCTAATGTTATGAAGAGGAGGGATTGCTTGATCCTTTTCCATCAATCAGAGGAAGAGAGCCTTGACAAAGGGAATTTATGTTGTGGTAAACGATGAAAATAATTATTGGTTACATTCCATATGAGAAGTACTCCAATCTAACAAACCATAATGAGCAATTTCATCCAAGTCAAAGGAGGAAATACAAGCTGAAATGATCATATTCCTCTTGGGAAATGACAATTATACAATTCAACTGCCCAACTCCTGTTAATTAAGTCACGTGAAACAGAAAAATGGAACCGAGTAGAGCCGCGGCCTAGGTGAACCACACGCGAGCTTAGACGGGGTTGGAAGGGGTGGTTTTCGATTCCGAGCGAAGGTTTGAGTTCGGGAAATAAAATCAGACTACTACTCATGAAGAATAACTCCCTCCTCTTCACTCATTACCGCAAAATAAGCGAAATCGAGAGAAACGACTGAGAGGAAGAAGGAGAAGGAAGGTATGCTATTTTTCAATTTCGTTCACTTTGTGTGAAATTTCTTCACGATTTAAACTTAAGAAACGATTCATATCTCTTTTAAAGGTAAAGGAAGATTGAGAGAGAAAGAAGAATGATTTTATGTTGGAAAATTTTTCTTTGTAAGCAATTTCAATCATATTTATTTCTTGTTCGAATTTTGACAACAACAACAACAACATCAAGTCTTTATCCCACTACGTGGGGTCGGCTACATGAATCCTTTTTCTCCATTGTGTCGAATTTTGAAGGTAGATAAAATTTATTATAATGGTAATAATAGTATATGATTTCAGAAAAGAAGAAAATCTAACTTGAAAGAGGAAGTGTTTGGATTTGGAAAATTCCTTCATAAGAAAGTGTAAGTAAATTCCCTTTCTTATTTTTTTCATTTCACATTGAGAGAGAAAATTTATAATTCTCCTAATTGAAGAAATATTATTGTTGTAGGAAGAATCCAATTATAGTAAGCTTAGATCCGAGTGAAAGAAGTCAATTTGCAGTGAAGGAAAGATCTGTTGAAAGAAGGGAAGATTCCTTGAGGTAATTATTTAATTGTGAAGAGTTTAATCACATATTTTGTTAGAAGATAATGATAGAAAGTGTAATTGAGATTGTGGAAGAATTTATGGCCTTTAATATTATGTAATGTGGATTAATTAGTAAAAAAGCCCTCTTTGAAAATGGTTAAAGTAATTTGTGTTATTTTAAACAATGAAAGATTTTCATACTAAGATGAATATTGGAGGTATAAGATTTATCCAAAAATGTGAGACATAAAATATTATCTAATGTTATGAAGAGGAGGGATTGCTTGATCCTTTTCCATCAATCAGAGGAAGAGAGCCTTGACAAAGGGAATTTATGTTGTGGTAAACGATGAAAATAATTATTGGTTACATTCCATATGAGAAGTACTCCAATCTAACAAACCATAATGAGCAATTGCATCCAAGTCAAAGAAGGAAATAAAAGCTGAAATGGTCATATTCCTCTTGGGAAATGACAACTATACAATTCAACCGCCCAACTCCTATTAATTAAGTCACGCGAAACAGAAAAATGGAATCGAGTAGAGCCGCGGCCTAGGCGAACCACACGCGAGCTTAGGTCGGGCTGGAAGGGGTGGTTTTCGATTCCGAGCGAAGGTTTGAGTTCAGGAAATAAAATCAGACGACTCCTCACGAAGAATAACTCCCTCCTCTCATTACCGCAAAATAAGTGAAGCCGAGAGAAACGATTGAGAGGAAGAAGGAGAAGGAAGGTATGCTATTTTTCAATTTTGTTCACTTTGTGTGAAATTTTTTCGCGATTTAAACTTAAGAAATGATTCATATCTCTTTTAAAGGTAAAGGAAGAGAACTTGAGAGAGAAAGAAGAATGATTTTATGTTGGAAAATTTTTCTTTGCAAGTAATTTCAATCATATTTATTTAGTGTTTGAATTTTGAAGGTAGAAATCATAAAATTTATTATAATGGTAATAATAGTATATGATTTCAGAAAAGAATAAAATCTAACTTGAAAGAGGAAGTGTTTGGATTTGGAAAATTCCTTCATAAGAAAGTGTAAGTAAATTCCCTTTCTTATTTTTTTCATTTCACATTGAGAGAGAAAATTTTATAATTCTCCTAATTGAAGAAATATTATTGTTTTAGGAAGAATCCAATTATAGTAAGCTTAGATCTGACAGTGAAAGAAGTCAATTTGCAGTGAAGGAAGGAAAGATCCCTTGAAAGTGGAATTGAGATTGTGGAAGAATTTATGGCCTTTAATATTATGTAATGTGGATTAATTAGTAAAAAAGCCCTCTTTGAAAATGGTTAAAGTAATTTGTGTTATTTTGAACAATGAAAGATTTTCATACTAAGATGAATATTGGAGGTATATTTCAGAGAATCAAAGATTTGGAAGGAATCTGAACATACAAAAAATATTCAAAGTGAGTAATTATAGCATAATTATTTTATGGAAATTTTAGATTCTTTTCTTTATGTTATTACAATTTATTTAATTATTGCAATTATAGCATGTTATAAGAATTAATTGAAATAATAAAGAAAGTTTAAATGTGAATTATAATTATACGGAATTATCATTGTATGGATGATATTTAAATGTTAAATATGCAATAATCTTGAGAATTATTGAATGACTAAGATTATAGTATAATGTATGTACGTGTAGTGAATTCTATAAAAAATGAAAGTAATAAAAGAGGAAAAGATACATGCATGCAAATTACAGGAATTCATTCCCGTATGGTACTAGTTGGGGAAGCAACGTATCCGTGCATGCATGTTAAATGAAAATGAAAATTGTTGTACTTTTATTGATACATTTAAACGGTGCTCTTTACTAAATAAAAAAGAGAAATATATAAATGAGAAAATGAAAGATGGATGGATATTAATATGAAAAAGGAATATGTTATTGGACAAATGTATAATAAATATCTAACCCATATGAATTGATATATTTATGTTATTATGTATATGTTAGATGAAAAGAAAGATAAAAATGCATATAATTCATTATGTATTTTTTATGTATACTTGTTATGTTATAAGAATAATTACCCACTAAGTTTATTTTGTAAACTCACTCTATTAAACTAATATTTTTAGATAAGTCTCTTGATAAGTGAAAATGACTGAAAGAGAGGAGCACGTCTATAGAAGACGATGCTCAAATGAAAGTAGGCAATATGTGTTTATGTTTAAATGCATATTCAATATATAAGTAGTGTTATTAGATCTTCTGTGTTTGAGAAATATTAGTCCTTACTATTATGTGTAATTGTGGAAAAATGTATTGACTGTTCGTTCCCGTCTCATTAAATCAAGTTTCTGGGCCGGGCCGTGACAATTGTCAATTGATTTTGAACATATTAGTGATGTATGACACTTGGAGAGGAATTTAGCAACTAGAAACTCATTAATTTTTGCCAAGTAGTTGGATCTCTGGTAATGACTGATATTATATTTTAATTATATTTATCTTTCTAGGCATTGCAACACTGCTAAAGAAATTTGGCACCATGCTTTAAAGAGAATGATCAGAGTAGAGAGTGTATATTCTAAAGAAAGTAGGTGAAATGGAGAAAGTCTAACATTCCTTGATGATCTCTTAAAACATTACAGTAGATGTAATAATGCGTTCAAGGTTGTAGGGCATACATGTGAGAGCAACATACAAAAAAGCTTGCTATTTGATGCATTTGATGGTGTTTGTTTGTTTAAGAAGTGTAGATTATAGATAACTAAGTTTTTCATGCGATCCCATGAGAAAATAAAAAGCCCTAAACTGCATAATATAGTTGTTACTACTAAATTTTATTAAGTTGCCAATTATAGATAAGGGTTTCTTCTAGGAGAAATGAGTAGAGGAGGCCAAGGGTGAACACTGCCAAGAGTAAAGAGAATCATTTAAACAATCATAGATCTAAGAAATTGTTGTTGTTGGAGACAACATGGCTTAGGGGTTAGGCAAGCTATTGTGAGTGCAACAATGACAACAAGTGAAGTTTTGCATGACTGCATTTGTGTACACTAGCGATGGCTTAATGACAACAAAGATAAAATGATAGCAACAATGTGTGGGATTGGGTGTGGATGAGGATGCAACCGCAAGTGAAGGTAAAGGTGTAGGTGCAAAGAGGAAATATTGGGCTTAGGGTAAAGGTGCGGGTATAGGGTGGGCTCGGTGCTTGGTGTGCTGTGTGTGGGATGGTAGAGGAGGGAAATGGAAAGCCTCGAGCACGGGCGAGGTCCTGTGGGGAAAGGTTAAGTGCATGTTTGATGGTATTTGGCGTTAGGCTAACCTTGCTCTTATAACATGTCAAAGGGGAAAATAGTCTTCTTTTTACTATTCATTAAGACAACCTTTTTATTATAAATAGAGGAATGAATGCAATATTCTAATGAATTAAAAAAATATACCATTGATTATACATATATATAACATTCCTAATTTGATTTTTTCCTACTCTTAACATATGGGTTTTGCCCAAAGCAGCTAATTAGTGAAGGCTTGCTCAACTCAAATTGGTGCTAAGGTGATGCCTTTAAATTTTTGTAGTGTGTTGTAGTCCTTTAATTGGTGTGATCGACCCATTATGACAAATTGCTACTCATTTTTTTATTAATTGTAATAGACATTTTTTGATGTTCCATGCGCTTTTGTGGCTTGATCTTCATGGACCCTAACCCTCTCTTTAAAGATAATTTGTTCTTGCATACGTGGGCCATTAATTATAACTTTCTTCTCTAAAATAGTTTCTACCTGTGTTGCTTAGTTGTAGCTATTACAATTTTCTATGTCCTTTTTGTCTTCATCTTCTAATTGTCTAGTTACCTTGGCATCCATTTCTTTTACATCATATCCATCTTATGAATTTTTAGCATGATCATTTGGATCATTTTGTTTTCCTCTGGGGCTCTTACATGTATTAAGAACTTCCATGTCTGGGAGAATTGTTATCTTCAATGGATATTGCAAGGATGCTTGGTCTAGTAATTGTGCAAATAATCCCTATAGTTTTATCTTTTTCTTTCCAGCCTTTTGTAAGTTGATAGGAAGTTTTAAAACACTTGACCAAGACTTTTGAAATCTCACCTATGATTAGATTTTAATTTTCTAAACCTACTTTCAGCCGTCATAATCAATAGTTAAGGTTCTATGTTATGATACCAAACTATGATCTATATCCTCCCAGAAAGATTAAAAAAAAAAAAAAATCCTCCCAGAAAGATTAATGCTAGCCTTCTTAATGGATGAAATAATAAGGGAAAGTTTTTATTTTGGATGCACATAGTGACTAAGAGTTCGTTTGAGATGATTGTAGTTTTTTATAAAGGTAGTTGTAAAACTACGGTGGAGAAAACAACTTTTTTTAAAGCTTTTGTAGAAAATAACTTCCTAGTATAAAAATTTATTGAAAACAGTGAAAAGCAATGACCAAACAAAAGTTATAGTTGTGATGTAATAAGCAAAATAGTAAGAAAGCTGTCCCAAACAAAACTTAAATTGTAGTCAAGAAAGGAGCACAACTTAATGTACATAAGGCAAATATTCTTCTAGCAAGGAGATTAATTGAATGGATAAATCCTTGTTATATCTTGTGTAAAACTTGGGTTTACAAACTCTCAAGGAGGCTTGAAAAAATTAATCAACTCAAATTAATCGGGATTACCTAAGTTTAGAACATATTAAACATGAGAAGTTGATTTTTTTTACTTGAATAACATGAGTAGATTAATTAACAAGAGAAATTCGTTGGGGTTTGCCCAATACTTAAAAGCTTGATGATGGCTACTTCCCTTCATAATGGTTTTGATGTAGAACGGGAGGGGTTCATGGGAGACTTTGTTGTTTTGTGTCTGGGAAAGTGCCAAATTGCAAAGGAAGTCTTCTTTGTCGAGGGTATAGCAGTTTGGGCTGAAAGGAATAGGTGGACAGCAGGTTGGTCTACTTAAAACAGCAGTTATAAGGCTTCCAGTTGTTGTGGATGCAAGGGCAATGGCTGGAATTTTCTGGCTGCAGGCTTAGGAGGTAGGAAACTCAACATTGTAAGGAGTTTGGGAAGGATTTAGTGGAGGGAAATCAATGCATGAGCCTTGGGAAATTTCGGCCAACAGCAGTGAAGGATTTTAAACTCTTTCCAAGAAGAGACATTGCCACATGGAAAGATTTCCAGAAGAAATCTAGTGCCGGGGGGGGGGGGGGGGGCGGAACGGGGGGGGGGGGGGGGGGGGCAGTAATACGAGAGAGGGAGGAGATTTGGAGAATTAAAAGAAGCTTCCTAATTTAGATTCATGAGATAGGAAAGATTTAATTAAATCCTTTCTCATTTAAAATTCAAATAGGAGCTAATTAAGGAGCTTTCCAAAAATAGATCTCTTAAATTAGGAAAGGAATTTCAAATTCAAAATGCTTTGACATTTGAAATTAAACCTTTCTAAACTAAGAGGAAAATATTATGGCAAGAATTCAAGTTGTGATTTGTGTTTTGGAGGGAGGAGAAGGATGATGTGGCCGGCGGCTAGGGGTGAGAGAGGGAGGGAATTAGGAGGCTTTAAGCTTCCTTAATTTTGGGAGTTGGATTTAGAATGAATTAAGTCATCCTAATTAATTCAAAATCCAATGGAGGAAAAATTTGAAAACTTTCATAAAATAGATTTTATAATTTATGAAAGAATTTGAATTTCAAATTTGGGGAAATTTGAATTCAATGACCAATTAAATTATGACAATCCGAAATTAGGAATTATCCAAATTAGTCACCGGGGAATGGGAGAGGGTGTGGCCGGCGATTTGAATGGGGCGGGTAAAGGACCGGCGGCAAGGTGGAGATGGAGATGACGTGATGGTGGAAATAGGGAGAGGATGAAGATGACGATTAGGAACAACAGGAATGAATAAAAACAAAAACAAAAGATAAAAGGTAAAACTACGAGCCTTAGACTCTTCCGAAGACTGTCAGGTGACATGTTGCCCTCCTCCAAGGGACTTTACGCCACGAGCCCGGACCCATCCTACGGCTGGTGGAAACTTTGACTCCCTCCCATAGGGATTTTACTAACGTTCTTCCCAAAGAACACAAGTGCAAAACACAAAATTTTTTATTATAATTACATAAAACCTAATACAAGAGACGGGGCCTCTATATATAGGCCTCAAAATAAATTAAAAGACACATTTGCCCCTTGGGCTTACATAAGACAAGAGGGTAAAAAAGAGAAATTGCAAAATTAAATCAAAATACACTTAATAAACTAAAATAAAACAAAGTGATCTCGGTCGTCGATCTTCAGCTCCTCGGATAGGCATGGACGGTTGGATGTCCGCATCAGGTTTCTTCTTCTTCGACTCTTCTTGCTTGTGGCTCTTTGTTGTTCTTTGATATTCCCTAACTTCCTTGATGGTACCTTTGTCGCACTCTTAGTTGCTCTATTATAGGCTTGGTCAGTGAGAGAAAGTGAAAGAGGTAAGAAAAAGTTTTTTGGTTTAGAAAAATACGTGGTGGCTGAATTTTGCAAATTAAGAGGAAGGAAAATTTCCACCTATGCGAGGGAGAGGGAGAGATTTTTGACCGCATATAACTTCAATTCTATTGTCATCCTTATCATGCTTAGGTTTTAGATGATACTCCATGTCTTCTGGAAGCTTCTCCATGTCTTTTGGAATATTCTAGAGCTTATGTTCACCTTATGCTTTAGTATGTTATAGATACCTTCCTTGAACGTTGGTCTTGCATTTGAGCTTGATGTGCCCAACCTTTAGGCTATCCTAATGCTGATGCATCCTTGTGGTTCACTTATTTGGCTTATTTCGCTGGTTAAGTAAGTTGAAAATCTTCCAAAGGCCTTTATATCAAATGATGATTTTGATGAATTAAGTTTAAGCATTCAAAAGTAGTGCTTCCTTCGTCAAACTCTAGTATGCCTGGCTCTTTTTTGGTTGTTTGACATTAGAAATCATGTTTTGAAAAATTATAAAATTTGTTGAAGTCATTATTTGGTTGGATGTTGTTATACATTAACATTAATTTCGAATTCAACAAACCTTCCCAAAACTCTCTTAAAGTGATGTTTCAATTTCACACTATAGAATTCAAAAATAGTGAAAATAAACTCCTCACTTTCTAAAATATATTAATCAGCTATAAGAAATCAAATGAGCCCTCAATGAACTTTATATAATTAACTCTTACCCTTGTCCATTAAGGGGCTATTTGGTTTGCTAAAAAAATTTAGTGTAAAAAGAATATAATGTATTTGAAATGTAGCGTATTTGAATTATTTTAGATTTGTTTGGTTGATGCAACAAATGAAGGAGATGACTTTTTTGTGTTGGGTTTAAGTAGAGTTCAATGCAAGCCATTAGAAAATTAGCACTTTTGATTGTCTTAATGCAAATTTTTAAAATGGAGAGTGTAAATAACTTTTTAGAAGTAGGAGCGCTATTAAAAATAATATAAGTAGGACAAAAGAGGGACTGTGATTGGCTGTTTCCTGTTTTTTTAAAGAAAATACTCTTTTTTTCTTAAATTCTATGTTTTTTTTAAAGGTAATGTAATTGAAATTTAATTGATTCCTATTGCTAAAAAATAATTTGTAGATTGAACTGGTGCTGTAAATTATTAAGTTCTTTCATCTTTTTAAAGTTAATATAATTAAATGCTTTTATTTTGAATAGTAGTGATCACTTTTTTGTTTGGTTAACCAAAGAGACGTTAATCTTAGGTTTTAGCTTTAACAAATTTTTTTTTGCTGTTCACTTCAGACTTATAGACCTGTGATGACTATGGGGCGCTGATCTCTTAGTTAAATAATGACTTCGGTTTAAAACTATAAACGTGAGATTTTAACTTCATTTTTTTTTCTTGAGAATATGCTACATAATTATAAAATCTCTATATTATAATCTTTTAGTTTAATAATGGTAATTTAAAATTTTAAAATAAGCATGCGCAATAGTTAGTTTTCTCTGTTTTAAAAAGCAATAGTAGTAATTAACATTGGCTTGGAAAATAAAATAAAAAAACACTTAGCTGTGGCCTAGAATAATGAAATATAGAAAACATTTAGTGAATCCGAATCATTCATTTTGAGTTTGGAGGTGTTCCATTTAAATAATCAAGGTATAGATGGTTTTAATTGTTTATTTTCTTTAAATTTTCAAAACATTTTTTTCTTAAGCAGCGAAATGGTGGGTTAACTAAATAATGTAATCTTAGTTTTTTTTTTCTTTTTTACGCTTATATTTATAATTTTATTTTTTGAATTGATCGTCATCAAATTATGTTAATTTGTTATTATTGTCGTCACATTTGATCTAGTTGAGTTGTGTATAACACATGGATGTCAACACTAGTATGTTTTGAAATAGGCGGTTATAATGAAATCTTGTGGGCTTTTTTGGAGCTATTATGTCAAAAAAAGAAAAAAAAATCAAAATTTTAAGAATTCAAAGTTATTATCATAAAAAAATAAAAATTAGAAGAAATAATAGCTTAGAAAACACCCCTTAACACATCCTCTAAGTGTGTGTTTAAAAAAAAAAGGGGAAAATTCCCTACTCACGGTGGCTTTCCAAAAAAAAAAAAAAGGAAAATAATGCCCTATCACATACCGTTTTTGCTTCCAATTAATGTTTTTTTAACTATCACTAAAAGTTTTTTTTACATATGTTCCTTCACAAATTTTGCCTTAACCCATACAAATTAAATGTTTTTAATGATGTTAGGATGGGGCTCATTTCTATCTTTTAGTAACTTCAACTCATATTGCTTTTAGGCCTTTCTTCTAATTTGCTTTAACTCTTGGACAGTCGTTGTGATTCCTTCGAAGATGCATCCTTATTGCTAGAGCAACTTCGGTTGTTTGACAGTTTTGTTTATGGAGTTGCATTTGGGCTTTTGATGGGTTGCAGAGATGCTTGGCTTCGTGCTCAATCACTTTTTGATGAAGTAAGGTGCATGGATAATTCTACTTCATCTGCCTTCTACAATGCTCTTACTGATATGCTTTGGCATTACGGACAGGTAAGTACACCCTTGGAATATATTTTATATTTTCTCTATTGTACTGTTATATTTTCCTTGAGAGGATTTTTTTTTAACTTAGAAATCAAGTTTGCTTTTCAAGAAGGATAGGGTGGGGTTTATCCTATACTTATGTATGCTTGCTTCCTTCCTTATGTGTGCTTGCTTGCTATGAGTGAGAGATATGGTGGATACTTTAAGAAGTTCTCTTTTTTTTTACTTGTGATATTAATTTTTGGTTTGTTGGAGTGCATTTTCATATTCTTCTTTTGTATTAACCTTTTAAGATATATCAAATATTAGTTGCATTTTGGTATTTCTTTCATGAAATTTCTTGTGGTCCTTTAATCTTGTTGGGATTTTAAAAAATCATATGTAATCAATTATGATTTGTTGCTTAATTGTACTAAGATTTTGCCCAATTCTAAGTCAAAAAAGCTCAGAACTCTTGACATTACGATATTTGACACATGACATTGAGTTCACTGACACCTAAATCCCTAGAGTAGTTGAAATAGCTGATTCAAGGTGAATTGGGCCGGCTTGAACTAGACTTCTTCTTTGTGTTTGCAGTTGAATGCCATATGCAAGGGACAAGTTACATGACCCAACCTAATGCAATCCCTACATGGTAGCGGATTTCATCAAGTTGAGTATGTCATAGTGAGATCTTATAAATGTAATAATATAATTGTATTAATGACGTGGAAATTAGCCATTGGCATAAGCATTATTATATTTCCTATGTCTCTATATATTGAGAAGTCTTAAACCTGTACCGGGACAATACATGATTACTTTCTTCCACTCTTTCTTTCGTTTCCTTTTCTTGCTCTGCTCTGTTCTTCATGGTATCAGAGCCTGGCTCTCCATGGCGGACACGGCAACTTCCCATCCCAGCGAGCAATCAGGCATCATAATGTCTGATGATCTTTAGATCTCGCCGGCGCTCAAGTTCGTTGTATCGAACATCAAAAATATCGTACCGATACAACTAGCGTCGGACAACTACGCTGTCTGGAAATTCCATATTCTAAAAATCTTTCGGGCATATGGGTTTCTCAGCTTTCTTGAACCTTCTCTTTCGACATCTGATCAATCTTCTTCTCAAATCGAAAACTCCTCTACAACCATTTCGATTTCAACCCAATCTCTTCTCACCGATCAAATCCTCTCAGCTGCGCTCTGTTTCACTATATCAGCCTCCATCCTCCCTTATGTGATTCATCTTGAATCCACTGCAGCTATCTGGACACTTCTTGAAAATAGGTTTCAATCCAAGAACAGATCAAAGGTTATTCAACTCAAGAATAACCTGCACAATATCTCTCTCAAGAACCTATCTATGTCTCAATATCTTGCTGAAATCAAAACTATAGTGGATCAAATAGCTGGAGCTGGCTCGGTGGTGGACATTGAAGATATCATAATGTATATCTTGAATGGGCTGCCTAACTTCTATCAATCCTTTAAGACAGCCATCAGGACAATGCTTACTCCTATTACCCTTGACCAACTATACCCTCTACTTCTCAGTGAGGAAATTAACTTGGCATCTGATGCCGCTCGCAGCACTACTCCAGCCGATCCAAATCTTGCTTTATACTCGACGCGAGGTCGAGGACGTCGCTCCAGAGGCAGAAACAGTATGACTTCCAGTCGCCCGTCCACATCTACAACCACTTTCTGCCAAATATGCCTCAAGAGAGGACATTCGGCTCCGGATTGCTGGCATCGCCTCAATCCACAGTATGTTCCGGCGACTGGAAATGGCACTAATAAAGCTTTGGTAGCCAGCTCAGAAAATTCAGCCACTAATTGGTTTCTTGATTCCGGAGCAACGTCTCACCTCACCAACTCTCTCGACAACATGTCCATCTCCACCCCCTACCAAGGCACGGACAATATCACCGTAGGAGACGGCAGATCGGTAAATATAGTTCACTCTGGGGCTGGTTTATTACCTACCCCAACTCGTAAGATTTTCTTGTCTCAAGTTCTTCACACTCCTCAATTACACTACAATTTGCTTTCTATTTCTAAGCTTACTAAAGATAACGACATCTCGATTGTGTTTAATCCGTCTGTATTTGTGTTTAAGGATCTGAAGACGAATCAAATATTGCTCCAAGGGCCGTGTAAAAACGGGCTTTATCCGGTTCCGAACACTTCAACGTCGCAGATCTGTGACAAGGCTCTCTCGGCAAAGCACAACAATGCGCATACCTGGCACTCCAGGCTTGGTCATCCAAACACAAGAACTCTCCAAGCCATCTCCAAATACAACCCGCATCTTAATATTTCTGCTGATTCTTTAATCTGTGAATCTTGTATCAAGTCAAAATGTCATAAACTAGCTTTTGAAAAATCTGCTAATCATAGAAATTCTATTCTCTCTCTTGTTCATTCTGATGTTTGGGGCCCTGCTCCCGTTGATTTGTACCAAGGTTTTCGTTACTATGTAATCTTTGTGGATGATTTTTCCCGTTTTACCTGGATTTTTCCGATGCATAATAAATCTGAGGTTATGAATATTTTTATTACGTTTAAAACTAACATTGAAAAGCATACATCCAGATTCATCAAAATGCTGAGAACAGACGGAGGAACAGAATTTCTAAATCATTCACTAAAGCAGTTTCTCCAACAAAATGGCATCAAGCATGAAATCTCCTGTCCGTATACTCCGGAGCAAAACGGAGTTGCAGAACGAAAGCATAGACATATCATTGAGACATCTCGGACACTTCTTCTCTCTGCATCTATTCCTCTTACGCACTGGCCGGAAGCTGTCCTAACGTCCGTCTACCTGATCAAAAGGATGCCTTCATCGGTTAATAAACAAAAATCCCCGTTCGAACTCTTCCACAACACCAAACCTGACTACAGTCATCTAAAGGTGTTTGGATGTGCTTGTTTCCCTCTTATCCCTCCTCATAACCGTAACAAACTTCAACCCAAGGCAAAATCATGTATTTTTCTTGGCTACTCGGACACCTATAAAGGTTACAAATGTTTTGACCCAACTACAAATAAAATCATCATCTCCCGCCACACAAATTTTAATGAGTCTCATTTTCCTTTCTCCAAAACACCTACTATTTCCTCAACTACAGCTCACGAACAATCTCCTTATTTCTTAACTCCAGTGTCTGTTTCCACGAATATTTCCATACCACCCTCAACCTACACTACTAATTCCCATACAACTCAGTCCCAGGACGTCTCTTCTCCTCAGGCCGATTGCAGCCGCTCTGCAGACACCGCCCAGCAATCACAGTCTATGCCAATCTCTCAAAATTTTACAGGTCAAACGCGACAGTCTCAACCGACCACTCACCATCCAATGGTGACTAGGAAACAGACAGGCTCTCTTAAACCAATTGTTAGACTTAATCTTTTGCATACTAACACTTCCACAGATCAGTTAGCTGCTCCTACAACATATACAGAAGCCAACAAACACACCGAGTGGCGCAAAGCCATGTCCATGGAATTTATGGCTTTGCAAAAACAAGGAACATTGAGTCTTGTTCCTCCACCGCAAACAACATCTATACTTGGCTCAAAATGGACCTATCGTCTCAAATTCCACGCTAACGGCATGGTGGCAAAACACAAGGCGCGCTTAGTTGCGCAAGGCAACAACCAAGAGTATGGCGTGGACTATATCGAGACATTTAGTCCGGTGGCAAAACTTCCTACCATTAGAATTCTTCTAACGTTTACCCTTTACAATAATTGGTAGGTTCATCAACTTGACGTTGCCAACGCATTTCTTCATGGACCTCTCTCCGAAACAGTCTACATGGCACAACCCAAAGGATTCGAGGACAACTTACATCCTGACTATGTCTGCCGACTACATAAAGCAATTTACGGTCTAAAACAGGCACCACGTCAATGGTATAACACGTTCATCTCACATCTTATTTCATTGGGTTTTATTCAAAGTAACGCCGATCCTTCTCTCATGATTCTTCGGCAAGCTCAATCCCAAATCTTTCTTCTTATATATGTTGACGACATATTAATTACGGGTGACAATTCGGATCTTATCACAAAATTTTTTAACAATTTGAATGACAATTTCTGTATGAAGCATTTAGGCCAAGTGCATGATTTTCGCGGGTTGCAGATCACTCGCACGGATCAAATCTATTTCCTATCACAGAGGAAATACACATATGAAATTTTGCAAAGAGCCAAATTAACAGAGTGCAAACCGCTGGCTAACCCGAATTGTACAAAGCTTCCTCTTGCGTTTCCCGATGATCCAACGCTTACCGATCCTTCCATCTACAGAAGGCTAATTGGATCATTACAATATATGACGTTAACTTGTCCAGATATCGCTTATAGCATCAATCAGTTATCTCAACATATGCATCAACCCCTACCTCAACATATATATCTTCTCAAACGTCTTCTTCGATACATTAGAGGTACTCTCAACTACGGTATACCAATCTCAAAATCTAATCTATCTTTATCATCCTTCTCAGATGCCAATTGGGCGGGCGATACAAACTCCAGAAAATCCACATCAGGTTACTGTTCGTTTCTAGGAAATACGATAATCTCCTGGACTGTTCAAAAACAAAGAACAGTGGCCAGATCATCTACAGAATCAGAGTATCGTGCCCTGGCCGCACTCACATCTGACGTCATTTGGCTACGACGTCTTCTACATGACTTCGGCATTCCTCAAAATCAACCCACGGACATACACTGCGACAACACCTCAGCAATTGCCTTGGCTAACAACCCAGTCTTTCATGCCTGTACAAAGCACATAGAGATCGATCAAAAGTTTATTCGGGATCATCTTGTAAATAATCACATACGTCTTCTACCCATTTCCACCGTCGATCAAGTTGCAGACATCTTCACCAAACCTTTATCTACACCTAGATTCCATCTTCTACTAAACAAACTGACGGTTATGCCCGATCCATCAGTTTGCGGGGACATATAAATGTAATAATATAATTGTATTAATGACGTGGAAATTAGCCATTGGCATAAGCGCTATTATATTTCCTATGTCTCTATATATTGAGAAGTCTGTAACCTGTACCGGGACAATACCGAACTACTTTCTTCCGCTCTTTCTTTCGTTTCCTTTTCTTGCTCTGTTCTGTTCTTCCGATCTCAATATAATTTTGCTCAATATATCACAAATTCATATTATCTCATAACAAGTCCTTAAGAAATTTCTAGGTCTATGGAAGAAGAATTCACTTAGATTTACATTCGTTTCTTGACATAACAAAAAATCACTAAATAATACAAATTAATAATAATTAATATGATTAGTAAATTATTTTATTTACACAGTTGTAGAGTAGAATCCAAAATATTTGAAATGCATCTGTAAGGTTGTTCACTTGTTCGTCAGCTAGAAATATTTACATCATAATGATATTACTCATCATCAGCCTTCTCGTTATCCTTTGAAATAATAACTTTATGAGTATTTCATTACCCAAAAAAATTACTATCAAAATTTTTATCATCACGGTACCTCCAATGTTTATATAAACACAATAACCACTAATTTATGATATTATAGTACAATTACATGCATGATTTCTCAGATGTGTCACACTTCCCAAAGATTTACTCGTTTTCCTATCAATAGCACATGCATAGTATGATGAGCACAAAGCCCATTAAGTCACATGAAACTTACTTGAGATCTCAATACATGGAAAAAAGAATAATATGGATGTAAATCATATTAAAAATCAAAGTATGTGAAACTAATATGCGTGCAAGCACATATGCACAATGTGTTGTTTATGACTGTGCTGATGATGCTTATGACTGTGCCTAGTTTTCAACACAATGTGTTGCTTCGTACTAGATAGATCCCGTGCATTTAGATGCATATAAGATGGAATGTTTTCATGCACAAATGAAGCAACCTTGTGCCAATGCCTTTGGTTTGTTGGTTGTGGAAGACTAATTGAATGTGTCAAGTTGTTTACCAGTATATAAGTATAAATTAACAAACATTGCTTTAAAATTTATTTTGCATTACTTACTTCTTTGGTTAACCGCGTCTTCCAATTCCACACTATGCAACCTTTTCCTTTGATGAACTATCCCAAAACCTTCTTTTTGCATATATCTGATGAATTCTAAAATAACGATTGGTATACACTTCTTTAAAAACTGTCCTTACCAATTATAATTCTCTAAAACAGTTAAAGAAAATTAATTTGCTTACCTCAATTCCTTCTTTCCTTCAATTCTCTACTAATCTCTTTTAACTGGAATATCTTCAAAGAATTCCACTCTTAATGACTGCTGTATAAATCAGTAGATCTTAACAATATATTCAAACAATTCTTTGCAAATCTGGCTACACTTAATTGTAAGTTTACTTACCCAAATTTATATTATTCTCTGATTTTCTGAAATCAACCAAATGAGGAAAAGAAATTCCCTCATATGGCTCCCACCTTCACTGACTTTTTCCCTTTAGCCAATTTCTTCTTCACAGCAGAGTTGCTGTTGCTAACTACCCTGTGCCGAGATGGTCACAGTCCCGCACCTTCAGCCTTCCTTTTCATATAGAGTCTGAAATCTGCACTTGCCCGAATATTTTCCTTCTTCAGGCTCCCGTTGTCCATTCCCTATTTCCTTTTATCTGTTTGAAGGCTTGCATGGAAACCAATCGGAATATAGAGGCCCACATCCCAATTGAATTCCTAATTTCTTCACAATTCTCTGATGGAAAAATCACAGCCATTGCATGCAATAATTGAACCTTTCTCAACAGCCGTATGAGATATCCTAGGGAAACAAACAGCAAACAACATCTTAATTGGCTATGTTTTCAACACTTGTGTCCCTTTTTTATATTCCGTCACACCTGATTAATGCATTAACTAGTGAAATGATTAGTGGAATCAGATATTTCATTAATGTAACTAAACTATTAACGTTGTAGTGAAGTAGGGAATTTAATATATTAAGATTAAAGTTTAATTTACTATATTTCTTGATATAATTACTAATATTTACTTTATAGTAATTTATCCACTAATCTAAAAATCACAATTCCACTAAAATAAATTTTATTTACCTGATACTTTGGATATTACAATGCTTGTGTGTAGTAACATAATATAGAGTACGTGGGAATCATAACGTTTGATACCGACTTGTCTATAGAAATGGGTAGAAAGCACTTGTTTTTACTCGTTTTTATATCATCATTTGCAGAGGCGAGGAGCTCAGCAGGTTGTGCTTGAAGGTGTCCAGCGGCAAGTGTGGGAGAACACATGGAATGAGTTTACATTGGATCTGCATCTCATGTCATCTGGTGCTGCGCAAGCTATGGTTCATTCATGGCTTCTTAGCATGAGCGCTATTATATCCAAAGGACAAAAACTGCCACAAGTTGTTAGGTACGTAGTAGACAGCTTTAATTTATAAAATTTTCATATTTAATCTGAAACATTAAAATGTTTGTTCCAGCATTCTTACTGGTTGGGGAAAGCACAGCAAAGTGACAGGTGCTAGCCCTCTTCGTCGTGTCATCCAAACCCTTCTCAACTCCATTGGTGCTCCCTTTCATCTGGAACGATTCAACATTGGCCGATTTGTGTCTCCTGGCGCCATTGCATCTGCTTGGTTGAGGGAATCTGGCACAATCACCCTTCTCCTCCTCCATGATGAGAGATCACAACCATCAAGCCCCCTAACCTTGTTGCCAAGTCTGCAAGCATTGCAACTATGAGATGATTGCAACTTGTAATTCCAGGCATTAATATAGACTTTTGAAGAAATAGATTATTATGGATTTGTTTGAAGCAGTTGTTGATTGCCTGATTAACTTTATCCATTTTTATTTTCCTCCATCTGGATGGTTTAAATGCGGTTGCAATTAGGGAGCAATATTTTTTAAGCTTCAGGGCATCTCCAATCGAAAATCTCATTTTTCACTCCAAAATGCAGTGGAACCGAAAAATGCCGTGATTCATCTCCAATCGAACGTCATTTTGCCCTGTAACTGTCGTTCGCGCTTTTCTTCCGCAAGTTCGGTAGAGACCAACAAAATGGCAGAGATGAACAGTGCAATGTCAATATTGGCGTCGCACTGTTCATCCGCGATCAAATGACGTGAAAAATGGCGGTCGGTTGGAGCAAAATAAGAAAACGTCCTTAAAATCCACCGATGTTGCTGCTACACTAAGCTAGTTATGTTATTTTAGCTCATATGATCCGCGTGATATTTTATATTCTTTCATTGAGATTATAATTATTTATATCACTAAGAGTTTAGCTGATGAAATTACATTTTTTAAATGTAATATAAAAAAAAATGAACATCACAATGTTCAGATTATTTCGCACTGATAAGAGTTCAGATTATTTCGCACTGATAAAAACTTTGAAAATTAATAATATAATAAGAGAGCCTCACAATGTGGCAGAAATCTATCACCACACAGCAGCCCAACCCACCAAAATTTAAAATAAGTTAAAAAAAAAAACTTGAAGCAAGTTCGTTCGATCGATTTCCTTGGCGGCGACGACTTCCCGACGTCTACAAAAGCGTCCTACAAACCGGCTTCCAATGGCTCTCCTCACTATCTCCTCAGCCTACACCCCTCCTCTTCCCTCCCATGCTTTAGCTTCGCAGCTAACCTCGCCCATGCCTCCCGTCCTTTCCCTCCATCGCCGCATCGTCTCCCTAGCTGTCGCCGCCGCCTCCGCCTCCGTCCGGCAGGACTCCTCCACCTGGACCCCTGCCCCTCTCTCCCTCGTCCGTGCCGCTTCTTCGGATTCCTCTCTATTTCACATCTCCGTCGACGTCTCCGACTACCCCGATCTGGTCTCCGCCCATACCAAAGCTGGTCAGTACCTCCAACTCCGCCTTCCTTCGGCCGCCCACGCCAAGCCCACCTTCCTCGCCATAGCCTCCCCGCCATCCCTAGCTGCCGCCCGCGGCGAGTTCGAGTTCCTTGTCAAGAGGGTCGAGGGATCCACTGCCGACCTTCTCTGTTGCCTCAAGAGCGGGGATGTCGTCGAGATGAGCGGCGTCATGGGGCAAGGATTCGAGATCGACCGGATTTCCTCGACAGAAGACGCACAGACAATCATTATCTTCGCTACTGGATCGGGGATTAGGTGAGCGTTGGCTTTGCAGCCGTATGCTAGGTTTCATGCCAATATGATAGATGAAGAGGTTCAGTAAATATGATAAATTATGTTGAGGGCTTATCTTTGAACCACTTTATGCCGTTTTGATGCCAATTTTTTGGACAGAAAAAGCGCTTTCACCTTGAGCTTTTTTATGATGAAGTCTTGAGGTATATGGAATCACTAATCCTATAACCAATTTTTTAAGTTACCTTGCCTTGTTGATGGAAGCTTTTGCAGATCAAAGAAGTTGTGATTCATTACTTGACTGAAAAGGTTATATTTTAAACTGTACTTCAGTGAAATTGAAATAATCATTCTGAAAGCATATGTTTGGGGCTTAAAATCCATAGGCAATCTATTCGTTCATAATTGGTCATACTCAACTTGTTAGTGATGCCATAAAAAAAAAAGTTCTTGTGCTAGAAAGAGATCATACATAGTTGCTCAGAAATTGCATAGGCAAAAACCTCTCACCATCCTTTCCCACCCCACCAAAGGTTGACTTACCCAAACACAAACACATATCTTCATTACGTAAGTTTTATTGAGCTGGTCTTAAACAATTGGACCTTTCTTGTTGGAACGATTGGACTAAATCTAGCAGAAGATATTGCTCTGGATGCTACAGTGAAGATAAACTATTGATTATTACCTTCACCTAGGATATTGGAATAAGTGGAATGGCTTGCCTTTCAATTGGATGAATTGTGGAAGGCGGTTGCAAACAAGTGTAAGTGTAACAAGGGGCAGTGGGCATCGATTCGGATGTTGAAGGGTGTTTGGCCAGAAGTTAGTCTAGATGGAGTAATTTATGGGTAGAAGTGGATGTGGCCATGGGGTTAGAATGCGATCAAGGGGTTAGGAATGAACAAGAAGGTGATGTAATTGTGTGAGGGAGAAAGAGACTTTCTAGGGTTTATGAAGGATGCAAAATTGAGAGGCTTCAACTCTTGTGGAATTCCTTAGCATGGGAGGAAGAGTAGATGAAGTCTCTATTGATGGAATAAAAGTGGAGTGGAACAAATGTTGTACTTAGATGTGGAAACAAGAAGAAACACACAAGATGTTAGACTCTTTATCAAAGGAAATTAAGGGAATTAGCCACCAAGTCTTTCAAGAGAATACCTTTCGAAAATTATCACACAAGCCAAAAGTTTGTTCGAGATTAATTTATGAAGTATTTATTTATAGTCAAAACAAGTAAATTAAAATTCAAATCCAAATGGGGGAAGTTGGTTGGCCTACAGTTTAGAGAAGTTAAGGGAGGGAGATGCCATCTTTAGCCACCATGGAGGGAGGAATGGTCGACCTTGCTCTTGGAGGAAACTTTGCTTCAACCACTCAAACTATTTTCCCACTAACTAATAATGCCATTTTAAATTTCAAATTTCAAAACTATCATCATTGTTTCAAATTATAGTTTTAATGATAAAATTACAATTTTTCAACACTAAATTGGGATATTGTTATTGGCTTATGCTTCATTTCATGTGCTGCATCAATTCCCCTAAAACTCCCAAAGAACTCTTTTCTAAAGAGTTGAAGTATAAGTAATTATTTAGAATAGCCGTTTCTCTCTTGTTGAAGTCATCTCTTGTCATCCATGTGTTCTTAGTAGGTGTTTTATTGTTTCACCTTATTAGAAAATTGTCCATAGCATTTTGTTCTTGGAGCACTTTATCGGTGATGATATTTTCCTCAATGAATGTGGGCACTTGCAAGTGATGATCATGATTTCCTACAAAAAGCTTAGTCACTTCTTTATAAGGAATAATACCCTTTACATTAGAACATGAGTAAAAAAAAAACATTTAATGTGGCAAATTAAGAAAGTAAGGTTTAGGTCCAAATTTCCTAATGAATAAGCACATATATGTTACTTTTTTGCATAAAATATCTCAAATATCCACCAGTAACAACAAAACACAATCTTATCTCTAATAACAATTTAAGAATAAGGCTATTACGATTTGTTTGGGAAATATGCATATAATATTTTGAATGTGAATCTTGAACGAGGTGGAATCATAGAAGATTCCAGGATATTAGTAGTTCATGGTATAAAGTCAAATAAAATAAGTTAAAGCTTATACTAAAGCCAAAATTTTTTTGTTTCTAACTTGTTAGTATTCTTCCCAATTTAGAGTGTAACTTAATCTAGTCCTAATTTTCTAGTTATTAATTTATAGATAGGAAATATTTAAGTTTTAGATGGATCATTATTTTATCAACTAATTTGAATTCCATATAGCGTTTATTTGCATCTTCGTAGACTTATAATTGTCATTATCGATAGTAAATTTTCTAGTGTTATTCTCATGTGAAGCACACTAATGACTAATGGATGGTGCAATATGATTTTCAGAGGCACAAGTCAATTCACTTGGTAGAAAAAAAAGGTCAATGGGTATTGATTTCCATTACTCATTGATCATTTTAGTAGATTATTACTATTTTTTTTACTTCTAGTAGTTATGATTCTAAAATACACATAATTTTACATGTGCAGACACAAATGCATTTATATATGATTATACGAATATGCTCATGAATTAATGTTTGTTCATGAGATATTCTTTTGACAAATGTATTATGGATATGAATTTTAGGTATTCCTTGAAAACTATTGTAATTGGTGGATGTGTGTTGCAGAGATGAGGATGTTCAGGTGGATGAGTGGCTTTACACTTGGAGACAGAATGCAGAATGAGATAAACGTGAACAAGTTGAAGCAGTTCCAGTCGCACATAAAATTAGAGTCTCCTTATATGGTTTAGTCCAGAGAATGTAGGCATCTGATGATCCTATTAGGAGAGTAGATATATTAGATTTGACCTATGTTAAGAAAGGTAGAGGTAGACCTCAAAATACTTATTTAGGTAGTATTAAAAATGACAGAAAATGTCGGCCACCCTAGTGTTTTTCTTATGCTAATATTAATGCATGAATTAAAAAAATCAATCATGAATTTGTCTTATTAACCTTAAACTGAGCCATTTAGTTGAAGGGTATGCTCAAACTAATATTCTCTCATGTTCTATTAAGTTTCTGTTTTTTTCCTTGTAATTCTAAAGCGTTTCTTTGTGTTCTCTTAAATTATAATGTGACATGTTACAAAGTTCTTCAAATAACTAAGTTAAGCCAAAAGGGAACTTAACAAAACAAGTAGGTAGTTAAAAAACTTAAAAAATAATATTTCAAAGATATAACTTTATTAATTTATGCTGAAAAATATTTTTTGTTTATCAATATCTGTGCTTTGAATCAAGTAATTGTATCAATGATGTTAATGCCCCTTCTATCTGATTAAAGTATGGTGGTTTTGTGAGCTATGTTGGAAATATCAGTCCCATTTTTTTTGGCTTAACTTGATCAGCACTTTAAGATTTAAATCTTGATAAGACTTTCCTTTCTTTTATGAAGTATATTTTCTTTTTGCCGAACCTCTGAAAAAATATAAATCAATGCTTCGCTAAGTTAAAATATTGATATGCATTTCTTCGTCAAAATACTGCAAAATTTATGAAATATAGTCATGTAATTTTCTTTTATTTATTTCTTGTGGCAGCCCTATCCGTTCTCTCATTGAGTCAGGTCTTAGTGCAAATGAAAGGCCAGATGTGAGACTTTATTATGGAGCTAGAAATCTTCAAAGAATGGCGTATCAGGTTTGGATTGAAGCTCTTTAACCATCAAGGATTTTCCCTCCTAAATCAGTTTCTTTATAGTAATTTGGATTGAATTCTTCTCCATCAGGATAGGTTTAAGAATTGGGAGTCTTCGGGGGTTAAAATTGTTCCTGTTTTGTCCCGGCCAGATGATAGTTGGAAAGGTGAAAGAGGTTATGTGCAGGTAATAGCTTGAATCAAGAAATAGAGACTGCAGTAGGAATAATTCTATTTCTGGTGATTTAATTATCCTAAAAATTGCGCAGGCCGTTTTTTCAAGAGCCAAACAAATATTAGATGCTTCATCAACTGCAGCAGTTCTCTGTGGGCACAAAGCCATGACTGAGGTTTGCTATCTTTCAAGTATTAGTCACGTGATAGTTTAGATTCTTTTCCTACTGTCATTATCTAATCAGCAATATTCCTCACAAGAATTTGCAATATGCGTCTTCATCCTTGCTCCCTTGTATTTGATATGAACTTCTGTGTTTGCATGGCCATAACTATGGTTGTAAAAGAACCGATATGCTTGACGTATGGCTCAATAGTCGTTCAACTAATGCTCATTTGCTTTCCAAATTCCTCCATCTTACATATAATTTAAGAAGGCTGACATGTAATTAAATAAATTTGAACATATTCTTTTTTACTTATTTTCATTAACCTCCTCATTTTTTTGTTCAACAAGTGTCTCATTAAGCTACTCAGTTGATGCTTGTTTATTAGCTAATTTAATTATTTTTTAATGTTATTTCAAACTTAAAATGATCAAATTATTATATACTTATATTTAAATAGCTTTTTATTTATATTTATATTTTAATAAACAAGCTTAAAGTATTTTAATAATTAAATTTGAGCATGAACCATTTAGCTTAGGAGTTATCTGAATGACTTAGCCATATCACCACTCGCTTTGACAAAAACTAACTCATTCAAACAGGCTTTAGAGAGGGTTCAATATGTTTGAGTTGATACTAAAACCACCAAATCTACTTGCTTTACATAGTCCATATGGCTCAACATCTCCAAAAAGACTGCATCGAATTGCTTAGAAACAGAGCGAGGCAAATCATCAACTAACAAATCTCCCTGCTCTACTTAGTCTATGTGGTTTGACATGTCTCTAAAATGGCTCCTTCAAGTTGGTCAAAATTAGAGCAAGGTAAACAACACTCGATCTAGCAGAATTCACGTTCCAACAACCTGTGCACTCTCCAATCATAATGCGACACTTGTATAGTATGTTAAGGTGCATAATGCCGATTTCATGCAAAGGCAAGCACCTGAGTTAGAGGCTGACATAAGTCCTATGAATTTGAATAATTTCTTTCTTTTGTATCATTGGATAATTTGAAAAGTTTATGATATTTCTTTTGTTTGTGCTAGTGATGAGCCCAAAGCAATCGATAAATACCTTGATGAATCTAAACTAGAGGACCTTTTGAAATCTTTGAAATCCTAAAGGGATCTTTTGGATCTTGTCATACTCAAAAGATTATTTTTGGCTTGTCATCTAATTGGAGTGTCCAAGAAACAGAGAAGAAAGTCGTCCATGTCACCCATCTCAGCCTAGGGGCCTTTGATACAAGCCTAATCAATAAGCTAAGTTTTGAAGAGTCAACAATCTTACCCTCTTTGGTCTTAGTTGATCCACATCTAGTGTGATCCTTGTTGAATCGAGCTAGCTTCAAGTGGCTTTATCAATCTTTGGCCACCCAAGCATAGGCCTTAGTTGACCACTTGGCCTTGGTTGGTCCATTGGGCCCTAATTGACTTTTGGTTTACTTCAGTAGTCCTGGATTACTTGAGCATTCATTATTCAGCTCAATTCACTCGTGATAATTAACTTATGTTGGTCAAAATTGACCTAATTTGGATCTAACAGGTCAATTGACCTTTTGAGCTTGTAGGTATGCTTAATTGTTATGGCGGGCCATGGCAAATCCGTTAAGTAGACTTAGTCACCCTCAATTGTATGTGAATACTCCGAAGTTTAGCCTATTGATCTCTGACTTATCTAACTAAGGCTTCGTTTGGGACGACTTTTTTATTGCTTCTGAAAACGGAGTTTTAGTACAAAAATTAAAAAAATTGTACTACAACTCAGTTTTAAAAAGCAATAAAAAAGCCGTTCCAAACGAAGCCTAAGTCTCAATGAGCCCAATTTACCTATGTTTAGGTTAAAGTGAGTTTTAGAAGGCTTTTTGTCTCGTAGCTCAGTCATTTCAGCCTTAAATCGAATTTGTGGCCAACGATTTACACTTAGTTAGGTTCATGAATTTAAGCATAACCACCTAATTGAGCCAAAATAATTGAATTGATTCAATGAGTTCAATAAGCCATGCATGAAATGATTTAACTCTAATTGGCTCAATGATTGATCCCAAGTTGACCATACATAGACTAATGCTTGAATTGGTTTCAATTAAGCGCCAAAGGTTCAACACAACTATATTAAAAAAGGTATGGATATTCCAGTTTGTGACATGTGCGTGTTATATATTTGGTTATCAAACACTGCGTATGTGAATTCTTATGTAATGTGTTAGATATGGATGTATGTCACATTATTTTGGAAGGCCTTGACAATTTGATATAGGGGTTATATATGAATGTCAAGCCAATGCTAATTCATTCGATTGGAAGGGAAAATTGTTAAGATTATTGCCACAGCCCACTGATTCCAGCCATACCACGGGTAAATCCAATTCAATCATGCACATAGTCTCGGGATCCTCCCTTCTCAGCTCATGGAAAGAAACTTCTATATTGTTAGCTGTGATACTTAACGAAGGCTGTCATTCTAACAGCAGATCTCCTGTACTAGTTGAAGTGAAAACCTTACTCCAACAATTCGTAGATGTTATTCCAGATACTCTACCCGACACATTGCCACCTCTTCGTACACTGCAACACCAAATAGTTTTTATTCCGGGACCTGTTCTCCCCAATCTTCCTCATTACCGAGTGAGTCCCAAGGAACACGAAATTGTAGAGCAGTTGGTCGATGACTTAATGTCTAAGCAATTTATAAACTCAATTTGAGTCCCTTGTGTCATTCCTGCTTGACTTCATTCAAAGAAAGATGATAGTTGGCGCACGTGTGTGGATAACCAGTTAATCAATAAAATAACCATCAAATTTAGATTACCTCCCGATGACAATAAATCATCCACTTTTAATGTCTCTTATATATATAACTTATTGAACTGCCTCGTGAGACTATTCTTTCACCATTAAATCTGAACTCATTATCTTTGTCATCACAGGAACTTACTTCAGTGCTGATGGCCAATGGTGTGCCACATGATAAAATTTTGAAGAACTTTTAATCGTCGTAGGGATTCTTTCCTTTATCATTTTTTTTTGGTGTGTGTGAAGCCTATTGTAGAATAATGGCTATGCACTACATTTACTGTATATTTGCCTGTTTTGAATTTATAGCAGGCTCATTTGTATCATCAAATTAGTTTTGAGTTATTAAACAAGAAAAATTCATAATAGCATTTTTATTTCCTTCATTGTATACTATATAAATGTTCTTGTGTATTTTCCCCTCGAATTTTATTCAATTAAGCTCAGCCACACGCACAATTGACCCTTATAATAATAAAAAAATAGGACTTTTGAGTTAAAGACACATTAAAGGGGCTCTCATATGGAGGACCTAGTTTATATTCGACTATTTGAGGATAATTATTTATAAATAGTGCAAGTTGATTCTCTGCTTAGAAATGTGGGAGTGTATATAGTTGCTACATAAGAATCAAATCATTTTGTATACAACCCGACATATATCACACATTCTCTCAAGGAAAACCTGACATTTAAGTCCATTATTTAAAAGAATTGAATGCGTCGGACCTTTTACAAGCGATAGAACAAACGGTTTATGAAATCTCGGGGCATAATTCCTAATACAATATAGCTTCTGCTATTAGTATAACAGGTTGCAAAGGCCAAACAAAGAGTTCAAAACTCTATCGTTCCTTTAGGAATAGGTGGAACAATCGATTCCAATAATTTGAAATGTAATAACGTCTTTCATGTCTATCTCAATTGATCTAGAAGAATAAATTTATTCCAGGTTACTCAATACGTATTATTTTCCCATTACCAAGGCTATTATGATAAAGAGAAAGACGAAGAAGAAGAGCACCCAGGCTATGACTGAATCGATTCAATTTCACTACTCTTTTGCATTTACAAAACATTATTTTCGTGCAACAAAAAAAATTGATCTATTAAAAGTTATATTAATTTAAAGGACCAAATTTTTTTAGGAGCAAAAACTATTATGATTAATAATATATAGGATATAATACCCAACAAAAAGCCTTGAGGGTCTCCTACTGAGGCTAGCATCTGTATGATGGATGATATATTTTGACGTGTCCACTAGTTGTCCCAACCAACAGGGACTAAGATTTCATTTGGAACAATATGACCACCACTTTTTTGATATATTTTTAGAAATTTATACTAAAAAGTTGTAAAAAGCCATAATAAAACTATCCCAAACCAAGTCTACACAAACGTGCAAATGTAGAGAAAAAATGTTTTTATTCCCCAGATGAAATCATTTCTTAATAAAATTTGAAAATTGAAATTGAATAACCTTAAAAAAATAAAATAATCAAAAGGCAAAATATATAGAAGCCAATAAACCTTAAAAAACAAATTTCCAAAAAAAAAAAAAAAAGGCCTAAATGTTTTAGTCCGATGCCTTCACAATATTAATACATGAAGCACTGCTTTCTGTTCAACTCAACCAAATGTCTAAGTAGTGGTCGAAAACTTCTTAATAAGCATTAATTTCCTAATTTAGATCAATCAAATGAGCCATTTACAATATTGTTTTAAAATGCTCGGTGATCATAACGGGTTACATTATTAATCATAAAAACTCCTACAGATTGAAATTCAAAACTTTAACAGTTCCAAGTTTCATGAGCACAGATGCAGTACTGACTTGAATTAATAACGGATAAAATCAAAGTGGAGGATTAAGAGCCAACTCAATCTCCTCTAAAGACCGGCCCTTCGTCTCAACTACATTACCTACTATGTACAGAACAGCCAGGAGACAAACCGTTGAAAATCCCAAGTAGACAGTGCTTATACCAAACTTGTTCACAACACTCAAGAAGAAGAGACCAATAAAAAAGTTGGAAATCTGCAAGAGGAACAAAATCATTACTAAAATTTTAATGGTTCAGTAGGCGGACAGTCAAAACAAAGAAGGGAAAAAAAAAAGACCATATGATACAATACACAGTGATGTGCCGTGCAATAACAGGTCAAATAAAGTACTCTTTTCCCAGGGAATGACGGAAAAAGAGAAAAAACTATCACAACATCTCATGGATGACAAAGAGTCGCAATCTGTGATAAATATTAAGAAACTAGTTTTTGATGCAGGGCAAACGAGATCACTCATTAGATGCTGCTAACTTGGAGTGATAACAATAAACTTAAATTAAGAATTTAAGATAATTAATCAACTATGTAGTTGAATTCTTCAAATTGGAAAAAAAAAGTTTGTTTCTGAGAATCAAGGAGCCCGCCAATATATAGTCCTTAGATAAGTTTTTATAGAGGAAATTTTGATGTATTTCTTTGTGTGTTTCCCTATTTTCTATAGCACGTCATGCATTATTTATATCACATTGCTCAATAAGAAAAAGCTTTTGATCTCTAACGAAACTTGAGCTGTGTTAGTGCTACTAGCTTTCAGATTAATTTATGAATTAACCATATATAAGTTTTGCGAACCCTATCATATCTCTCTCCCTCTCTAAACTTGTTCTCCTACATCTCCACCAAATTCTTAAAGCTTTAAACCAGCCAACTCTTTTAAACTGAGCTATATCGCTTCCATAAAACCCTAACCCATGCTATCCACCTATTATTACAAATCCATACAAAAAAATTCATAAGTTTCTATCTACATATCCAATTAACTTAAAATTACCTTTGTTAATTAGCTAGCATCCCAAACCAATTTGGAGATCTCACCCAAAAATTCTAAACTAGTCAACATTTCACCACCTCTATATCAACCTTGAAACCTACTAAGCATCTTGCCTTCAACTGGTATGAAGGCCAAAAAAAATGAAAACTCAAAATATTTTGTCCTGAGAGGAAAAATCAGCAACTTAAAGAGATGCCAACAAATTCTTAAAGGCTCCATAATTTTAGCTTCTTTTGCATTAGAAGAATACATACGTGATTTGCATATTTATTAAACTAAAAAGGCTCAATAAAAAAATCTAAATTGTCTACAAAGAGGTTGAAACTTAAGTGGTCCATTCCGTCCCCTCACAAAAATTTTTTTAGTCAAGCATTACTCAAATCATCAAATATTACTTTGTTCCATCTTTACATCTTAACATTTTCATATTTGTAAAAGCACTTCACAATGTACCATATGTTTGTAATCATGCACCTGCTTACATCACTAAAGAAACACTACACTAAGCACAATATTAATAATTTTTTAGAATGGTTCAAACAATTAAATTTCTTTTAAGTTATATAACATGGATGACTATCAAAACCATTAACATATTTAAGCATAAAAGAAATTTTAAAATCTAGATATTGCAAGGGATAACCTAAACCCCATAACCTTAGTATACTTCTCTTATCTGTTAAAAGATCTCCTTAAACTTCCGACGGCAGGGAATTGGGAGAACTACAGTTTAGTATGTATGACAAAACTGACAAGATAGAATGAAAGGTTCAATTATATAGATGATTAAAAATTACTGAAATAATTTTGGTTAAACCAATAATATGGTCAAATAACTACACAAGATTTTGAAAATGACAGAGAACTTCCCCCAAACACACAGTTTGTAAGTCTTCAATTAAATGTCCTTAGCTCAACCATTGACACAACTACCTTTTATGCTTATCAAATGACTCGAGACCCTAATTTGATTTTAGTATCCATGTTAATATTACACATAAAATGTTTTCAGTCTAACATTTTGATCAACTCCCTAATATGAGGCTTGAAAAGATTTCTCTACTTGAAAAAGTTGATGCACCAATAACTTCTGAGAATCACATATTTGATCTGGCCTCAAATATTCAGCCTGACTTTTCTGATCTTAGTGGCGTCACTGGCGTATTGGATAAGACTTCTCTCCTTAAGAAGAATGGCACATCCTTGCCAGCTAAGAAAAATGTCTTAATATTAGATCCCCAACCTATTTAACATACATTTTAAGGAGTTCAATCACGTCTATCATATGACATATAATATGGCCTAGATCTTACTCCTAAACCTCCATTATTAAATTTGACTCGCTTGATTGAGCATCTTAAGCTGTAGCATGACATTAGTAGGTTGTTCTTGATGCCTCCTAATTTGATAAACAAGACTCATTAATCATTGTATGATACTGCTTTTTCATCAGCACTTCATCTACATAATCTTTGTGTTATGATTAGTTGATATAAGTTGTGATAACACTGTTGAAACTATTTGAAAATATTCACTTAAGAAGTATAATAACAATTATTAACTCATTCTCAATTCTCTGGATACGAATCCACCAAAAACTACGTGAATGTATAGCCTATTTGCTAGTTTTTTTCTCTTCGGATAAATTCTCTACTCAGATTTCCATCAGATATTATATCTTCCCATCTTAAGGGTTCATTTTGCATTCAGATTGGTAAACTAACCCACTGTCAAGAGATATATGTTCACTTCTTAAAATTAGTTTCATTATTAGTTATCTAACTACAAAAATTATATCAAAAAACACCTAAAGCTACAAAATACTCCACCACTCATATAGAGTATAGACACATATAAAGTAATGATCCTCATATCACCATAATACTTTTAACTCTATAGGAGCAGATCATCAAGTGAATGCGAGTTGTTGAAGGACAAGCAAGGAGGCCTCTCATTAGGTTAATCATTGAGGCCAAATTTTATGACAATTAGTTATAATTTTTTTCTTTGGAATTTGAGAGGTTGAACATGTGAATTTGAAGGAAACATTCTGAATGCAGAAAAAATTATTTTGGAACCATATCGAACAATTAACATTAAGAATTCAAGAGAAATAATCATAGGTTTAATTAATCTTTCAAACAGGGTGGTACAGTTAGTTTCCATAAACCGAGTGATCTTGAGAGGTCAACCAATGTGATACTTCAATGAATTTTTATGGAGGAAATTTTGGTGTATTTTCCTAAGGGTTTTTCTAATTTTTCTACAACACTTAACGCATTATTCAAGCCCCATTACTTCAATAAAAAATAGTTTTTGACCTCTTACAAAACCAATGTGCTACGAAGAGTTGATGCTCCATTGCTCCCACTCCCCTGACATATCCCCCACTCCCCTTAGATTGATTTGTCAATCAATCACAGTTAAGATTTGTTAATCCTAACATTAAGAATAATCTACATATCCACATATACAATTAACCTAAAATTATTTCTATTAGTTAGCTGGCATTCAAAACCTCTGATTTGAAGGTCCTCACCCTTTTCCATTAAAGAAAACTCATTCATTCACTGGACCACTATAAAAAAGTTACAACCATAAATCTACAAAACAATTCTAGACTAGTCGACATTTACCCTTAGTCTCCACCAACATTAACCTTTCCTCCACCTTCCCATCAGTTATAAAATACAATGGGCCAGAGTTATGACTCATTTAATAAGTTGTAACATCATCATCTATTTGAGTGCACATGTCAACCATAGAATTCCAAGATCAGACTATGCATGAATTGTCCTAGACAATTCACTTAGAGTTTTCGAGTTAGTGCCCAATGACGTCATGAGGGCCAACTTCACAATACGGGCATGCTACTAGATTTAAACAAATATCAACTAAACATTCTAACATCCATTCAGTGATCGAAAATCTTCAAACTGATAGCATATTAACATCTCTACCATACCACAACAAGAATACTAATCAAACATGTGACCACTCCATAGTCCATCCCACCAACATCTTACCAATACAATTACTTTGTCTTGCTAGCCTCATAAAGGCAAGTAAGAATGATTAGGGGGAAGCAACTAGGCTTCCACGTGAGTTGGATCTGCATCTTATTCTATACATAAACCTTGTAATGATGCATGAAAGACTTATGAACCTCCTATAATCTAGTTCCTCATCACTAAAAGAAGAAAGAAAACCTAGGCCCAAAAGCTTAAGAGTAACGATCAACCAATAAAAGGGAAGATTTCTCTTATTATTCCATTATTTGCTTCACCATTTCCTCTAACTCACACCTTTGCACCTTCCCTAAACCCCCAATGTCAGATAGCCTTGTTAGCCATATTCATTTTGATTGAGGTGCGGTGAGTAGGAAGAAAAATAAATTTGGTAACTACAGAGAATCATGTTCGTTCCTCTTTTGGTTACACCACAATAGGTTCTCTTGAACAGAAAAGACAAGAGGTCGAGTCAGGGCAAAAAAAAAAAGAAGGCCCAGATAGAGACTTGTGAAGATCCATTGATGTGAGCAAAACCAAGGAGAGTGGTATCTGCCTTTACTTTCATGATAGAGATCACGAAGGATAAAACTCATGTAGCAAAAAGAAGAGAGATCAAGAGTGATTATGATGCAACACAAAATTTTTGGACCAACTACGAGTCAGAACAAAAAGAAGACTAAACCCTATCCAAGAGCATGATGAAAAATATGAATTAAAATATTTATTTAGGATTACAATATTTATTTTATGTTATAATTTTTAATTTGTAAGACTTTTTGTGTGTTTTATTTTAATGAACTTATGCGAAAATTTTGAGAATTTAAATTTCATTTGAATTTGAAGTTCAGATTATGAGAAAATCCTGTGTTACTTCATAAGAAGTTGCATATTTGCATGAAAATTAAACAAAATGAACATCTTCCTTGCTTGGTCGATCAAGGCAACCTTCCTTTTCAAACGGCCTCCCCTCTCCCTCTCTACCTTTCCCTACTTTGCATAGTAGCATTAGGGTTTGTATTTGACCATTTATTTTGTTGATTTGATGAAGCGTTGATGTTTTGATTAAAAAAATGTAGTTTATTCAATGGAGGAAGCTTGATGGCAGGTAGGGGTATCAATTCGGGTCGGCGGGTCGGGTTCGGGTCGAACCCAACTTGACCCGTGTGTAAACGGGTGGTCAACCCGAACCCGACCTGTTTAGCTAAATGGGTCAAGAATCCTGACCCGAACCCGACCTGTACGGGTTGCCGGGTTGGCCCGACCAGACCCGCGGACCCGTTTGATTAAAAATGGGGCGAGACGGAGGCGGTGCCGGAGACGCTGGCTGCACAGAGGTTAGGCGATTAGCGGTCGCTGGTCCGTGCGGACAGGTGTCGCCGAAGGTCCGAAGTCAGGAAATGCCAGCGCGAGCCGGGGCCAGGGGGCTGAGGCGGTCCGGCGCCGGTGCGGACAGGCGTCACCGCGTCGTGACCCGTGCGGACTGCGGACGCCATGCGAGAGGCGAAGTTGCACGTCGGATTCGGACGCGGACAACTCGCCAGGCGACGTGACTCGTGACAGGTGACTGACGTCCGATTTGGAGTTTTGACTTTTGAGTTTTCGGCTTTTGAATCCCAAACCCACGCGGCCACGCGGGAAAAGAAAAAAAATGAGCGAGTTACCGAGACAATCCCGGGTCAATTTCGGGTTACCAGGTTGACCCAGACCCGACCCGTTTTTTAAACAGGTCAAAAGTTGAAACTCCAGCCCCGACCCGTTTGTTAAACGGGTTGACCCTAACCCGAATTTTTCGGGTCGGGTTCGGGTCGGGTTATCGGGTCGGGTCAATTATTGACACCCCTAATGGCAGGCCACATTCAAGGGATTTGTTGATCTCCACAATCAATCTCTTTGGTGAGTAATAGAGTTAATCTTATCATGTACAATCTTTCATGTTCTTATTGTATAATCTTAAATCTATCATCCCTTTAACTTGCCACATAATTTTCCTATTTTCATTAGACATCTTTTTTTCTTTCTCTCTCTCTCATCAAGTCAAACCAAGCTCTTTGGATCAAGAAAGAATCTTTGTACTTCCATGTCCCCATCACTTGCTATCAAAACCTAACTACACTTAAGTTCACAAGAGATTTGAGGTTTGATTACCACCAATATGCATCATGTAAAACATAGCTAAAAATCACTCCTATTGGCCATAAAAAGCATTCAAAAAAATGGAAACCAATCCATAATCCTAATTTCTAACATCACAATCATAATGCCAGCCCCACCGCCCCAACTATCCTACAACACCGAAAAACTGAGCCCCATCAATTCCAAACCACCAAAACTAACTACCTTTGGTTTAAAAAAAAAATTTCTTGCCATGATGCCTTTCCAAAATTAAATTTTGAAATCCAAATTAGTTCACACCAAAATAACTATAGATCCTTTACATAATCCTCAAATCCACAAACAAAAAGCCATAAAATATCTTTGACATAAAAACTAGACTTATTTTCTCGATTTTCTTCCTTCTACTTCCCATATGATATTCTAAATTCAAAGAGATTATTTCCTACAAAAAGAGAGAACAAGCATGAAGCCTATCTTAATTTAAAAAAAAAAAGCATGAAGCCTATCTACATAGAAAAAAACTAGCATCCCCTTATTCTTGGCCTCTGAGGTCAACTACATCAAATGGAAGTCAAAATTTCTTGCTTGATTGCTTCATTTCTCTAAATGAACTCCAACTACTTGCAACTTTAACAATTGGCACCTAATCAATTCATGAAAAAAATTAGCTCATATTCAAGATGGAGAAATCATCCTCGGTCATTCACGATCAAAAGCACACATTGTTTCGATTATGTTCTACAAACCAAGGCACATAACATTGCCTATGAGTTTGAATTAATTTCATAATGGCAAGATGCAATTATGCAATATTTTAAGTTTCATATTGCGGTAGTTCAACTTAGCTTTCTTTGATAACTTAGGCTTCGTTTGGTTACCCCGTACCTTTTATAAAAGGTAGTTTTAAAAGCATTGGTTGAGAGAATGAAGTTTTGTAATGAAGAAGCATATAACAAAAGCTTTTAAAAACAATAAAAAAATATTGTTTTGTAAAAGCATTTTTACAAAAATGTCACATTCAAACAACAATTCAAAAATAACTTTTCCACTTCGAGACGGAAAAGGCAAAGTTAACCATTCCAAACGAGGCCTTAGTGAAATTCAACAAAATACACATTTAGATGAATTTAAGCTTGCCATGATAATTGGTTGACTTTGTTGTAAGCAGCAAGATTTGCCTATTGTTTATAATTTGTAAATTTGACTGCAAAAGTTTTATATTAATGATGGGCATGTCCATTGATTAGATCTTTGCATTTCAAATATTATAACTTCTCATTTTAATCATGTATTCATTATTTAATCATAAACATTATTGAAATACATATCACCATGCCCTACCTCTGAACACACATAAGAACTTTCACATTCTTAGATTGGTGAAACAGCCTAGAAGACTACTTGATCATTATCCCTTACCTAATTTTCATAAAATTTTGTTTACTAAATCTATGTTAAAAGATTTTGCTAGATCATTTTTGCAAAGACTGTTAGACTGTATGAGAAAAATTTAGTAGCGAGAATGTGAGATCAAATAAGAAATTTACATATAACAAACATTTATTGAATAAATTACTTATTATCATAATGGACTATTATCAAATAAGATGACTCTTATTAAGCATATGTTTGATGCACTTTATGTGCAGAGGACAAAATTTTATTATAAATTAATAAACTAAAAATTAAAAGTAATAAGATATAGGAAAACGTGCCACACGTACTTTCCTGATGGATTTCTTCTACCCACATATTATAGGCAATCACTATATATTTTATTGAAGAATGAAAGTATATGAGAAAAAAAAGTTTCTTGACATTATTTTCATTAGGAAGAATAGGTTAACATTCCCTATGCATATATTTGCTCTAACAAGTCATCTTAGAAAAATTCAACAAGCTCCAACTAAGAAGCATGAATCCATCCACTTCAAAATCAAAATTTTGACAAAATCAATAGGGAAAATAAATAAATATTTTGAATTCTTAAAAAATTGTAACTAATCATTAATATCCTTATCACAATTATTTGGTGTTGATTTTACAAATCCTTGTCCACCATTTATTCTGATTGAGTATGGCATGAAGTGTTCAGCCCATTTGTGCAACTCTTTATCACTACTTCTATTCACCTTAACATCAGTCTTTACTTTCCTAATCTTTTTGTGGGCTCCAAAAATTCGGCACTGGCCTCCCCCGCTTGCTTTTTTCGGGGGTGTTTTAACGGATTAAGTTCCAGGGTAAATTTTGGAAAGCGGATGAGTTTGTAAATAAGATACTACCCAAAGATTTCGCCCTCATTTTACGAGGACTTTATGATCTAAGTTCTGGTTTCCTATAGGCGCAAGCCCCTATAGTTAATTACCCTACCAGGTAACGAGAGAGAACTTTTGATTAAGATTAGTCGTCAATCATATACATAAAAATAAGCAGTATCTGATGTATAGTAGCAGCATGCGTTTATGGATACTTGGAAGTTTGGTTGGAAATTTTAACATTAAAAAAATTGAAATTTCAGCATCTTGCACTTAAAACGGATGGTGAGTGATGGATGATGGACTCGATCAAGATCTCATGGTTCCGTCGTCCCAGGCCATCATGGTCCCTGATCTACTTAGTCAGAGGAGGTAGTCGACCCAACCTGACAGAAGGATCCTTGTCGGCAGCCATGGGTTGCTTCGTCCTAGGGTACCTTATAGACCTGGGGTGGATTTTATCTAAGGGGACAAATTTGAATCCAACTTAGCTAACAGAGGGCTTTGTGCCCTATCGATTATATCATATTAATTCATATCTCAAGGATTTGATGCCAATAAGAAACATATTGGCTCTGGCCATAACCGTAATTTAGTGGTGCTATTTGGCGGCAGAACCACTCGGTTCAGAGGGTCCCGAACCATAACCGTTTACCTGCAGTGCCATTTGGCGGCAAAACTGTTTGTTAGAAAACATGTACCACATCCTTATGACAGAAGATTATTTGAAAATAGATCCTAATGATATTTTTAACTAGGCATTAGCTCTATGTAAGCTGAAGTAAATTTCAATTTGTCCATCCCGGCAAACTATTGCGGAGGGTGGATGAATTTTGCTTTAAGGGTTTAACAGTTTAATTTCAATTTTAAATACTTGAATTTTGGAATATTTTTGGAAATTTGGATTTTCGGACATTTGAATGGCATTTTGAATTATTTGGAATGGACCCCTTCTGGTTGATTTGTATTCAACACGTTCATCGTCGGGGTGTTTAGGGTCATTTCCATTTGTGAATTGAACATTGTCGACTATGTCGAGCTGTCGACAGAGGATCAGGTTTTGTAGGCTTTATGACTTTGTTGATGAATTTCTTTTGTCATCGATTTTGAAAGTCTTATATGTACGTATAAAACAGATATTCCGATTGATGCCTTGACCATATATTTGTTTGATAATTTGAGTTGTGTCGACTTCTATCTATCCATATAAAATGATTGGGCTCGAATTACGTTCATTTATTGACTCGCGCAACATCCCTAGACGTCACGTGTGTATCCATAATACGCTCGTCGGGGCCCATGTGGGTGTATGATTACACATGCCCTTTTGTGTACCTATGTGCACATATATTACAATGCATGTGTGGGGCATTTTGGGATATTTGACGTCACTTGGTTGTACATGCAACCATTATTTGAATGCAGCATTCTATTTGGGAGCTCGTAGACAATTCTATCCACTTGTATACATGTTATGGATCCGGTGGCGTAGCGTCGTACTATGTTTAACGAAACCTTCGTTTGCTCAGGTATTTAACGACGATTGTGAGGTCCGATTGAGGCGGGCTACACACACAAGAGACAGGACACTTCGGCGCCGTTCGCAGACTACGACACTGTAGCAGGCGGCGTGGTTTGAGCAAGTTTTGCACAGGATTTGGGGATGGGCCACTAGATATTGCAGGTATTTAATGTATTATATATATTTTTATGATTTCATTTTGGTTATTAGTACAGGTCAAAACTTTCAAAATTAATTTTATTTACTCATCTTATTGGTGGGATAAAGGCTTGATGTTGTTGTTGTGGTTGTACTCATCTTATTGGCGGAACTTCTAGCTTTTTTAAGGCCCAAAATATGTAAATCTATTTTCTATTACCTTATCTTCAATAGATTCTACTCTCACCATCACTATATTATACTCAATTCTCAACTTATACTTCCTATGTTTGCTATGTATACATAACATTTTCATTTCTACCATACTAAACTTTGTTATCAATAACTTCTTCTTGCCCAACACTAAGATCCATCCAAGGCATCAAGTCTAGTTGCATCATATAAAATTTATATTTCTTTCCAATTTTTTTCTTATCACATAATATTCCTAGGAAATATCATTCTAATCACCTATCCTTAACTCTAAAAATTTTATAATCATCTACATCTCTATTCCTCCATAAAAAGATCCAAGGTTTAATTTTCACACATACGTATCAATTTAACTTTTAATAATATTAATTAATAATTATTATGTTATATACACTAAATTGCATAGCATATACTTGCCCTTTGTTCAGCTAACCAAAAACTTTTATCTTATAATATTTTCTCTCTGTGTTCAAACTTATCATTTAATTTAGTGAAGGTTTCATCAATTTAACATACTTTGTAAGTATCTCTAATTTAACAAAAGAATGTAGACTTAATATTAATCTTTGAACTAATCCTAGTATGATTGAAAACTTTTTTATCACAATGCAATTACTTAATTACTACTCAATGTTCCTTGGTACTTATCTATAATAACTTAAATATTGTGTACCAAATTAATTCTTGTGGTACTGGATTATATAGATTCTCAAGATAAATAAATATCATAAGAATATTTCTTTACTTTAAAATTTTATATTAATCATCTTAAACACCAAAATCTTTTTCGCACTTGACAGCCAGAAAGATTTAGTACTAATAAAGATTGTTTTTGCTTTTAGGGTGGTAACCCTGATTGCTTATGCTAAAAAAATTGAACAAGTTTCCACATGGAATTAAAATCTGTTCGAATACAGAATTCTGAAAGAATGTGAAAGAGATAGATCACCGAGAAACTCACCCAGTGCATACCCAAAGACAGCGCAACTGCCTTGGCTCTGATCCTGGAAGCAAATATTTCAGGGAGCAGAAGAGCTGGTACTGGTCCAGCACCAAGCGAAAAAGACAACACGTAGCTTTTGCAATGCACATAAATAGTCATTATCGGATGATGAACTTTGAGAAAATAAAACAGAAGGTGTAAAACTAAACGATGAAATGCATTGGCGTTATCATTGGGAAAATCTTGACTTACAGAACCGTCCCAAGAACAGCAAGTGTTCCAGAATATGGTGCCAGAACCTTCCATGTGAATGACAAGGAAAGAAGCAGCATTGAAGCAGCCTTGATGAAGAATAATGATTTATTTCAAAACAGAGAAATTACATAGTATCACAGAAAAATAAGACGTAATGGATCTAAGAAACTTTAGACAATGAAGCTGTAAGTTAATGTAGCATGATTATCGAAATACAAAGAAGCTCCTCATCATGGGGTGAAAACAATAGATTTCAGTGCAATTAATGAAACTACAAGAAAAGGAATGTGTCCTGCCTAGAATGAATATCCTTGTAGAAAATGCATAATCACAGGTTCGAAGAAATGAAAAAAACCATCACATATGCACAGCTGTGTAGTATCACATTAACTTAAAGTAAAAGACTGTGTAAATGAGAACAAAATGCAGGTAATGTAAAACGGACTCATTTGTTTCTTGAAGATATAATATATGTTTCATTTCATGTTTAAAAATAAAACATTCATTTTTAAGGGATTTTGAAAGTTATTGTAGAGTCTATAATCAATATTGATTCCAAAATAAATCCAACCAAATGATAGAATATAGTAAATTCATCAATTTTCAAAGTATGGTTTCTAACTCCAAGCACCCAAATGAACCCTGACTGAATTATTTAACATAAAAGGGAAGTTATCTTTTGAAAACCAATTATAGAATTAATCCCATGAAACATTAAAGCAATATTTCTTATTAGGAGAATAGACCCTACCATTCCCATAAAGCTAATCAAGAGGAGGCTTTTCCTTCCTTTCCTGTCCATCAAAGATGATGCTACGGCAGTGCCTGTAAAGCAATGAAGTTTGCTTAAAGATGTGAATTATTTCTACTAATATATGCAGAAATATAATTCAACTATCATCAGCTTCGTTAGTGTTAGAATTAGAATTTGGGCGAACTCACCAAGGACATTCGATGCCCCAACAAAAGCACTAGCTGCTGCATCGGAAGCAATACCAGCACTTCGAAAGACTGATGTAGAATAGTAGACCACAGCATTTATTCCAGCAAGCTGCTGAAACAAGAATAATGCTGCCCCCACACTTACAACTACGTTTGTCAAGAATTGGTTAAAAGAAAACATGTTCAGTCTTCCTTAGTATGTAACTGACCACAGAAAAATGAGCCATGCTAATAATTGAGCATATAAAAAGCCCTATGCAATCAAAGCTGAGATCTGATGTAAAAAATTGTACATTTATCTGATAAAAAGTGCTAAACTAAAAGTGCTTCGCTAATTATCTTTCAAAAAATCAATTAAAATTATTTTTCTATTCATCCGTTCAACGTAAAAAGCAAATTCACTCACATCATAGTAAATAGAAGGCTCTGCTAAAACAGCTGTAGTACAATCTAAAAGCTTAACTCAGGGTGGAAAAATGGTTGGCATGAATAAAAGTTTGGGATGGTAAAAATAATTAGGAAAAAAAAAACTATAAAATCAATCAATTAAAGTTTAACAAACACCAAAGTTAATTATGATGTCATCCTTCGTCGGTGCAATTTTCCTTTCTTGCAATAAAAGTTTCCCTTTATCGAATTGAAGTCACTAGAGGCATGATTTGTATGGCCTAAAGGAATGGTTCAACGGCAGTCAAAATTCGTTTTACAAATAGACATCATTCATAAGCCTACAGAGACTGATTAGTGAAAGTTCTTTTAAATTACATATAGTTGTGATCTTTGATATGCCATAAGTCATAAAGTCATAAAAGGCATAAAAATTACAGCCTCATCACGCATAAAATAGTAGTAAGAAATTTGATACCATGCTAAATATGCAACTTAAGGAAAAATGAAAATTTAAGCAAGCAGTCCAATTTATCAGCACCGCAGATTGCAAAAAGCACAAAGCATACAATCTTGCAATCCGAATAGTAAATATAGATGCCCTAAGGTCATATGTACCTTTCCAGTACCGCTTACTGAAAAGATCAAACCAACCAGCATCTTGCTCTGTGCGACCTTGACCGCCTGCTTTAAGGTCATGCATAACCTCAGCAACTCTTTCTTTTCCATAGAGGATCCTTACAGCATTTTCTGCCTCACTAAATTTTCCTTGCTGAAAGAGCATCCCATTAAGTGCATTTAAATACTATTGCTGGGTTATAAAATGCATCAACAGTTTTCCAAGCAAAATAAATAGCGTGATAATTAGAACTATTCAGGATTTATTGAGATGAAGAAACCTGAACAAGCCAACGGGGGCTCTCAGGGGAGATAGCCATCCCTAGTGCCAACAGAATTGATGGAATAATTGCAATACCAAACATTGAGCGCCACCTGAATTATTTTAAAAAATAAAACAAATCACAATGGAAAATAAGAGAATTTAACACTCGTATAAAACTGAGTTCCAGAAAGTGTTGGTTGACTCCAAAAATGCATTGGAAAGATCTAGTCCTCTATTGCCTAGGTTTTGAGCACACATTGCCTAGACCCTATGCCAAGTTAGGTTCCTCAGGTCATGGCCAATCAGCGATGCTACTAGGTTTTAATTCACCCTAGACTAGTCTTGACCTACTTATGTGATGCAGTTGGACAATGCAAGGTAATCCTCAAATCTTTGAGGTTTCAATTGACCCTAAACTAATATTGACTTACCTCTATGACCAAGCGGGTCCAAAAATGAATCTAATCAACATCCTCTAGTGCTATTAACCCTAAATTGGTCCTAGCTTCATCTTCCACATATTGACCCCTTAATTAGTCTTGGTTAATCTCTATGGTCGTGATTAACTTTGGCCTACTAATGATTGACTATGATCTACTCTAAATTAACCTAAGTACTCATAAATGCCCTAAATTAGCTTTATTTAGTTATGTGCTCCCAACTAGACCAAGGTTAACTTAGGGGTGTAAAACATTGACTCGACCTGAACCGGACTAAAAAAATCTAGGTTTGGGCTAACCCATTTAATAAATGGATCAGGTTCAGGTTGACATGCGAACTCATTTTTTACCCAAAAATGTCTCGTTTCATTTTTTTTTCTTAATTTTTTTACTTGTAGGCATCTTTCTATTTTTTTATCAAATATGCTAAATTTATAGTTAACAAATTCTAATTTTTAACCAAAACAAACTAACGGGTCGGGTTCGAGTTGCTAGTGGATTGAGTTTGAGTTATTATTTTTGACCCATTTATTAAACAGGTAGGATTCGAGTTAACTGGATTTGGGTCAAATCAATTTAAAATATGATCCGAACCTAACTCGTCAACCCAATTTGACACCCCTAGCTAATCCTAGTTAGTTTAGTTGAGCCAATCAGTCTCTCTAAATTGGTGACCTCTAAATTGGTGCTAATTAATATCTTCACTCATGATTGACCTTTGGCTCAGTCATGATTGACCATAATTTGATTTAAACTAAACTATATGCTCAATGAAGCCCTAAATTGGCTTTTTGTGGCGACATGCTCCCTTAAACCCTTGGTTTAACCCTGGTAAATTTGGTTGAGTCAATTAGTTCTCTTAATACCTAAGTGACCCGTTCCCTTCGCTAGGTAAATTGATCCTCAATTGGGTCCTTAATCAACCATAAAGAACCCAATTTGGCCACATCTAGATTCAATTGGACATAGTTAATTGGATTGGTCAACCCCCATGGATCCACATAGCCTAAGTCTAACCCCATGGAACATTCAATAGAATAAATGGGTTAATTCTATAAACTAAATTTACTCAGTTAATTTAAGTCCACCAAATAAGTCATTAAACGATCAATTGACTTATTTGGTGAAAATGGGTTAATTCTATAAGCTAATGCTCATTTTGAATCAAATCCCTAAATTAGGTGTAATTATCTCGGTAAAATGATCTAGGTCCACCAAATAAGTCATTGAATGGTCAATTGACCAAATCCTTGCAATCTACCAGTCTTTAAAAATTCCTAACTCAGAGATCTAATAAATTAACACAATTCCAATTGCATGGAAAAATCCCAAAACATTTCATTCATTTAACTACAAAGCTTCTAATAAACATCAGAATTTAAATTCATAACAATAACTTTCATGATATACAATACTTGATCAAGTTTCATATCTTACTACTAAAACTAAGCATCAAAACATAGAATAGTTGATTCAAAACCGATCATCACTTAGGCTCAATCTTGTCTTTCCCTTTACCTGAAACAATAGCCATAGTAATTTCTGGTGAGCTATAATGCTCAATAAGATAAACAACTCAAATATAATTTTCAAATATTCAAGGAAATAAAAAAATATGATATGTTAATCATGAACTAGACTTAAAATTTAAACTATAATCATAGGCTAATCTTGTACATTACTTGTAATCATTGTAAAGTGAAATTTGTTCGAGTAATAACACAGGATAACAATAAGTGAAGTAATCTTATTGTAAGGAACTTTCAAAGAGATGTTTAATGTACAAACATTATATGATTACACTAATCAAACATACAAGTATCAAAATAATAAAATAATCATATAATAATATTTATTTGCTTATTTTATTTATTTCTTATCATAGACTATCTTATCTACATAGATTGATGTATGGATTCATCAGCAATACAAAAATAGTAGATAATAACAGACCCACACCACATACCATAGGGACATAATCGAGCCCAAATGCTAAATAATAAGGTTTAATAAAGCCTAGTTGAAATCAAAGATTATCACTATTTGAACTACTTGAGGAACTTTTTTTCTTTGTAAAGGCTCACCTATATTGCCCTGCATATAGAGTTATCGTAAATATATCATTGACAATCTATCACACCTAACATAAACTTTCGTAAGCTTATTGCATGTCCATTATTGAACATTTAAATCATATATCTTAATTTATAAACATGCAAATCAACATTCTGCATCAATCAGTAACTTGTATGATATATTTAAGCTACTGTAAATCAACATTCTGCATCAATCAGTAATTTAATGAAGTGTTGGTAGAGTTCTATACTTCAAATATGTTTTTTTCACAATTTAAAATTGATGTAATAATTTAATCATGAATGGTATGATGCAGACATGTACTTTGCAATATGAAGACTTTCTAACACCTTGTTTGCATATTACATATATATTTACATGTAAAAAACTAAAATATACTTTATAAATTAGAAATTCAGTGACCAATTGATGATCAATAATGACATAAGTCTCCACACAATGATCAATACGAAATATCATTCTTTTAACAATAATCTACAAAATGCAAAAAAAAAAAAACCCAGATTTCACCTGACCAACCTATTATCCTACTTGTCCTCCACCTTTGTCCCCACCAGCTCTTGGTTTTGGCTTTTGCTACTTAGAGATTTAGGTAAAATGAGGTAATGAGGATAGTGCTTGCTACATAGGAAATACTACATTTAAAAACGATATTTATAACAACAAAATCTAATATCCGTTTCCGTCTTCACAAAGTTGATTTCTAAGTCATTGCAAACATCACTTGGTTGAACTTTAAGTGGAAATTTAAATGCAAAGCTACAGGATACACACCCCCCCTATGTAGCACCGATACTCCTATTTACGAGGCATGCTGCATCGAACACGCGTCGGAAATGGATACACCTCCGATACGGCACGGATACGTGTCAGATACGGCTTTGCAATGTCCAATTAAAATATATTTAAATTTGACAGGACACATATCGGATACGCGTGTCCGGTTAAAAAATGAAAAAATAAAAAAAAACGGAGCTGCAATTCGCTCTATTCATTTCGGCTACCCGCTCGATATCCCTATTCATTTATGCGTCTTAAACATTTCCGCAAGATAGGTTTTTCGTTTCCGCACAGGCGTTCGTCTTCTTCGTTGTAGTCGAAGGAGCAGCTTGAAGACGCCAGCATAGAAGTGGGCAAGATCATCCTTCATCAACGAAGAGGCTCGACGACGCAAGCATTAAAGCCGATAGGATTATCCTTTGTTGACAAAGCAGCTCAATGACGCGAACAATGAAGGTGACACGACCAGTGAAGGTGACACAAGCAGTGAAGGTTCGTTTCCGCACAGGCGTTCGTCTTCTTCGTTGTAGTCGAAGGAGCGATTTGAAGATGCCAGCATAGAAGTGGGCAAGATCATCCTTCGTAGACAAAGAGGCTCATCGACGCAAGCATTAAAGCCGACAGGATTATCGTTCGTTGACAAAGCAGCTCAACGACACGAATAGTGAAGGTGACACGAGCAGTGAAGGTTCGTTTTGTTCGTTTTCTTCATTGTAGGCTCGGTACCGGAAGTCGGTACTGCTCGGTACCGCTCGATACCCGAACTCGATGCAGCTCGGTACTGGTCGGTACCTCTCCGCTGGACTTCTTTTTAACCTAGCAAGGAATCCACATTACAGAATGCCTTTACCTACGCATAAAATAATAATCTTGCAGGATATATGCCACCAGGATATAATGTCATTAGAACAAAGTTGTTGCAAAGAGAGGGATAATATTGAGAACTTGCTCGAGCCTACTAGAGGAGTTTGAAAGTAAAAATGAGTTACTTTGGTTTGTGATGGGTGGACAGATTCACAAAGAAGATCACTTATCAACTTCATGGCTGTAACAAAGAGCTATCATATGTTTATCAAAGATGTAAACTGTGAAGGACATTACAAGGATAAGTTCTACATTTCTAATTTAATAAAAAAAATTATCATGATGGTGGGGCCTTCAAAGGTCATTACTGATAATGCAGCTATTTGTAGAGCTGCAGGTCTACTTGTAGAGCAAGACTATCCTCATATTTTATGGATACCATGTATTGTGCACACACTTAATCTTACCTTGAAGAACATTTGTGCAGCTAAGAATACCGAGGCAAACAAAATCACCTGCAATGAATGTCATTGGATCACAGTGATTATTGGAGATGCAGTTGTAATTAGGAATTTTATTATGAATCACTCAATGAGACTCTCTATGTTTAATGATTTCTCTAATTTGATGATGCTTGCAGTTGCTGAAACTCATTTGCCTCAATTATAATGATGTTGAGAAGATTAAAAAAAAAAGCTCTTCAAGCTATGGTGATCAGTGACAAATGATCATGTTATAGGGAAGATGATATTGGAAAGGCTAGGTATGTAAAGGAGAAGCTTTTAGATGATTTATAGATACAATTTATGAGATGTTGAGAGTAGCTGATACGGATAAGTCTTGTTTACATCTCATTTATGAGATGTGGGATTCAATGCTAGCCAAAACAAAAGAAATTAAATATAGATATGAGAGTAATTCACTTCATGAAAATTCAAGCTTTTAGGATGTTATTTATGTTATTATAGAAGATATGTGGAGCAAAAGTAATGCACATTTACTGATGTAGGCAAGGGGGAGGGGGGTCAAATCAAATCATAATATTTGATTTTTGACTTCCCTAGCTCATTAATGTCTAGTGAAAGATTAGCTTATTATGAGCTAATGTTTAGTTATGAAATTAAAATTGAAGTGTGCAAGCTTTTGGGTGAGTGAAACTTGCCTTTTCCACTTCCTGTTACCTCTTGAGCTGCTGCGGTTTTCTGCTGGTTTTCCTCCCATGAATTGCTTCGGTTTCTCTGTCCCGTGGTCCCCTTTCTCTCATTAAAAGTGGTGGCTGTTTGGTTGCTGAAAACCGTGACTTACCTGTTGGATTCCTGCACTTGGCTATTGAAACCGTGGCCTCCTCCTTGAGAATTGTTGTGCCGTTTGGGATTTTTATAACAAAAAACTCCTGGTTTCCTGTGTTGAAACCGTGGCATTGACTCTGTATTTGGCTGGTTTCGTGGCCTTGTTCTGCTTGGAAATGGCAGTGACTCTTGGGATATCATGCAAGGTGACTTTTGGCCTTTCATTTCTATTATTTTTATATGAGATTTGAGGGGGTTTTGGGCTGTTAAGTTTCCCCTATTGCCTATATATATGAGATGTTTTGTGATGAAATATGAAGTGAATGTGATATGTGATTTTTGGAAAAAAAATCTTTGTTAACCTGCGGGTTGCTTGAAAATCCTGCGGGCTCTTTCCACCCTTCTTTCTCATCCCCTCCGGAAATCCTGCGGGCTCTTTCCATCTTCTTCTTGGCTTCTAATCTCTTTGTCTCTCTGCAAGTGCCACTCCATCTGTATATTTCTTCTCCAAGTGCAGCAATTTTAGGGTGTCGTCTTGTTTAAGTCTTAATTTCTTAAGTTTGTAAGTCCTTTTCTAAGTGTCGTTTGTAAGCGTCTTGTAAGAGTCTTTATGATATAAAAAGTTTGTTTTTGTCTAATTCGTTTAGTTTTTGTGAGATATTGTAATCTTCTATTATCTAGCAAGAGTTTCTTTTGTTAGCAAAAATTTGGGGCCCTCTCCCAAATTTTTGCTTGCATCAATTTGGTATCAGAGCAAGTTAGGAAATCCTAGGTTTGTGTTTGTCAAGTTGAAGTTGTCAAATTTTATTGTGAGTTTGTCAAGTTTTGTCGTGTTGTGTCATGAATCTTATTGTGAGTCTAAGCTTAGGTTGATTTTTTTTAGTCTTTTTTGAGTCTGTAAAAAAATGAAAAATAACAAAAAATAGCTTAATTTATGGAGGAGTTCAATCATGACAATCCTGATGTCCCACTCCCGTTGGACAGATGGATTCCTACAGAAGGTGATTCAACGGATCCGCTTTAAGATCGGCTATACAAGCTTTAGTATCACATGTTCCTATGTGATCAAAAATTCGAAAAGTACAAAAGATATCTACAACAACAATTTGAAAAGAATCAGGAAGAAATTTTGAAGAGATTTGGAGAGAAACTCAAAGAACTGGATGAGCACTATTCACCTCCTCAAGGGAATCAACAACCAACTCATCAGGAGCTGAGTTTGCAAGAAGGGGAGTTTGATGTAGGCAAAGGGGGGTCAAATCAAATCATAATATTTGATTTTTGACTTCCCTAGCTCATTAATGTCTAGTGAAAGATTAGCTTATTATGAGCTAATGTTTAGTTATGAAATTAAAATTGAAGTGTGCAAGCTTTTGGGTGAGTGAAACTTGCCTTTTCCACTTCCTGTTACCTCTTGAGCTGCTGCGGTTTTCTGCTGGTTTTCCTCCCATGAATTGCTTCGGTTTCTCTGTCCCGTGGTCCCCTTTCTCTCATTAAAAGTGGTGGCTGTTTGGTTGCTGAAAACTGTGAATTACATGTTGGATTCCTGTGCTTGGCTATTGAAACCGTGACCTCCTCCTTGAGAATTGTTGTGCCGTTTGGGATTTCTATAACAAAAAAACTCCTGATTTCCTGTGTTGAAACCGTGGCATTGGCTTTGTATTTGGCTGGTTTCGTGGCCTTGTTCTGCTTGGAAATGGCAGTGACTCTTGGGATATCATGCAAGGTGACTTTTGGCCTTTCATTTCTATTATTTTTATATGGGATTTGAGGGGGTTTTGGGCTGTTAAGTTTCTCCCCTATTGCCTATATATGAGATGTTTTGTGATGAAATAAAAAGTGAATGCGATCTGTGATTTTTGGAAAAAAATCTTTGTTAACCTGCGGGTTGCTTGGAAATCCTGCGGGCTCTTTCCACCCTTCTTTCTCATCCCCTCCGGAAATCCTGCGGGCTCTTTCCACCCTTCTTCTTGGCTTCTAATCTCTTCGTCTCTCCGCAAGTGCCACTCCATCTGTATCTTTCTTCTCCAAGTGCAGCAATTTTAGGGTGTCGTCTAGTTTAAGTCTTTATTTCTTAAGTTTGTAAGTCCTTTTCTAAGTGTCGATTGTAAGCATCTTGTAAGAGTCTTTATGATATAAAAAGTTTGTTTTTTGTCTAATTCGTTTAGTTTTTGTGAGATATTGTAATCTTCTATTATCTAGCAAGAGTTTCTTTTGTTAGCAAAAATTTGGGGCCCTCTCCCAAATTTTTGCTTGCATCATTTACATTGTTTAGCTCACTCACTAAATCCTAGGTAAATTTCAATATTTTTTCATTATTAATCCACAATATGGCCAAGAGTTTTCTTAGATTATTTTGCCTTTGACGAGACTAACTTAGCAGTTAGTATCTTTCATATGGACTGCAGAGTGTGAGGAGAGTTTTTAGCTGTTGACGGATCGGTTGAAATTTGTTGTGATTCTGACCATTCCTTCATGTACATATGATTTTCAGGTTTTCAGTGATGCATCATTGATAGGTTTGGGATACATACCGATGCAGTACGGTATAGTTATTGCATATGTGGCTCGACAATTAAAACCACATGAGAGGAAATACCCGATACATGATCTAGAGTTAGCTGCTGTTGCATTTGCATTAAAGATTTGGAGGCATTATTTATACGGAGTCAGATGCGAGATCTTAACTGACTATCAGAACTTGAAGTATATTTTTATTGAGAAGAATCTGAATTTGAGGCAGAGAAGGTGGTTAGAGTTGATCAAGGATCATGATTTGTCTATTCATATTCAGCTTGATAAGACAAATGTAGTAGCAGATGCTTCGAGTAGGAAGTCATCATATATTTCTATTTCGTTGCTTACTTCTTTAATTCTTATTCGAGATTTGGATAAGTTAGAAATATATATGATATTTGTTAATACAAATTCGAGTTTGTTAGCTTAGATGATTATTCAATGTACTTTGCATGAAAGAATTCATGAAGCTCAAAAATCAGATATAGAGTATCTAAAGTTGAGTAATAAGATTAAGGCTGGTAAGACACTTAAACTTTTAATATATGATTATGGAGTCATTTTTTTGCAATGATAGATTATGGGTTCCATCGGTTGGTGATCTGAGAGCTGAGATTCTACATGAGACACATTATTCAAGTTATACTATTCATCCAAGAAGTAGCAAGATGTAGGAATATTTTGGTGGCAACAATTAGGCGATCTTTTGTAGTCGTTACCTATCTCTGAATGGAAATAGGAGGTGACAATGGATTTTGCTATGGATTTTTTCAGATCGAGGCAGGGACATGATGTCACATGGGTTATAGTTGATCGACTGACAAAGTCAGCACATTTCATTTCAAATCGACAGATTGATCCAATTGACAAGTTAGCAAAGAAATATGTCAGGGATATTATCATATTACATGGTGTGCCGAAGGTGATTGTATTCGATTGTGACGATCGATTTACCTCAAGATTATGAAGAGGCATTTAGCAGGGGCTTGGTACAAAATTGTACTTTAGTACGACTTTATATCCTCAGACAGACGGGCAGTCCGAAAAGACAATTCAAGTATTGGAGGATCTTTTGAGACTCTATGTTCTGGATTTTGGCAGCAGTTAGGAGGATCATATCTCACTAGTAAAGTTTGCATATAATAATAGTTATCAATCCAGCATAGGTATGGCTCCTTACGAAGTTCTGTACAGGAGAAAATACAGAACCCCTTTGTCTTTGATAGAGGTGGAGGATAGATAGGTGATATGATATACTTTTATGGATGACACTACAACAAAAATTCATCGATTCAGAGAAAAATTGAGCGTCGCATACGATAGGTAGAAAAAAATATTAAGAAAAAAAACAAGCTAGTAAAATTTCAGGTTGGTATTTTGTTTATGTCCAAGTCTGTTCGATGAAAAATGTCAGCAAATTTGGAAGAATCAGTAAGTTGAGTCCAATATACATTGGACCTTTTAGGATTGTTGAAAGGATTGGTAGTTCTGCTCATAGGTTTATATTATCCGATCATATGTCAGATATACATAAAGGATTCATGTAGCCAACCCTACGTAGTGGGACAAAGGCTTAATGTTGTTGTTGTTGTTGTTGTCAGATATACATAGTGTATTTCATATATCTTCTAGGAGAAAGTAAATATCTGATTATGGGAAGATATTATCTTATGATGATGTTGAGGTTCATCCGAGGCTACACTATAGGGAAGTGTTAGATAGGATTCTAGCGTACGATATTAGAAAATTGAGTAAATAGATTCTGATGGTCAAGGTGCACTGGAAGCACATGAATGTAATAGAGACTACTTGGGAGAAAGAATCTGAGACAAAACAGTTATATCCAGATTTATTCTGACTTATTTTGATCTGAGAATGTCGAGGGTAACTCAAAAATTTATAAAAGCTATTTTTACATATAATAGTAAAAAAATATTTTGAGAGTTATTATAAGTCTCAATCACAAACCGTCTTCGCCAAAACATATATATTGTTGTGTTTTAGTTTCACTAAATTTTTCATAATTTTTGAACATCGGTACAATTCCTTAAGAAATTGACATAGATTGGTACAATTAGCCTTTTTGGGATTGTTAGATGTCTATTTTACAAACTGATTTCACCTGATCATTTTAAACATGTTTAGCTAACTTTTGAATATTTTCTCGTCATTTTTGGATCTCTGAATTTGAAAATATAAAGGAATTTATATGATATTTGTATTTAAATGGCATAATTACTATTTTACCTATTAATATATTATATATATTATTATATTATATAAATCCTAATCTATTATCAAATTTCTATTAAATTCTATTTCCCCTATTTAATTTCTAGCAATAGAGAATACTTTTGGAAATTTAAGAGAAAAAGAGGAGAGAGAAGAAGAAAAGCTAGGGTTTGACGGTCGTAGAGCAGTTTTTGTCCATTGGCCAAGTTGAGAAATTTATGTCTTAATGTAGATCAAGTTTAGCCTATTTCAATTATTTGATATTTTTGAGATTTTTCCGATTAAATTTGTATTTTTGTTACCACAAAATAAGAATAACGTAAAATTTTTACCATGCAACTTTTTATATGTTATAGAAATTAATATTATGAACATTTTGAATATATTTTAGAAATTTTTTGTAGGGTGAATTTGAAAAAGCAATAATTTTCTCCAATTTAAAATTTTATTTTGACATATAAAAATAGTGCTTTAGTTTAATTAAAGCTTCATAATGATGTTTTACACAATCTCTGTTAATTTTGAGTTCCCAAGGAACCACGAATGAAAGCCTACCTCTACACACGCCATCTTATAAAAAATTTATAAGCATCATGTAACTCATCTTTGGGGGATCATCATTTTTTTATACCATCTAGAAACAATCAATAAAATGAACAAAAAATAAAAAGAAGTCCTAACTTCCAAAAAATTCCACTTGACCTATTTAGTTCACATCTCCCGATACCATCCTTATAATAGTTGAACCAACTAATCTCTCCCTCTCAATCCTCTAAGGTCCATCATTTAAATGTTAACAAAAACTAGAATAACTCATTCTATTTGAGGCAAGCATAGGAAAGTAAAACTTTTCTTCCTACTCATTGCCAACAATTCCCAACAATAAGTACCCTACTTATGAAGTGAGGGAAATCAAGGTGTAAGACGAATGATAAATCAAATGATAAAACATGACAAGCAAAAACCCAGCCCACCTATAGTTTCCGGGTGATAGAATCTTGCCTAAGACCTAGTGAATAATATTTATAACTATTCTCGCACATTAGGTTGTTGAATGATCAAGAAAGATAGTGAGAAACTTGAGGAATTCAGGATCTCCTTTTATATTAATGGTGATTAGTGATGTCATAGGAATTCTCCTTAAAAATATTAAATATTAAATATTAATTGTGCGTGGATCTCTTATAATGAAAAAGCTTGGTGCGCTGTCTGTAATAGCAAATGACCACTCAGTATAGACACATTGCATTTTGAACAAAACATGTATAATGATAGATACTTGAAAAAATATAACTTAGAAATATAAAGTTAGAGATGCATACCATATAGGGTTTCCTGATAATGGAAGTCCAACTACGAGAGCAGCAAGAATTCCAATACAAATGAAAAGCTGGTTAACAGATCCAAGTGCCCCGCGAATTTCAGTTGGAGATATCTGAATATATGAAAATATTCAACAATAAAGACCTTCCTTTAGCTACAGAGACATACTTAAAAAGCCTATTAATCTCTTGTTCCAAACACCTCTGATATGTAAAGTGGAACGACTGCTGAAGTGATACCAATCCCAATACCAGCAAGTAATCGACCAATCAACATTGCTTCTACGCTCTGAGCAGTAGTACTGTAATAGTCTTCACAAAAAAATGAGACACTACGAACGCATTAAGTCTACGCTTATTAATATTGCAATTACAGGATGCTGAAACAAAACCTGAGAAAAGCACCAACTACTAGTGGAATTGCATCAAGCTTAAAAGTTTTTGTTCGGCCAAATTTATCAGCCAATGCTCCGCCAGTGAAAGAACCAACCGTAGCTCCAGCAAGTAGCATGCTAACTACCCAACCTGTACCAAAGAATGTGACTAATATATGAACATTAAACCTTTCAAATTCATCAAAGATATCCTATACCATATTGGGCTTTCATATGATAAGATGAGCTAGATTACAAACACTACTGTAACTCCTAGTAGAAATTTTAGATTCATAAAATATATGAAGATCCATTTCAAAAGATTTTCTCTAATAATGAGAAAGAAGTTATTGTTCATTAATTCCAAGTTTATTAAACCAAACATTAAGTTTCCTAAAATTACTATAAAGTTGATACCTTGTAGGACAGCATTTTCAGTAATAAGAAGATCTTGAGAAAGATATTCAAGGGCGCCATTCACAACCCTGAGAATAATAGAAATTAAAGTAGGATAATAAAACATTTATTATGTTCCAATCATAATAGAAATATTTTCATACTCCAAAAGTTCATGGCTTGCAAGTTTCATATCAACATCATTAGCATTAGGGGATAATTTTTCTTTCTTGATGAAGAAATATTTAATTGTGAGGTTAAGAACAATGAAATAAATTAAATGGAAGAATCCTTCATTGCTCTGTGTCAAATTTCTATGGAAAACACAGTATGAAAGGTGATATATCACCACTAGTTTTAGGAACATACCCAAGGTGATATCCGAACAAAATTGCACCCAAGCAAGCAATACCAACATATGGCAAAACTGTACCAGAAGATTTCTCTTTTAGTTTAATAGAAGGGTTATCCTCAAGATCACCTGAAATGCGATCAGTTTCCACCCTACTTCAGAATAAATTTTCAAGTAGTACATCAAGAGTATGATAGGTATACAATGGGAAAAATAAAGAAGTACAATCAAATGTAAAAACTTCTAATTTTCCTGCTTCCTCCAAGAAATACCCTGATATTGATCCAAAGAATGGCATGAAATGCACGAATTTAGAAGGTTGTCTAAAGCTACCATGTAATAGTGAAAGACAGTGAAAGATGAGATTAAAAGCAAACCAATGATTAAAATTTAATTCAAAAAAGTATTTTAAGCATATTATGATTGCACTGTCAAATGAATGACATCAATTATGATGTGTTTACTCTCTCATACAAAACCACTAAAAGATGGTAGTTCTAAGGTTCTCCGTATGAGTTCACCGCACATTGCGCTACATTTTAAATTTTGATATAAGTATCCAAGCAATTTTCTTTTAGCAGAAGAAGCAAAATCTCATCCAGTCCCTTCATGTCGCCAACCCCAAGTAGTGGGATAAATGCTTGATGTTGTTGTTGTTGTTGACAGAAGAAAAATCTCATCCAGTACCTTACTTGTCACTGATGTATTCACACACATTTATATTAAGCTATTTTATCTAACCAGAGTAAGCAGGTTAAACCTGTTCATTATTCAAAAGGTAAAATCTCATATCCTAATATACTGAAACATCATAGTTTCAAAACTTCTTTGCACCCATTAATTCAGTATTAATGGTTAACTGTTTCAAACATATAAGAGAAAAGCTTCAAAGACAACTATTTTGCTAATGAGTTCCACATAAATCATAACTGTGTTAATAAGTTGCAACCTGCAAGGGCTATTTATGTTTAAAGGCAAAAATTGAATTGTTGATTCATAGATCTTAAGCTCTAGTTAATTGTAGGTTAACATATGCTAAAACATTACGGGGAATTTACATGTATGACACGTAAGTCTATTCTATTTACATTTTTAACATATAAGACTTTCTATTCACTAAACCACCACCATCTATTAAATTGTCATCCCAAAATGTCGGGGCACAACCTGCTGTCGTAGGTGCTCCTACACATGCACCCACGAGTCCCAATCTCCACGCACCCATTTCATTCCCTGTATTTTATTTTATGGATTGTGCGGATTATATGAGTAAATAGAAAGTTTTTGATGCTAAATGTGTAAATGGGATAGAATTAAGTGTTATGTATGTAAATCCCCCTAACATTGCAACAAGTACCAATAATTAAGTTGAACCAATCATACTGGAAAACTGCAACAATCATCCAGGCAATCCTATGTAGACACAACCCACGACATTCAGCACAATTTTCTCACATCAAAACTAACTTAAAAAAAGGGTTGACGCTAACCTACAAACACCATGCGTTAAAAAAGATCTCATTTGTGTCTTGCTTTGATTGTCAACAAAATTCGCCAACTACAACGAATCTTAAGGAGCAATTCCTTAAAAAGTAAACGGCCAGTGTCAATTAAATAAGATGATCGTAATTAATGAAATCAGAACCGTAATCAAAGCACAGCATTACAGAAGACATCATATTTTCGTAGTTCATTCCAACCAAAAAGCCACAATCGAGTGCAATCACCTGTGAAAGCGTGATATACCATGTAACTGAAAACAAGCACAAAACCTCAAAAAGAAAAAAAAAACGGACCAGCAGCGGAAGCACGTATTGATCCAGCTTTCCCACTCGGCCTCAAGACACTCTCCATCCCCGTCTTCATCCGAGTTAATCCCATCTCGAGCAATCCAATCCGCGTCGCCCCGCAGCAAAATCTCTTTACGGGCATTAATAAAGCCGGCTTATGATCTAATCCCCTCTCACGAATGGCACAATACCCCACAGAAACCCTACCTTTGATCGATAACCCCGCGCCAGCTACAATCCCACCACCGCCAGAAATCGCGACTGAAAACATCTTTCTCGCAGTCCGAGGGTCAAACCGCTTACACTGGGGGAAAGCGATATGGCTTTTACCTCCAACCACAGAAGACCGTACTTGCGCGCCGAGCATTCCACCCATTATACTTTATGATTTCCGTCATCACATTAAAAAATAATAAAAAAAGGATTTTTATGCATATCATTTTATTTCATATTATTTAGATATCAATGTTAGATATTATATCTATATTATCTATATAATAAATATAAGTATATATAATGAAATATTAAAATTCATAAGATGATATGGATGATAAAAATAAATATATAAGTTATATATTTGATATCAAAATTTTATATGAACCGTAGAAATATAATATTAAAATTTTAAATGTTATATATGTAAATATCATAATATAAAGTGGTGTGTATGTAAATTTTCAAAAAAATATTATTATTATTAAAACAAAACCCCATAAAAATTACTCGATTAAGTTAAATTTCAGAATAGTCTTCCTCCTCTTCTCCTCTTCTCTTCTTGCCTTGGCCCCCCTCTTGTGAAGAATGAGGGCTCTATTTATAGATTTTCTGGAGTGGCATGACCCGTAAATAGGTGTGAGATCAGGGGCGAATAGGGAGTGGTCGAATGGATGGCCGATATTGAATCCTACGATCATGCACCGTTCGTTGGTCATTTGAATGCCTTAGTGATGTCGGAATTCAGTGATCTTGGGCTCGTTGGATTCGTCTCGTCGAGCCCTTCGATTAGAGTATAAGCTCGTCAAAATCGGAGTCCGTTTGGTAACTCAAATTGTGGTTTGAACCTTCCAACAGCGCTTCGGGTTCATGATTTGGACCCATTTGGGCTCGGATTGGGTCGAACTTGGTGTCGTTAGGTTCGTATTTCCGAGTCGCTCAGTTCGACAGTAAGCTCTCTGAATTCCGACACTAAGGACGATTATATCCTGTGTGATTGCGTTTGAACTTGTAAGGTAAGTATAGGTACTACTATCTCCATAGGGGTGAGTGGCCGTTTGCCGACTGCCCTATAGGGCAAGACTCCCTATGGCTAAGTACTATTTTGACCACATGCCTGCTCCCAATTAAGCCCCATGGATTGAAACCTGATGAGGTACATGCGATATGCCTTCATGGGCATATAATAATCATAAAATAAAGTGCCGCTTCTTTGTTATGACTTTTCTCCATGCATCATTGTAGAATAACCCAAGTGCAAAACTTTCCTAATCTCTCCTTGAACTCATTGATGCGGGTGCTATCGCTAAATCTCATGAGCGACCGAGTGTATGCCCCCCCCACACCAGAGTCCTTATTAAAATTATGCATGTTAGAATCTTCAAAAACTTCATAATCATATGCCACCTGCTCTAGAGTCCTCATTTAGTTTATGCCTCATCATTAAATTATGCATAATCTTAATGAATCTCATAAGCATCAACAACATCATAATGGTTCTCAAATCATTTCTTTACCGCTCTTGTTCTATGAGCCACTTAAGAAATCCTTTTATTCCTTGAAGAATCGAAGAACACCTTATGTGTATCCAAAAATGTGCCCACTCTCCTCTGGATACAAAATAATTTAACAGTATCCTCCAGATTATTACAGATTGTAAATTTTCTTTTTCTCACGCGTTAGATTCCTTGGAAATCTTCTCAGCCTTGGCAATAACCTCATCAATACCTCCGACCATGTAAAATGATTGCTCAGGGAGATCATCATACTTGCCATCAAGAACACCCTGCCAACCAATATGTAACAATTCAAGATTATAATTATAAAAATAAAGGCATGCACTTCTGATTTACTATTGCAAAAAAAAAATCAATTTTACTAAACCCTAAACCTCCACTCTCTTCTTTTGAAAAACCACTTAATATAAATAAAACCAACAATTCTAAAACTATATGATAGTACAATCTACAGTATCAAAACTCTTTCTAACCTGGAAGCTAGTGATACACTCTTTCAAATCCACATATTTCCCTGGCGCACCAGTGAAAACTTCAGCAACGTGGAAAGGCTGGCTAAGAAACCTTTGAATCTTCCGAGCACGAGCAACAGTAAGCTTGTCATCTTCACTAAGCTCATCCATTCCAAGAATTGCAATAATATCTTGAAGATTCTTGTAGTTCTGAAGAACCTTCTGAACGCCACGGGCAGTGTTATAATGCTCTTCTCCTAATACATGGGGAGAAAGCATTCTAGACGTGGAGTCCAGAGGATCCACAGCAGGATAGATACCCAGTTCAGAGATCTGGTCATATATAAAAAGACAAATCATGACTGAGAAAGAATGCATGCATCATAATTAATCTATTTAAAAGAATAGATGCTTGTAAGGGAAGAAGATCAAGTAGATAAAAGGAAACCTGTCTTGAGAGCACGGTGGTGGCATCAAGATGGGCAAAAGTTGTTGCTGGTGCAGGATCCGTCAAATCATCAGCAGGTACATAAATGGCCTGCACGGATGTAATAGAACCCTTCTTTGTTGTTGTGATTCGTTCTTGCAGTCCTCCAAGATCAGTGGCTAAAGTTGGTTGGTAGCCAACAGCAGAAGGAATACGACCAAGTAAAGCAGACACCTCAGAGTTTGCCTGAAAAAATTCAACTAAATAAGGATAAAAAACGGATAAAGCAAATTGGTAATATGAATGATCCATGGTAGTGGACCAACCTGGGTGAAGCGGAAAATATTATCAATGAAGAGAAGCACATCTTGCCCTTCAGCATCACGAAAGTATTCCGCCACAGTCAACCCAGTTAGACCAACACGAGCACGAGCACCAGGAGGCTCATTCATTTGCCCGTATACGAGAGCGCACTTGCTCTCATCCTAATAACAAGAAGCTGAATTATGTCTGGTTGAATTAAGACAGAAGAGATAAACATATGAACATGAATGTTTGCCTGTTTGTCTCCAAGCTTAATCACACCACTCTCAATCATTTCCCTGTACAAGTCATTGCCTTCACGAGTGCGTTCTCCGACACCAGCAAAGACAGAGAAGCCACCTAACCCACAAAACATCAAATAATGCACTTAACTTTGACAATCAAAGAAAAAAAAAAAAGAATAACGAAACATTTTATCAACTGACCATGAGCTTTAGCAACATTGTTTATTAATTCCATGATAAGCACAGTTTTCCCTACGCCAGCACCACCAAATAGCCCGATCTTGCCACCCCTCTGATAAGGAGCAAGAAGATCCACAACCTTAAAAAATCAGAAAGAGAAGGATTACTTGGCAGAGATGGATAAATGGCTTAATTGAAATACTCCAAGATTTTAAAAACCCGTGTAGAGAATGCGATTGCTAATAATGTCAAATTTAGTACCTTAATACCAGTAACAAGGATCTGTTGCTCCGTAGCCTGATCAACAAAGGCAGGTGCTTCACGATGGATGGGAAGAAAATGATTGGTCTCTATAAAGATTGAAAGGGAATAAAAATCAAGAGCAAATGTGACAGATAACAATGTGGTGAACATTAACTGCTCGAAAAGCTCATCCTACAATCTTATTTCAAGAAAATAAAATCAAACCGAAGCATGATAAAAATGGAATTGTAAATCTCAAGCTACAAAAATTACACATATAACTTACTTATTTCTCCTCTCTCATCAATAGGTTCTCCAATAACATTCATGATACGGCCGAGGGTAGACCTACCTACAGGAACCTACAAACAATAGTCAGATATATGCCAATAAGCATTTGCAGTTGGATCAGATATAGGAAATACCTACCATTTTTTTATTCTGTGCAAAATAAAGGAACAACCAATAAAAATTCAGCCGCTACACAGTTAGCAGCAAACTTACCATACAAATAAATAATTCACGATCATTTGAGCTTCATTTGCTGCAGCTTACTTTCTCAAGAACATTTCTATTCTGTTTTTTTTCCGAAAACAATTTTCCTAAGATAACTTTTTTAGTCAAGCAGATAAGAAAATTATACAGTTTTTTAAATCCATTGGTAGTTTTTCTTAGTAAAAAAGTTAGTAAAAACAAAGCCTTAACCTTCAAAGAGAGAATTATAAAGTCAGATAAACAGAGCATAAACAAAATTTCCAATTTAAAAGACATTTTTATACAAAATAAACAAACTATGAAAAAAAAAAACCCTTCTTACTGTTTTTAGACCCATGTTTTATTGAAAAATAGCGATTATTAGTTTGCTATATATTAGATTAGTGGCAGAACTTTATATTAAAAACCAGAAGCAAATAACATGAGCGTGAGAATAACTAAGACAAGATATGTGCGCTACAAGGTCATAATTAACAAAAAGGCCCAAGCGTGAGTCACTATTATAGTGACTGGCTTATGCCATGAATAGCAGTCACAATCCGCACAAGCCACCAAACCAAAAACTAGTCAGAATATTTTAAATAACGGCAAACCATCAGAAAATATTGCTATTTGCTTCCTTGATCATGTTCTATGATCTAAGCCTAGCTTGCTTGACTTTATGCCCTATTATGGAAAGGTGAGGTAAAGCTAAGGAGGTGAGGTAAATCTAAGGCACCTCGCACACCTTGAGTGTCATTACAAGGGCATTTGTCTGAATGAGTGTTTTGCATTAAGTCACCACATAATAACGTGAGCATCTTACCTGAATCGAAGAGACATCTAATAATACTTCAAACATGAAAGATGAGTAGTATTTTAATGATGATAATATGAATATGATAGGAGGATCATGACAATTGAATATTGTTGGGAGTAAACAAAGAACAAAACAATCAAGAAAACAAAAATCGAAGAAATAACACCATAATTTAACGCGAAAAAGTTCAAAAAACTACGGAGCCAACCCACACCAAGAAGTCTGCTATAAAAATGCAAGTAACTATACATATCGTCCACACTCAGATTGTCTTCTTCACTTTAGACTCACCTTCGTCTTTGGATGCAGATACAAGAGAGTTCAACCCTCCAATTTGTTACAATTTTTTAAAAACGAAGAGAAAACTAACTCAACTAACCCATGTCACTTTGGCGCCGACTCATTTGTCTCAAAACGAGTTCGCAGCTTGCGCCGCTAAGATCCTTATCCCAAAGGGGATCTACAGTGCCTTGATGCTAGATTTACAACGCCACAACGCAGTATGGACAAGAAATTTTTTTACACCAGAGGAGGAGATAAGCAAAAAACCCAAAATTCAATCCAAATCTTTTAAAAGGGGTCATCAATTTAAAGAAGAGAAAATTAAGGGAATCAAGTTAATAATCCATCTTTACTCCATCATGATGGACCAAAATGATCCCCAACTATATTAGAAGACTATTTTGATCCTTTAAGTCTTTAAAAATGAATCAAAATAGTTCCATGGTGAGACTATTTTAATTTCTATTTAAGGGATTGAGGGACAAAATAATCCTTTAATATAGTGGTCATTCATAAAGAGTCATCAAATCATTTTGATCATTTTTTCTTTACATATATATAGGATATTAAATAGAATAGTTTAGTGGCTTCTATCATGAAGAGCAGCTTAGACACTTCTATCAAACATGTGATACAACTAGGAAATAAAAATAAAAAACAAACAACAAATAGGAAAATTACAGTAAAACCAAAGTTGTGGCTGATTTTATATTAATACTTCAATAAGGAACAACAAGATACAGGTGATCTACAATTCAAGAGGTAGATCAATTCTCTCAAATAACCTAGAAGCCGCTTAGAAGCCTTCAAGAAAAACTACAGCAGAAAATCCAACAAAAAATATAAAACATAAACCCTAGACAACTACCCTTAAATAGCCATAAAACATAAGAAACATATTTAGAAGCTTCCTAATAAAAATCTCCCTAAATAAATCCTTTCTAACATATAATAAACCAATTAGGAAGCTTTCCTAAATAATTAAAATCTTTTTAACATATAATAAAACCAATTAGGAAGTTTTCCTAAATAATCTAAACACAATTAGGAAAATTTCCTTACATATCTCCCTCTCCTAATTCAAACCCCACATTAATTCCTTCCTTCAAAATTTTCCTTGCATATGGAATTATAGGTTTGGTGGGCGCCATCGCAGGGGGGGGGGGACGAAACCTCTGTTGTTGTTAGCTGAGCCGGTCTCCTCCCGTATCAACTAATTATAGGTGGATTTTTTTTTTTGGTGATCTTGTGAATTACATCATAATTTTCATTAAGAAAAACCTAGGATCTAATATGCCTACTTTCTTGTTTCAAATTTGGCATTAGATCTTATGGTTGCATCATCATGTTTACTAAAATTATGCCATAATAACTACATTAATAAAAATAATAATAATGAAGAAATTCAAATGAATTTGGGAAGCTATGGTTCAAAACAATAACAATACGATTACTATGAAGCTCATAGTTACATTCTTACTTTCGATGAAGATATGATATTTAAATATTTTTTAAAATGGATTAATAACTTGAAAGATTTCTCTAAATGATATGATTTATTTGATTCCTAAAGAGTTGAACATACTAATACAAAATTAATAGAGCAAGTTTAATTATTTTGGTAAAGTGTCATAAGTCAAAGAATATTAGCAATGATTGATATGAAAAATAAATAAAAAAAGCAATATTTATCATTCAATGATCATAAAAATAAACTATAAGTTAAATTTAAAAATTGCGTGCAAAGTCAATATGGAGTATCATGTAAGGTTCAGAGAGCTCTCTCATTTCCACTCTTCTCTCCCTTAGTGTTCAGAAGTTCTATGAGGATGACAAATTTGTGCTTCCTGGTCCAGATGGCGCAGTGATCAAGGAAGTAAGGGATAAGAGGCTCATACTCCCTCCAAGGCTGAACATTCTCGGAGCAAATCAAAGTGCAGGTCTTGAAGTCGGTCTACTGAGAAGGTCGTAAAGACTGCTCAGTTCAAGGCACACTGAGAGAAGAGGAATGCTGACCTCCATGTATGTCAAATCAGCATGAGTAAAAGAGGTAAATTTAGTGACTAGAGCGATAGTCGGCAAGCATGATGCGCCACTTGAATGATCAAATGACTTCCGATCATCAAACAGACTGTGACGCCTTGATTGGAGCTTCGAATTTACTTGAGAGGGAGCACCTCACAGTCGAATCGAGTGAGAATAGTCAAAATTAGCGACCAACACCCAAAATCGACGCGCGACGCTACCCAAATGACGTCCGATCATAAAATAGAATTCGTCGTTGCATTCGAAACATCAACAATACCCAAATTCACTATAATTAAAAGCATACACCCAGGTAAATCCTCTTGCCAATGTATAGTGAGAACATCCATAACTAAAGCAAAAAAGATAAGGACTTATGGACTTAATAAAAATATATATATAATAAAAAATAAAATTAGATGCCACATTATCCCTTATCTATGCTAAAATCCTGTATAAATCCCTATAATTTGACGACGCATTCACTGTACACTATGCACCAAACTGTCCCATCTCTCATGATCTCTACTCAAATCTCGCTCCTGCTCAAGACAACGACATTCCACTGTCGTCGTTAAAAGCAAATCGAATGAAGCCTTCACTCTTCTTTGATTTCAAGACACCAGCACTTGAGCGACCTTCTACTTCCTCACACGAGAGCTCCATTCCCTACAAGCTGGAAATCCCAAACTACTCTTGATTCCTAGCCTCTTCGGCTTCACTGTGCCGAATCCCACAGCTCGCCAATCCCATCCTTCTCTAGCCGAACACCTCTTCCCCGTTTGAACTTGACCGAGCTCGATCATCTGCAAACCAACGTCTCACCCGATCAGCCATCCTTTCCAATCAATCGTCCGACTTCAACAAGCCGCACCTAGCCCGTCAGCTGCATGATCGACTCCCTATGGCTACCTCCGACCAATCTAATCTTGCCAAGAAACCTCAGCTTTCGATCCCGCTTAGAGATCCCCAACCGCCTCCATAGCCCGTGCCTCAAGCCATCAACAACTGCATCCCATCACCCTTTCAAACACCATAGCCGAGACCACTCACATCTTCCATATTCGATTTCGATAATAGATCCCTCCTCTTTCCTCGCACAAGAAGCCCAGAGCTATCGAACCCCTCAACCATTCGCACACCCAGTTGAACATGATGCAACAACTGTTAGCCTTGAGTACACAATGTTGAACCACAAGTAGTGTTAAACAAAGGTTGCAATGTACAATAACTCATTTGCAAGAGACAACGAGCGCCCCAAAGAGAAATATTATAATTCACCTGTAAACAGAAGCAGAGAATTCGTCGTAAAAACTACGGACCACTGGTAAATTGAGGCATTAGATTTGCGGCGTCAAACTGTCACGCCAGATAGATTAGTTTACTTACAAATGACAAATGGAAGGCTTCTGATGCGTCATGCAGCGTATCTGCCGGCAGAAATACACTCCTGCAAGTTGAATGTTGACGAAGATAACAACAAGCTGATGACAAATGAGCAAAACCACACTGTCGAAGCATGACAAATGAAACTCAATGTGTTGTTAAACAATGCCACCGGATCCACAACATGCACACAAGCGGACAAAAGACATTTATAAATTCCCAAATGAAACTCTACGCACTGCTCAACGACAGTTATTTGCACAACAGATCATTGTAAAAACACCCCTTGTGCATCGAAAAGCATGCTGACACATTCATAATATGCATACATTTGCAATGTGCAAGATGCATCATACAAATACATCACTTAATGTGCAAAATACAACACGGATATACATGATGCAACATACAAAATGCACTATGCAAATGCATGATACAAACACATCATGATTGCATGTAGTTAGGAATGAGTAGACATATTACATGCATCCTCACCTAACATATAAATATACTAGTAACATATACATCGTTGCATACAAGATATATGTTGCAATATGCAACATGTATCATGAAAACACATCATACAAGATGCAAATACACGTGCCAACGCACATATATATGCATAGTGTGCATGCATAACATGTAGATGTGTCACATACGTCCATTACATTGCATAAGCTACCACAAAAAACACATCATGCAAGCACATTATCTAACGTGTAAAATGTGTTGTGCAGTAGCAGCGCGCTACACCGACATGCAAATAAGTCATGCACTGCATGCAATCATCATGCTAATGCGTTATGCGAGTAAACAAGTAATGCATTTATGCATCATACATGCATATCATGCAAAGAGGCCATACACTATGTTCATGCATTAAATGTATCATGCAAAGAGGCCATACACTATGTTCATGCATTAAACCACAATGCTGTATGTTAGCAAAACATGCAAGATGTAAATATATACGCCAGTATGTTAGCATGCAAATATGTCGTGTACACTCACTGCACTGTATACATATAACCACTACGTAAATACATCATGCAAAATACATGCAAAGGCATATACCTGCATGAGCCTCGACAAGCATGTTGTATACACACATGTGACGTCTGAAGATGTTGTGCGGGTCAAAAAATAAACTTAAGTTTGAGCCCGATCATTCTATGTGAATTGATAGGAGTTGACATGGATTGAATAACCAAACAAATGTATGATCGTGGCATTGACCGGGATATTTGTTTATATGTCCATATTAGGTCTTCAAGGTTTACAACAAGAAGAGGTTCACTAATAAAGGCATAAAACCAATGACAAACCTAATTATCTGTCGATAAGTAGACAGAGTTGACAAGGTTTAACAAACAAAGTGAAATTACCCATAAGTACCCCAATGATAACTGTGTTAACAAAAATCTCAGTCGGAGGGGACCCCAAATACTTTAAAATGCCTCACAAATTCTTATAAAATACAACCATTTAAAGAGACAATAAAGTAACTCTAATGATGTCCGTGTTGAATAAAAATCTGAATTTACAGGATATAAAATCCTCTGAGATAAATCCTACTCGTAGCCAAACAGCTCCTAAACCATTTATATTGAAAGAATTACCAAAAATGAAAAAATGTTGAAGGCGGATAACATGATTTTACTGGACAAACAAATCAAAAGAACCATTGAAATCAAAACTAACAGAAAAGGTTGCACCAACAAATATAATGGGGGAAAAAATCAACTAAACTACAGGTTTCAATGGCCACAGCTTTTAGATGAAGACTTCTATCAACCTGAATTTTATTCATACCCAATGATAGCAGTTAGAAATGAACCAGATCGACCAAGAATCTCACCTCATCTCCTGCGTTTCATGCATCTCTAGATCCAACATTCCCGAGAATGCCTGACGGGTCTAAGCCACACTACTCTAGATCAAAGTAAGTTACTAAAATCGAAAGAAGGATTGTTCTTAAAGTTCCCATTGCAACAAACGCCACGCCATATTCCCGATTCCACCTCACTTTTACCTACAAAAAAAACAGGCCGACGTAAAGAAAATAAGGAAAACAAGGAAACAAGTGCAAGATGGTTTCATTCTCGTAGATCTAGGTTTAAATAAAGAAGATTTGTACCTTAACAAACCAATCAATGATAGAAACCAAAATGGAACTGCTATTTTCATAAGCACATAACTCACCTCCTTCAACAAAGGCCATAAGTAGCTAAGCTCGCTTCAATAGACCACCGACTATCCACAACTTCACTGGATCGTCAGGATCTTGTCAAAGAAACTCCCGTAAACACGGCTGAAATCGCCAGAAGAACACCGGAGTGAATTCGGAAACCATCAAACCGCGATGATGATCAATAGCTATGTTGCACCGATACACCTATTTATGAAGGCGTGTTGTATCCGATACACCGATACACGGATATGCCTCCGATACTCCACCGATACGTGTCGGATACGCCAAAGCCATATCCAATTAAAATATTATTTAATTTCAAAAGGACACGCGTATCCGATACGCGTGTCCGTTGAAAAAAAAAAAGAAATCCGAAAAAAAAGACGCGTCATATTTACTTTCGTGGTTGCGAGCAAGATTCTCTCATTTCTGAGATGGATTTGAGTCTCTTGATGATATGAAAATATTAAAAATTACTAATCTTTCACTTGATGAGCCTGAATTAGAAGCTATTATATTTATTGAAGATGATATAGAAGTTCAAAGACAAACCAATGAAGAAGATAATTATATCATTTATTCTATTGAATAATTGAAACTTCATGTGATAGATAATTTAGAAGACTTTGGTGACCAAGAGTCATTGCGTGATAGGTGAAGAATTGATCCAAAAATGTGGTGGATTATACATGTTGCTTCAGCCCTTCTACTTCAATCAATTGCCATAAAATTGCTTGGCCAAGTTTCATCCTCATCTTGTTGTGAAAGAAATTGGAGCACATACTCATTCATCTAATCAATGAAGAGAAATAAAATTACTCCACAACGGGCTGAAGATTTAGTTTATGTGCATACAAACCTTCGACTACTCTTAAAGAAAACTTCAACTTATATGGAAGGAGACAACAGGAAGTAGGATGTTGTTGGAGATGGATTTGAATCTCTAGAGGATATGAGAATATTAGAAATTGCTAATATTTCACTTGATGAGCCTGAATTGGAAGCTATGATATTCATTGAAGATGATATAGAAATTCAAAGACAAACCACCGAAGAAGCTAATCCTATCATTCCTTCTATTGAATAGTTCAAACTTAAAATGTTGGACAATTTATGTTTTTGTTTTTATTGTTGTACTAGACATTTAAATATTTAATGCTTACTTTTATTTTGATATTATAAGATACAATGCTACAAATGATGTTACTTTCAAATTTTTTTGTCATTTCAAATATTATGCTTTGATTAATTTGTTATTTTTTATGTATGATTTATATATTATAATGTCGTATCCGCGCCGTATCCATATCCTGTATTTTTAAGAATTATCGTGTCCCGTATCCGTATCGTGTCGCCGTATCCGTATTGGCGCAACTCCAATGCACAAACTACCAATCTCCTCTTGCTCCCAGCTGGGCGTTCACTACCCTCATTTTATAGCGGACCCCTTTATTGGCAAAACCCTCACCTGAGGGCAAAATCTAAACATGAAAATGGTTATAACTTGAATGTAGGGACTGTTTTATTCGACCACACCGCAAGCGCTAAATGAGCATTTTAGAAAGGATTTTTTAGGGTTTTGGGAAAGAAATTTGAATGTAGGGACTGTTTAGGGATTTCCTTTTAATTTGTATGTATTAAATAGTTTGTTTTCCTAGGGTCAAGACATCTTGAATTTGGCTGAAATTTGAGATATATGATACTTAGGTTTTCTTTTGGGCTTTAGCAGTGTCTAGAGATTTGGGAGAGATCGATCCTCCTCTCGAATAGAGGATCAATTGTATCTTGCTATTTTACGTTTCCCTTTCATCAAATAATACAAATTATCTACTGTTTTTGTGGTTTTGTGTGGATTTTGGTAGAGAAAGCTCGTTGTTTTCCGACGATTGATAGGAAATACTTGAGATCTACAAGTACTTCCTATCAAATTAGTATCAGAGCACGTCGATTGAAGGAGAACCAATAGCCAAAAGGAAAGTGAAAGTTTTGGAGGGAGAAATTGGGCAACTCAAAGCAAATTTTGAGGGAAATATGGCTGATTTTCAAAGTCAGATTACATCCATCAATGAAAAGATGGAGGAAAAAATCGCCGTGGTGGAAGACATGTTGAAGAAATTGCTTGAAGCCAAAATCAAACCGATGACATCAGAAGCAAAGGAAACTACCGGTGGCCATGGAAGAGATGAGAACCCTAACACGTCTAGGGGAAAGGAAAAGTCAGAAGTGGAGATCCTGGAGGGAGAAGACGGAATGCCTCCTCTAGAACCACTTTCTAGGAAAGAGATGAGCATTGGCTACGCAAGCAGAGGTGCTGAATTTGTAAGGAGATGAGATGCTTTCGAAAGCTGGGGTGTTGATTTTGAAAGAAGAAGAGGGGATTTGATGAATGGGGTGGGTATGATTGTCGGAGAGAAGATCGTGATAATTGGGGAGCACCTTTGCTTCGAGGAATGGGAGTTTATGGAGTATTTAGGGGAAACGGGTATGACCTGAGTGTGAGAAAATTAAAGATGCCAATCTTTGAGGAGGAGGATGCGCACGGGTGGATCTACAAGGTAGAATGATATTTCGCCGTCAATGGGCTGACAGAAGAGGAGAGACAGACAGTGGTGGGCCTATGTTTAGAAGGGAAGGCTTTGTCTTGGTATCAGTGGAGGGACATGTGACGACTCATACGGAGTTAGAGAGAGCTCAAGAATTGTTTGGTAGAATGTTTTCTAACTGGCAGGGGAGGAGACTTCTACGAGCAGTTCTTCTCCTTGACGCATGAGGATTCAGTGACGGAGTACCGAGAAAGATTTGAGTACCTTGCTAGCAAATTGGATCGCCTTTCTGAGACAGTGCTAGAGGGAAACTTCATGAAGGGATTGACACCAGAGATCCGAGCAGCAGTTAGAGTAATGAGGCCTCGTGACTTGGGAGAGGCTATGGAGCTAGCTCAATTGGTAGAAAATCAAAGGTACCTGGAGAAATCGACGGGAGGCAGCAGCTCAGGAGGCTCGCACAGGATGACCACCACCTTATTGAAATCCAAGGAGCCAACACCGGAGACTCTTCGGAGGACTTCGAAGGAAAAGACTACAGGAGGAAGACCTGTGGACAACTTCAAGAAGCTCACAGAAACAAAATTACATGAGAAGAGGGTGAAGGGGCTCTGTTTCAGATGTGACGAGAGGTATACACCGGGGCATAAGTGTAAGGACCGAACTCTTCAGGTTCTTACCATTTGTATGAAGAAGGAATGGCGGGTGTCGTCTTTCCACCTTGCGAACAAGGTGAATATTTGGGAGGGGAGTATTGTTAGACCGGTCCAATGGACTGGTCTAGCCGGTCCAAGTGGGACTGGCCCAGGCGGAATCGAGGTGGAGCGTCCGCCTCTTTCGGCAATCGACTGCAATGCAAGCACCAAATGAGCATTTTAGGAAGGAATTTTTAGGGTTTTGGGCGGGCAATTTGAATGTATGGATCAATTGTATCTTGCTATTTTCCATTTCCCTTTCATCAAATAATACAAATTATCTACTGTTTTTGTGGTTTTGTGTGGATTTTGGTAGAGAAAGCTCGCTGTTTTCCGACTATTGATAGGAAATACTTGAGATCTACAAGCACTTCTTATCAGATTCATTCTCAATCTGTCTCTTGCCAGTAAGGATGTGATACATATTCTCTAACCGATTTTTTCACCGCTAAATGACATCACATGTAAACAGTTATGACCATAACCCTCTAATCGGGTTATTTTACCGCTAAATGAAATCATTAAATCACCGTCATTGCTAGAGCTCATATGGTCCCAACGACGCTAAATCATTGAGTAATTAATTAATAAGATATAACCGATAAGGCACAAAGGCTTCTGTTAGCTAAGGTGGCTTCAAATTTACCCCCTTAGATAAACATTCACCCCAAATCTACAAAGTACCCTTGAACGAAGCAACCCATGGCTTTTGATAAGGATCCTTTTTGTCAGGTTGGGTCGACTACCTCCTATGACTAAGTAGATCTAGGATTATGATGACCCATGAAGACGAAACCATATGATCTTGATCGGGTCTATTATTATTTTCCCCACCATCATCTTTAAGTACAAGGTGGTAAATTTCTAATTTTAAATATTAAATTTTCGAATACCTAAATATGTTATTTTATGTCGGATACTATATATCTGTTTGACGACTAACCTTAATCAAAAGTTCTCTCTCGTTACCAAGATAGATAATTAACTATAGGGGCTTGTGTCTATAAAAAATCTAAACTCAAATCATAAAGTCCTCACAAAATGAGGGCGAAATCTCTAGGTAATGTCTTATCTAAAACCCAATATTTCTTCTGAAAATTGTCTCTGAACTTGCTCGTTAAAACTCTCCTTGATAACTCGGAGAAAGAAAGGGGCTGTGGAAATGCCAGGGCGCAAATTTTCAGAGCCTACAAGGAAGATCATCTATGTTAAGAGACTTTGTGGCTCGCGCTCCCCTCCTCAAGAGAAGGCTAATTGAGATTCTCAACAACCCATGCTTGTTGTGTTAAAGTAGTTAGAGACTTCAATTTCTTGAAGTGGCTATCGAAATTTGCATTAAGTGTGATGATATATTGATACAAACAACCTACTCGACCTCTCAAGTCATCGTGCGAAGCCTGAAAGAGCTCAAGAACATCAATTCACATGAGGAATTAATAAACATGGATGTTACTATTGAGGAATGCAATCATTAAGAGGTCTACGACTAGGTATGTCAATTGGATTTGGATGTCCCATGTTGGGATGGTGTTGTGTCCTTTCATGGTATTCATGGATCGGAAGATGATGTGAGAAAGGAGTTAAATAATTCTAGAGAGATTTCTAGCAGGAGTGAAACTTCCTTAAAAGCAACCACTAGTGATCATAAGAATACAACTGAAGACACATATGATGTTTGTCAAAATGCCTCAATAGCTAGAGATGCAGTTTTAGGTCCACACAACCTTCCCATTTGCCCCATTGTGAGTCCACACACCATTGGAGGAGTTCCCCATGGGTCATTTTCTTGGAAGAAGCTGAGTTACACACAACTTAATGAGATCAATTGGGCCGATGTGCTAGCAAAGGATAGGGTTTCAATGAGACTTAATAAGGATTTGTTCAAGAGAACATCCCCAAATTGGAAAGAGCTTTAGTTGGCAAGCTTTTAGGCAAACACATCCCATATATTCTTTTGCACAACGAGCTCAAAAGGAAGTGATCGCACTTTTCAGTTGATCACAGTTGCCTCAAATTGTTTCATATGCCTCTTTTAGTGCTCTGATGCAAGAGATGCAGTTTTGAGTGGTGAATTGTGGACAACGATGGGGATATTATTGGATTGGATTGGTGGTCACCCATATTCTCGCCAAATTCAATGCAAGGTTTGAAATCTCTAATTTGGATTAGAAGGCACCTAACAACTTAATTGGTGGGAACTTGGTCCTCTCATGTGAGCAATGTTGAGTTCTTGTTATGTGAATTGTAGTGGGTGTCATAATTTACTTAGGCCTCTGTCAGAGCATTGAGATACAAACCATCCTTTGTAGTTGTTTCACCCCTTTTTTTAGTATCCCCCCTTTGTAGTAGTTTATAATTTACTTTTTTGATGCACACTACAATAATATGGGAGACCTCACCTTGCCAGCTGAGGGGCTTTTTGCTTTTGTTTCTTTTTGGCTTTTAATTTGGTATACTTTCAGTTGTTCTTATGCATGGAATGATATAAATAGAATTGATCTTCCCAACACTTTTTTCATTTGCCAAGGGAGGACCCATATTGGCCTCTCCAAACTAGCTTGTATTCTCTTGCACTTTTTTTGTTCTTTTAATTAATTCAAAATGCAACTTTCAAGGAGTATGATGTAAGGTTTACAAGGCTTGCTTCTAAATATTCTAACCCTAGACTATTTACTACCATTATCTATATCATAAGAGGCCTCAGGAAAGAGATTAAGAATCAACACTCAAAAGACATTACATGAGATTTAATACAAGTCAATTGATAGCTAAAAGCATTACAATCATCTATTAGGACAATTACATTTGTGATTATGTCCTAAAAGAAAAAAAAATTACATTCTCCTCCAAAGTTTGTCAAACATTTATCAAAACAAGAACCATGCAGTCAAATATGATGCAAAAACAACAAAACAACAACAATATTAAGTCTTTATCCCACTACGTGGGGTCAGCTACATGAATCCTTTTTCTCAATGATATTCTATTAAGAGTCAAATTCTCATTTAAATCTAATTAAAAAAATATCATTTTTAATACTTTCAAACCAAATCTTTCTAGGTCTACCTCTGGATCTAAAACATCTTCTCTCCTAACAGAGTTATCAGAAGGCCAACATTTTATGTGAACAAACCATCTAAGTAGACTCTCTCTAATCTTATATGCCACTAGGGCTGCAAATGAACTGAGAGTACAAGCTACTCATGGCTCATCTCAATTACAACTCATTCATGATTGTTTGTTTAACTAATCAAATAACTTTGAATAATTTTTGAAATACTCGACTGTTAAATAAACAAACATGAATAGCTAGGTGTTCGGCTCGTTTATATTCATGAACAATATTGATTAAAGATCGTGAACAAACTCGATAAGAAGATCGTTAAGAAGCTTGATTAAATCTTTATTTAGTATATTTTCACATAATTTTTATAATAAATTATTCTTATTATATAAATTAATTAATTTTCTATATTGTTTTATTTCAATATAATGTATTTTTTCATAAACAACAAGTGTTTATTCATGTTTGTAGCATTTTTTATTTAAAGCGTTCATGAACAAGTTTGCTTACAAGAAGAATCATTTTATGAGCTTATTTATTCATGAACGAGCTCGTTTGGTAAATCGAAAACACTCACTATATATACTTAAAAACAGGCTCTAAATGATTGTTTGTTAGTAGGCTCAATAAGACTCATTTGTTTAAAGTTCGATAAGCATAAATAAACTGAACATGAACTAAACACAATCCAAAATATGAACGTCTATTCTTTTAAATGAACCAAATTTGAACGCAAACAAAAAAGCTCGAATCGAGCACGAACCAAGTTTAACAAACTAATAATAAACAAGCTCAAACATGAGCACGTAAATACTCGAATTGGCTCGGTTCATTTGCAGTCCTATCTGCAAACACTTAACTTAATTTTATGCTTCTTTTTTAATGGCTAACATTCCGCTCCATAAAGCATTGCAAGTCCAACACCATATTTAGAATTTTACTTTAAGTTTGAGGGTACTTTTCTATCTTACAACAGGCCCAATGCATTCCTCGACTTTTACCATCCAACTTGAATTCTACTAATAATATTCTCATCTATTTCACCATTGCTTCAAATAATAGACCAGAGATATCTAAAAATAGACTCTTTTTAATGACTTGATCAACCAATATTACAATCCCACCAATAGATCTATTACTACTCAAATTACACTCCAAGTATTCAATTTTAGATCTACTCAAACAAAAACATTTAGATTTCAAGGTTGACCTCCATAATTCAAGTTTTTTTATCAACTCACTCTCTAAAAACAAGCATACACATCCTATTGCAAATATCTATTAAGAACATCCATGACTAATGCAAAAAGATATGGTCCTAAAGCTGATCCTTGATGTAATCTAACTGAAATAGGAAAATACTTGATCAATTGAAATGCAATGAAATATGATATCATCAAAATTTAAAAATCTTCTTTAAGAATAGATTAAATGTGGAAAATGATATACAATTATATTATAAATCTACACCTATTGTAGAATCAGAATCTGCACCTATATTGAAACATGCTCAAGATTCTAAACATATATTTGAATAAGAGTGAGAAATTGAGTTTGAAAGCTAAATTGAGAATGAAATGATACCAAAATTGAAACCCAGAATTAAGCAAGTCAAAATCCGAAATTGAATTTAATTTTTCATAAGAAAAGGAAAAAAAATCTAGGATTATATCAGAGCCTAAGTTGTAATTGGAATCATAATCAAGCATTTAATTGTGAATATGTATGACTTTCTAATGGAAAATATATTAACTCTGGAACATAACTTAGGATCTCAAGCGGGGACAATAAATCATACAGTGATCGGAGAGCCCGTATTGAGCACCCTCTGCCCGCGCACGAGTCCCTCAGTCCCATCCATTGCGATTGTTCTCACCATGTTCTCTCCCAGGTGCTGTGCTACCTCCAAGACGAGACGGATCGGGTTATCAAGCACTTCGAGCGCCGTCAGGATCGGTGGCAGTCCCTCATCAAACCGGACGTCAACGACGGCTCCGATCACCTGGCAAACACGACCTACAGCACCTGCGCCAGTGAACTCATCAGTTACCTTTCCGCTGGGGTCCCCAGAGACCTTCGCCAACGATGGCGAAGACGGGGCAGGGGCTGTCGCAGCGGTAGCATACTCGACAGCCCGTGATAGTAGGAAACCGATGGGTGAAGGGCGGGAGATTGGGGGATGGGATCTGGGAATGGGAAAGGAAGACCTTGCAGCTGGAGTTCTGCGAGGAGAAGACCGGAGGAGGGTGGAGAGGATTCGGCGGGTGGCCATGGCAAGCTAGGTTGGTAGCTATTGATAAACGGTGGGTGATCAATCGAGAAAGCTAGGGTTTGCGTATTTTTGAGCCGTGGGATTTCGATTTCGATCTCAGTGGCTGCTGCGGCTGAGACAGGTAGGCATCCGTAAGCCTGCTCGACTGTGGGAGAGGATGTGGAGAGATGCGGAGAGATAAAAGGGAGAGCATGAAAGAAACGAAGAGATTATTCGCTTGTTCATATTGTGTGAGTGTGTCCAAGGAGAAATTATTTTGTGCAGAATTTGGTTATAGAGTTATGTTCGGATGTCAGTAAAATTATTACGTGTGGCATGCTTACGTGAAAAGTTAGGATATTCATTTGACTTCTTGTAACCAGCGTTTTACTGTAGCACTGCTACAGTAAAGCGCAGGTTACTGTAGACAGAGAGAGACCGAACGCATCTTTGCGTTCGGTCACCTGACGCAATAATTTGCCGTGTGAGTGTGTCCAAGGAGAAATTATTTTGTGCAGAATTTGGTTATAGAGTTGTGTTCGGATGTCAGTAAAATTATTACGTGTGGCGTGCTTACGTGAAAAGTTAGGATATTCATTTGACTTCTTACCCGACCCATTTGTCTTTTCGGACTTACTGTAGACGAAGAGAAATCCGCAACAAATAAGCAGAAAATGCGCAACATATATGCAACAAATACTCAATAAATACGCAACAAATATGCAATAAAATACTCAATCAATACACACATTTTACGCAACAATTACGCAATAAATACTCAATCAATACGCAAGTCAAATAAATATCGCTGACTTTTAACTTTCCACATAAGCATCCGAACACAGCTCTATAACCGGATTCCGCACAGAATAATTTCTCGTGCCTAACAAATGTTACGCGCACAGTAATTGAGTTTTTATTGGGCATACTCATATAATTAGGATAGTTCTTTCTCCAGTCTTGACTCTGCACATAATAATCTCTCAAAGAAATGAGACCTCTAGTTGGAGAATTTATTTTGTGCGGAGTTCGGTCCGTAGCTTTACGTCCGAACTCCAATTAAATTTTGACACATGAAGTGGACAAATGGATATTTAGTTGGATTTCATTTTTTATCTATGTCTTATCAACCCGACCCGACCCAGAGATTAAATTTTTTGAATTTGCAGGAGTTCTAAAGCTCGGAGCTAGGTCATTTTCCCATTTACATTTCATCCCAGCAGTTCACAGCTCATTTTCCCATTTGCATTTCATTTTAGAATTCATTAACTAATATTAATTAACGTGATCTTATGCAGATATGATTTCTGGAGCACTTCTCAATAAATGCCCATAAGTACCCTGATTTAAGACCACTTTTTCTTAGATGAGGCAATACATAAGTTTTTTATTATGCAGAGAAGTCTAACAATTTATTTGCTACCTTAAAAGAAAGGCAGATACATATGGATATTTGTCATAGAGCTTATTTCAATTAATTCCCCCTAAGATTAGAGATTTGCTAATATTAGTATAATTCTTGTGCAGATTTTTGATATCCCCTAGGGTGTTACTGGGGGGATGCAGAAAATATGAATGCTGACATAACTTCCATTAAAAAAACCACCAAATACAAACTCACACTCAATCTCCACACCAAATCTCCTCACCAACACCAAAAGAATTTCCCACCCATACCCCTCATTAAAAAATATTTTCAATAGAATTGAAGAGAGTTTGGGCACCAGGCTTATCGACTTGAAGCAAAGGTGGATTCTCTTAAATACAAGCTCATCTACCATATAATCCAATATAAAGTTGATCTAGAGAAAACTACTGCATCCTCATCCTCATCTTATCCATCAAGACCCGTTGGAAGATTTACTCATCTCGTTGTAAGGAATCATTACCCTATTTTTGATTTAAAAGATTTTGTGTTTTTTGATATTTTTTTATCAAATTTGTATTTTCATTGCCGAAAAAATGATGATAATTTTATATTGGTAAAATTTTCACCGTATATGTTTTATATGTTATAGAGATTGAGATTATGAATGTTTTGAGTATTTATTTGATATTTTTTCACTTGGTGATTTTGAAATATAATAATTTTTATCTACTTAAAATTTTATTTTGACATCTAAAAATAGTGATTTAGTTCAACTAAAGCTTCAGAATATTATTTTATATAATATCTGATAATTTGGTTAAATTTTAAAAATGTGAATTTTTGCTCACTATGATTTTTGTTATTTACCGTTATGATATTTTGACAATTTCTAAATTAAGCTCACTTATGCTTTATTTATTACAATGCATTAAAAATGAATATAAATATATGATTGAGATTATTGTTATAGTACTCTGATAATAATATGTGTGTAAAAGACAAGTAAAGATTGATCGACCAGTTGGTCGGAGATTGATAGACCTGTATAGGATGGTGGGCTGGTGTGTTTTCATTAAATATAGTGGTTTGGTATTATCTTCTTTTGATTTATGTGATAAATTGACTGAGAGTTATAATGAGATGATTATTATGCCGATGTGAAAAGAGTGACGACTCTGTTTACTGAGCCAACGATTTACTAACACTGATTCAATATTGAAAAATATTGTGATGAGAATAATTTTTACTTGTTTAGTGTGACTACTAAAATGAATATTATTGAGGTATTATTTCTTTCATTACATATGATATACAATATATATTGAGCATGTGATTAATATGTTGATTTAATATTGGTATAGAATAATTATATTATACATATATGATTATATTGATTTGATTTCAATAGTCTTTATTGATATTTTAATTTGATGCTTTATCTAATTTCTATAATGATTTGCATTATAGATACGACGATTGCTTTGTAAATTTGACACTTATTCTAATTTACTGCTTTAGTGGCTTTTGTACCGTAGTGTTTACTGTTTATAAATTGTATTACTATTATATGTGAATTTTAATATTTTTGCACTGATTCGATAATTATATGAATGTAATTGCTATAATTTGATCTTTGACATGCATATTTCTCCTTTACCGTGCTTTGAATTTTGGTGTAGGGTTTGGTGAACTGCTGAGCTTTTTAGCTCATTATATGTGGTTAAGTATTTTTAGGTCAGGGCAGAGGATTAGAAGTGTGAGATTGACCTCAAGTTTTGTTACTTTTTATTTTAACTGTTCTTTTGTACTCTGGACAGAGTAGTTATGATATCATTATATAGATCCTGAGTAGTGTATATGATTTTGGGAATTAAATATAGATGTATATATTAATAGCTTTATTTATGCTATTATTTATATTGATAAAAAAATTAGATAGCTTTGGTTGTTTATTTAAAAAATAAAAGAAAAATTCTTTCAAATTAGATTCAACATCTTCACATGTCAAGCTAAAAAGACATAAAAAAAAAATAAAATAAATCCAATTGAATATCCACATGTCCACTTAATGTGTCGATATTTAATTCGAGTTCGGACGTAGAGCTACGTCCAGACTCCACATAGAATAATTTCTCCTATAGTTAAATATTAGAAACCTATACTAAGATTTTAAAGGAACAATATAAGTAACTTATATTAGAATGATGAACTAAATATTCATAATTAAGATTAAAAGACATTATAAAAGTAGTAAAAATAGCACAATTGATTAGTTTTAATATAACAAAAAATTTAAATGTCTTCTAATTTTAAGCATTTGTCTTAAAGAGTCTAAATATTATGTTATATCATTCTAGTCTTAAAGAGTCTAAGGCAGCAACTACTAAGGAGGGTGGTTCTTCAGGGTCTAAGCATAAACTATTTAAAGAACTACAATCCTTATGACCAGTGGAAGAACTACCTAGAAGAAAGAAGGATGATCTCAGATTGAAGAACTGTAAGAGAGGTTCTTCATACTTTACTCATTAATATGCTTGCTTGTTCTTACTCTACAATTAATAGAGTGGAAAGATACTTGATGATGGAGTTATTAATCAAAGAGTATGTCAAAATACTTGATGTGAATTACGGCTTTGAAAGTTGGAAGAGGCATCTGAAATGCCTATTGGTAGTATTATTAGGTGTTTTATGGTTGTCGGTGAATACTTATATTTTCTTTCTAGTTATCTTTTGTAGCTTCTTTTTTTTTTTCCTTTGGCTTTATATTTGTTTATTAAACTTAGTCTAATTGCTCATGGGATCAGTACTAGGTCCTATTTTTTAACCGGTTGGGAACTCTGGGATACTAATCAACCTTTCAGGTTATTTAATTTTTGGTATCCCTTGTATCTCAAGGGTTTTAAAATGGGAAACAGTGGGTCTCATTTCAATTATGATAAGTTTATTTTAACAAATATGTTTTCAATAAGGGTCCTTTTTCTTTTGGATCAAGGAACCATTAGTTTTTATTTGGTTCTAATTTGTATTAGATTATTTTTTCTTTCATTTTAATGCAATATTTGTATTTCTACAAAAAAAATGTAACAACATAATGTTCATAATTTTTTTATTCCTTTTAATGTATGAGATGAAATTGAATATAATATTTTAATAAAATAAATCATCAATAATTATCTTAGGCTTTGAAAAAAAATAGATTGACAACATAGTTTAGATACTTAACTATATATATATTTATATAAGAAAATTAATTTAATTTTGTTACTATTGATATATCATTTAAAAATTCATCTAATAAAATAAAAATTTTGATATAATTTTTCATATCTCAATGCACTTAATTATGTTTTTTTTAAATAAACTCTAATGTTATTTTATATTTTATTTTCAATAATTTATTATTTAAATGAGTGTCTAGATGATGAACCCAATAATATCAAAAACATCTTGATCAGAGACCAAGTATATCTAAATTAAAAATGGGAAATATAATTGGAAAGCGATAAGATGATCTTTAAATTGTGTATGTATAGGAAAATGAGTGTCTATATGAGATTAATCTAATGAGACCAATATTTCTAAATTATAATATCATTAAGATGCTATAATGTACAAAGAATATTAAATGATTAGGGGGATAAATTTAGACAATTTAATGGAGTGTCTTGATTTTTATTTGAAATGACCAGGAAGCTACATCTAAAAATATATAAATAAACTCTTATTCTACATACAAGAGGGATCCCTAAAGAGGGTTTTGGTGGAGAAAATTATGGAACTCAACGAATTCTAGAGCTTTAGTTATATAACCTGACACTCGTCATCAAAAAATATCAATAAACATTGTCCCAACATTAGATCATATTCATCAACCAATGTTAAGGTCCATCAATTAATTGCCATCAACGCCCATCATCACCATGATTGACTACCAATGTTGGACACTAACCTTCTAGTCATCTGATCTTCCTCTTATAAATAAGAGTAGGTTATGCCACCCATCTTTTGATATTTCTCAAAAATTATCATTTGATACGTAACCATGATTGATATTTAAAGTAGTCATCAAGATCTAATGCGTGTGTTCCTCATCATTGGTGTTTCCTCGAAGGATAGCTACGGAGCTAGTTGTTATCAGAATAATGTTCTTAGTCATTAGTCTCCACTTTTGTAAGAAGAATAATCAATTAGATAATAGATTGTCACAAATAAGGGGATGAGAGTCGTATGTTTGATGAACTCCCTATGCAATAAATAATACCTCTAATGCCCAAAGAACTACATGAAAATATATAATTTCTTATAAATGTATAGAATATCTTTATTTGTCACTATTTAATTATTCATTAAAATAGGCTACAAGATAATTTCTTAGCTCAATATGACTCTAGTGCCTGCTTTTACAACATTGTATGCAACTTCAAATGCCTTAGTGAAATCATATATATAAAAGCATAGAATATAATCATAAGGACTATATTCCATTTTACACACTATGTACAAGCATTGTCACACTATGTATAAGTTTGTACATACTGTGTACAAGCATTATACACTATATGTACAAGTTTGTAACATTATATACAAGTTTATACATAATTTATATAAGCATTGTATACATCGCGCATAAGCATTCAACATATTTTATACAAGTATTACACACACTATGTATAAGTTTGTATGCACTATGTACTAGCACTGTACATAATATGTATAAATTTGTACACATTGATTACAAGCAATATACACATTATGTACAAGCATTGTACACAATGTGTATAAGACTGTATAAACTATTTACAAATTTGTCAACTTTGTGTACAAGCAATATACATACTATGTAAAAGTTTGTATAAACTAAATAAAAGTTTATACGTATCGATTATAAGCATTATACATATTGTGTATAAGATTTGTATACACTACATAAAGATTGTACAAACTGTACTGCATAATTTTGTACACACTGTGTACAAGTATTGTATATATCATATATAAATTTATACACACTACGTAAGAGCATTATACAGACAAAGTACAAGCATTTTACACACTGTGTACAAGTTTATACATACTATGTATAGATTTATATACACCGTATATAAATTTGTATATAATATGTATAAACATTATACACATTATGTATATGTTTATAAATACTATATACAAGTTTATACACACAGTGTATAAATTTATACACATTGGATACAAGCATTGAACAGACTACATACAAGTTTATACACATTATGTATAAGTTTATACACACTATGTTCAAATATTATACACATTACGTATAAGTTTATATCTTTACTACGCACAAATTATGTATAAGTTTGTATAAGCATTATACACATTATGTGTAAGTTTGTACACACTGTGTACAAATTTTGAACACACTTATACAAGTTTATATATTATGTACAAGCAATGTGCACACTTTGTACAAGTTTTTACACATTATATACTAGCATTATATACACTATATACAAATATTGTATAAATTATGTCAAATTTTATATAAACTATGTATAAGTTTGTAAGTACTATATACAAACATTATACATATAGTGTACAAGTATTATACGCACTATGTATAAGTTTATACACTATGTGTATGTATGTATATCATATATATAAATATGTATAAGTTTGTACACATTATGTACAAATATTATAAATTCTATACATAAGCATTGTACACACTATATATAAGTTTGTACATATTGAGTACAAGCATTATACACACTGTATAAAAATTTGTACATACATTGTATAAGTTTGTAAGCAATAGACAAAAATATTATACACACTTCGTATAAGTTTATATATATTATGTATAAGTTTGCAAACATAATGCACAGATTTGTACACTCTATAAGATTGTACATTCTGTGTATAAATTTGTATATATTATATACAAATATTATACATAATGTGTACAAGTTTATATATATATGTTCAGACATTATATACATTATATAAAAGAATTATATGCATAGTGTATTTTTATTATACATATTATTTAAAAGTTTGTACATATTTTATATAAATTTGTACACACTGTGAACAAGTATTATACAAATTATGTATAAATTTGTACACATTATGTATAAGTTTGTACACACTGTGTACAAGCACTGTACACACAGAGTACATGTATTATATACAATATGTATAAGTTTGTACATACTATGTACATGTTTATACACACTATGTATAAATTTGTACACACTATATGCAAATATTATATAAACTGTGTATAAATATTATGCACATTATGTATAAATTTTTATATGCTTTGTACAATTATGTAGAAGTTTATACACACTGTGTACAAGCACTGTACACACAGAGTACATGTATTATATACAATATGTATAAGTTTGTACATATTATGTACATGTTTATACACATTATGTATAAATTTTTACACACTATATACAAATATTATATAAACTGTGTATAAATATTATGCACATTATGTATAAATTTTTACACACCGTCTACAAGTATTATATACACTATATTATATTGTGTGTAAGTATTATACACATTATATATAAGTTTGTACTTACCATACATAATACATAGTGTATAAGCATTATACACACTTTATATAAGTTTTTATTTATTGTACAAGTTTGTACACATTGTGTACAAATTTATACACCTTGTTTATAAGTATTGTATCATCTATGTATAAGTTTGTACACATTATGTATAAATTTATACACATTATAAATAAATTTATAAATAATTTATACAAGCATTATACATACTATGTATAATCATTATATACACTATGTACAAGCATTGTACATAGTGTGTACAAGTTTATACACATTGTGTATAAATTTGTACATATTATATATAAGTATTATACACATCATGTATAAGTTTATAAACACTATATTCAACTTTGTACACGTTGTGTATCAGTATTTTATACACTGTGTAATCACATTGTACACACTATGTACAAGTATTATACACATAATATATAAGTTTATGCACACTGTGTATAAGTTTGTACACATTGTGTATAAGTTTATACGTATTATGTACAAGTATTATGCATATTGTGTACAAATTTGTACATATTATGTACAAATATTATACACACTATACACAAATTTGTATACACTTTGTATAAATTTGTACATATTATGTATAAGTTTGTATATATTATATACAAATATGTACAAGTTTGAACATACTGTAAAAAAATATTGTACACAATATATTTAAGTTTATACATACTGAGTACAAGTATTATACATACTATATATAAATTTGTATATATTATGTATAAGTTTATACACATTATATATAAATTAATATATACTGTGTATAAATTTATACACATTGTATATAGCGTTATACACACTGTGTTCAAATTTGTACATACTATATATAAGTATTATACACACCGTGTACAAGATCGTTTACACTGTAAAAGTTTGTACTCACTATGTACAAGAATTTTACACACTGTGTATAAGTTATTGCACACTGTCTACAAGTTTGAACATATTATGTATATATTTGTACACTATGTGTATATGCATTATACGCATTGTGTATAAATTTGTACATAATATATATAAGCATTGTATATACTATGAACAAGTATTATACACACCGTGTACAAATTTGTACACAATGTGTATAAGTTTGTATACAATATACGAGTTTATACATATAGGGTACAAATATTATACACACTACGTATAAATTTGCACACATTTTATATAAGTTTTTATACATTGTGTATAAGTTTGTGCACACTCTGTATAAGTATTATACATATTGTGTACAAATTTATGTAAACTATATACAAATTTGAACATACTATATGTCAGTATTATACACACTGTGTGATAACATTGTACACATTATGTACAAGCATTATATACATTATGTATAAGTATTATACACAATGTGTATAAATTTATATAAATTATGTATAAATTTTTAAACACTATAAATAAGTATGATATACACTAAGTATAAATTTGTATATATTGCATATAACTATTATATAAACTTTGTACAAGTATTGAACATACTTTATACAAGTTTGCACACACTATGTACAAGTAATATATACATTACGTACAAGTTTGTATAAACTATTTATAAGCATTATACATTCAGTGTACAAATTTGTACAAACTTTATATAAGCTTATACACCTTATGTATCAGTATTATACACATTTTGTACAAGCATTATACACACTGTGTATAAATTTGTATATAATGTGTATAAATTTGTACATAATGTATAAAAATATTATATGCACTGTGTACAAGTTTATATGCAATGTGTACAAGCATTATACATACTGTGTATAAATTTGTAAACATTATGTATATGTTTATATACATTATGTACAAGCATCGTACATATTATGTATAAGTATTATACACACTTTATATAAGTTTGTATATACTGTATACAAGCATTGTACACACTATATATAAGTTCAATTACACTGTGTACAAATATATATATACTATGTATAAGATATATTATGTACAAGTATATATAAATTTATACACTCTGTAAAAAATTGTATATATTATGTATTATATCCTAAAGCATTATACACATAATGTACAAGTTTGTACACACTAAGTATAAGTATTATACATATTGTGTATAAATTTATACATACTATGTATAAGTTTGTATGTACAAGTTATACATAGTATGTAGAAGTTTGTACATACTGTGTATAAGTTTGTACACAATATGTTCAAGCATTATACTAACTGTGTATAAGTTTGTTTATATTGTTCAAACTTGTACACAATTTACAAACTTATATATAATATGTAAAATTATTATACACTATTTATATAATATTCTTACACAGTGTGTATAATACTTGTATATAGTGTGTACAATGCTTGTACACATTGTGTACAAACTTGTATACAATTTATACAATCTTATATGTAATGTGTATAATGCATGTACACAATGTGTACATACTTATACACAAGGGGTACAAACTTATACACAATGTGTACAATGCTTAGTATATAATGTGTAAAAGCATTGTAAACATTGTATACAAACATTATACATATTGTGAACAAGCATTATACACATTATATATAAGATTATACACACTATGTACAAGTTTGTACGGCACAATGCCTAAACCCTAAATTTTCAAAACTTTGGGGATTCACTTTCCAAACCCAAACCATGGTTTATTCATGCCCAAAACACATCATAAAACTTCTAATTACACATTAAATCAACTTCAGGTTGACACTTAACTTAATTAATCTTAATTACCTGAATTTCCAATTGATGGGTATTATAGGTATTCACCTTCCTTTTCTCCTAAAGGTTGTTGATATCTGAACTTTTTTAGTCTTGATTTATGAACTAGTATTTTGTTAAATAACCTTGCTTCTTTAAGATCAGCTTTAGCTTGATATTCACCTTCCTCTCCTTTTGAAGGTTATTGACATCTTAACTTTTTAAGGCTTGATTTAGACTTCGTTTGGAACGACTTTTTTTATTGCTTTTAAAAAAATACTTTTTAGTATAAAAATCTATTAAAAGTAAGAGAAAAAATGGTCTAAAATTATATCAAATGAAGCCTTAGTATTAATGGATGTAAAATTCAATGGTGAACATCATCTCATTTATCATAATGTTGAGCAGGGGATTAAGTATAACTTGAACATGTTTTAGGATGTTTTTGTTATCAAAGAGCATAAGGACAAGACAATCTTATTTATTCCAAAATCATTGAATATGAAGGGTTCATAAAATATGGTGAAAGTTTCGAAAGAGTACTGCTTAAATTTTTGGAGTAGCCAAACTTTCTAGAGCCTTAATTAATATGCCAACATAAGACAAATTCACCATAATTTTCATCTGACAAGATAGCACAATTTCAGAGAACTAAGTTGTTCACGAAAGACATAAGGGCTATTTATGCCAAAGATCTCCAAAGGAGAGGGAGAGAGAGAAATAAGAGCATCTACAAAATGAAACAATTTATTATTCCAGTTTGGCTTTTTATGGATTGAAAAAAAATAAGACTTTGTTTGATACACCTTTCTTATTATTTTATTTTTCAAATTATAATAATAAATTTTATTTAACCTCTACTTTTTCATTACTTTAAAAAAAATTTATATTAAAAAATAATTAAAAAATATCGCAAATGAAATCTAAAACCCTTCCGTATTACCTTTACAATTTTTTTTATTCCCTTCCACAAATTCATACAAAAGGCGAAGTGAATTTTACAATCGTGAAATTGGATCATTAGCTTATCAGTACAGTTGACCAACCAATAATATTTTCCAAGAATAAAAGGCAAAGAATGGGAGAAAATATATGCATCAACATCTTATAAAGGAGCTAAAGCCTAATTTAATTCAAAAGCACTCATTTTGTTAAAATGCTTCCCTAAATATTGAGACAAACACCATTAAGCGACCTTCAGAGTTCTAGTTAGTTCGGTTAGTAATGTGATCTAATTAGTTAGAAGTATAGAGAACGAACTATATATTAGCCACTTGGTGTTATATTACAAGGCTTTATATTACAGAATGTTAGTAATGAAAAGAGAGACATAAAATATTAAGTATTGCAGAAATGAAAATGCTCAAATGGATGAAAAACTCTACTCTTACAAACATAATGCAAAACAAAACAAACAGATACGAGAAAAAGGTTGGAGTAGTTCCAATCCGCACTAACATATAAGATTAGTCACTTTAGATGGTTTGGTCACATCAAATGTCGGCTTTCCAATGGCCTGGTTAAGAGAATAATGACCCAGTTATGAGAATGAATGTATTGAATTTGACATATTTTAAGAAAGATACAGAAATATCTAAAAAAACTTCATAAAAAATATTTAAAATTACATATTTTTTATTAGATTTAAATGAGAATTTAACTCTTAAAAAGACAAAAAAAAAAAAAAAAAAACCAACTCCAAAGTGGGATAAAAACTAGATGTTGTTATTTGTTGTTGGTGGTGTTATATTATAAGGAACAACAACAAATTGACGGGAAAAAGTCAGTAAGTAACCCAATGGCTGTAGTTGCAATGTATGATTGGGAAGAAAAAGGAAGCCATGCATTTTAATTGCATATTTGATTCAGCTACTCAATGCAGAAGTACCCAGTGATGACTTATCCAAAATTAAAACGAAAATTAATCAACAATCTATTATATAATTATGCAATTCAAATAGGCAACTTAGTGCTGGAATATAAAAACAGCATGCGATGGAAAATATCAGACAAAAAAAATCACAAAATTAAGTGAAAAAATAAAACTTGTGAAACTTTCCAGCGGCAATTACTTATCTTGAAACAATTAGATCTTTAATTAAGGGATTAAAAAAACATAGGAATAATAGGTTATAACATGAATTTATATGAAGCTGGATAATCAGTTCCCCAAAGCTTAAGAAAAGGGTATCTTTCTTCACAAGAGAAACATACAAGTTTGTACAAGAAGCTCTGCTGCTCAAGATAAACCTCATACGAGAGGAAATGAGATTTCCAAAATATCCTTTTTCGATTAACAGCTATTAATACATGTTGTAAGTTTTTATTCGAGAAAAATAACATCATCATACTTTTACTTGAAACTCAAAGAATTAGAATCAAATCGCTATCATGCAAAAGTTAGTATTGAATGACACCGGAAACACAATAACATAGTTACTTAGCCACCGCTTATCGGTGGAATGATTGCTAACTCATCTCCATTCTTCAAAATAATAGAGTCTGGAGCATATTCTTCATTAAGTGCAAAAACGATGGAGTTGCAGATTTCCTCTAGCCTAGGAAACTTGGTTAAGAGAATTTTTAAACAATCTCCAGCCGAACTACTAGGAGGCACTTGCAGAGATATATCAGGTAACCCAGTAATCTCCCGAGCTTTGGCAAAGAACAAAACCTCAATCTTGACTGAAGGTTCAGAATTCATCCCTGCAACGCCAACCAGATTATGTTCCCCAAAAAATTCACCAGGGCAATTCTCAGCAGAAAAATCTGGAACCAGACATTTTATGATGAAAATAAAAATAACTGCATCTCTGAATTCAAAATGATAAACTCTAATAAAGTGTGCTAGTCACAAAGCTGGAGGCAACAACTTTCTATAGAAAATCTCTAGGGAAAATAAAGGATGACGAGGTAAGAGAAATATAGCACAAAAGAAACAAATTTATACCTTGCGTTTCTTTCTCCATAAACACTGACCCAATCCTCGCAGCTTTTGTTGAAAAGGAAAGCCAATGAGTAGGATCAGAAGGCGGATGGCGCTTTGTTCTATCCTTTTATAAACTATAAATCATATAAATAAGAAATCTACAGTAAGGAAGAATACCTCCAAAACTTATACATGCATGATTAAAAAATGAAATAGACCTACAATTCAAAAAGCAAAAAGAAGCAATAAAAAATAGAATGTCATAAAGAAGTATATAATGAACCATTGTATAGAAATAGGAATAATTAATATAACTTAATTCATTGTAAAATATTCAAGAAGAAACAAAAGAAACATTAAAATTATGATGACTTGTATTTTTCTACTTTATCTCACATCTGGAAGTCATGGCCTTAAGTTGTCTCAACTATAAGTTAAAATATAAAAGGCAAAACATTGGTTTCATTCCCTTTCTCTTCACCCATCCATATGTGCCATCACATCCTTCAAATCGCTGACAGAATATTCACACTATTTACGCATCAAATATATATTTTTCCATGTTAAGTCACAGCACACCACATATCAAACCCTACATATAAAAAAGTTAATTGTAAAAATATGATTTTTTTTTTAGATTCTTCTTCATCAATATTATAAAGAAATGCCAAATTTCATTATTGAACTTTGTAAACCAAACGAAACTACAGTTTTCACATATTTTATTTCTTGTTTCTTTTTGTTCATTACTGATAGGAGGTAACTTTGCCTAACCATCCAGAAATACAATATAGTACACTAAAAATAAAAGGGATCATTTTGCTTATTCCTTCAAATAACAATAAAAATGCTACTTACATTAAATAAATGTTCCTTCATGCACTATATAGATGGCGATCCTGAAGCATGTCATAGCAAACCTTAGTTAATTTTCTCTCATATAACTGTTAATTTACAACAGGCTAGACATGATCATGGTGCGATGAGGCAGGTCATTATTCTTCACAGTTTCTGAAGAAGCCTATATTCAAATTCAAGATACACACATGGTGCGATGAGGCAGGTCATTCTTCACAGTTTCTGAAGAAGCCTATATTCAAATTCAAGATATACATGCATATCAGATTTCAATAATTTCAATGATCATTTGGTATGTGAAAAAATACAAAGTTGATCAAACAAAATACACAAGTCATTTTAAAGTTTAATTTCAACTATATATTTCAACAATCAAAATTATCTAATACATGTAATATATTACCAACAATCATATATTTTATCCCAAGTCATTTAGCAATCTCTAAACTTCCAATGCAATTGAAAACATTTTGTTACAAAATTTTTACTGCATTTCTTTGACGATCAAGTGATCATAAAATTATTGATGACACTTGTTTTGAATATGTCAAACCGAATGGATGGTTTTGATCTTGCATTTAACAGTCATAGATATCTAAATCTAATTACAAGACTAGAAGTGGGAAGAGAACAATGCAAAAGTGTAGAGAAGCAAACAGAGAGAGAGAGTGAGAGAGAAAAGAGATTAGTACTTATTTCTCCCAATTTTCTCCCAATTTTCTTAGTGGATTTTTTGGTGTGATGTGGCTCCATGATTTTTTCACTATTTTGAGTTTTTCCACGGTAAATCCTTGTGTCTTATACTTTCCATTGCTTTTCTATTTTTTCATGTTTGTTTCACTACAGTGTTTTACTTCCATCCCTAACAACTGGTACAAGAGCAAGGTTGTTCAGTTTGAGTGGAAGCAATGGCAGACAAAGCAATGTATAAGATTGAGAAGTTCAATGGCTAAAACTTCGCATTCTGGAGGATGCAAATTGAAGATTTGTTGTACCAAAATAATTTATATTTACCGTTGGAAGGAATCATCAAGAATCCATATACTATGACTATGGAGGAGTGGGAGGTTCTTGACGTCAGACTGAACCAAGTTTGATACGACTTTCACTTTCCTTATATGTTGCATTCAACATTGTAAATGGGAAGGCTACAATCGTTCTCATGGCCGCACTGACAAAGATATATGAGAAGTCATCGGCTTCAAACAAAGTGTTCTTGATGAAGAAGTTATTCAGCATGACGATGTTGGAAAGTACTCTAATGGCAGAGCACCTAAATAATTTGAACATTGTGATGAGTTCATCCGCAAACATAGATATACCCACAATAGGTTATCTACGAATAGATGCATAAGTTCCCACAAGCAAAGGAGAACGACATGTGACAAATGCGAATGTCTACAAACTATGGCAATTGATGTGGTTTGTCTGAGAATAACAACAACTAAAGTGTTGTGAGTACAGAAGATCACAGGAGGATACAAATGCATATAGTATCTACAAACAAGAACCAAAGGCCCGTAGAGAATATAAATACCTACAGGCAAATGTAGGAGCTCATCATGCATATAATAGCTAACCTACAAGTTAAAGAGAGGGTGGCAGAAGTCTTGTGATACATGCGGAGTTCCCATCTACCAACAATTGGGGTGAATACATCACAAATGTGATGAGTCCTTTATGAATGCATGTACATACATGTGACATATCATCCATGGATAGAGACAACATATCTTCATTATGTAAAAGTACCTACGAGCTATGGTAGCCCAAGGACAATATACCAACAACATGCATATACCAGGTACATATGAGCCATTACGGCATCCTCACATGTGACATGCATATGATAACAGTTAAATACACCAACCTTTATACAAATAAAGGGGACATATCTATGGCAAATACAAGCTCCTACAAGTTGTGGTAGGAGGCTCGTCATATACATTAGATGTCATATACGAGCAAAATTCAAAAGGATTATAGCAAATACACATTCCTATGACTCAATGTAGGAAACTCGCCGTACACATAACACATTATCTACAGGCAAAGGTTAAGAGACTGACAAATTCAAGTTTCCACAGGCTGTCGTAGTACATTCTCCAGATTTCCAAAATGCTCCCGCACATGCACCATAGTTTGTATACACATAGGTACACAAAAGGGATAAGTGCAATCATAAAACCTGCATGGGCCCCGACAAGCGTGCTATGGGAACACATAAGACGTCTGGGGATGCTGCGCGGGTCAATAAATCTGAACCCAATCCTCCTAAGATGCTAAATAGGACTCGACAAGGTTCAAAAAATAATTATAAAATGCACCAAAACAACCGCATGGGTCAAGACAAGCGTGTTATGGGTACACACATGACATCTGGGGATGCTGTGCGAGTCAATAAATTTGAATCTGATCATTCTAAGTAGGTAGGTAGGAGTCGACAATGTTCAGTAAATAATTATAAAATGATCCCAAATACCCGCATGGGCCTCGACGAACGTGTCTTGGATACACATGTGACGTCTAAAAATGCTGCGTGGGTCAATAAATGAACGCAGTTCGAGACCGATCCTTCTATATGAATAGATATGAGTCGACACGGCTCGAATTATCAAACAAATATACGGTCAGGATGTTGACCGGAATATCTATTTTATACGTTCATATAAGGCCTTCAAGGCCCATGAAAAAAGAAATTTTATACGTTCAAGGTTCAAAGCCTAGATGATACGATCCTCTGTCGACCGCTAGAAAAATTCTAGGGGTGTCAATATTTGACACGACACGAAAACCCGACCCGGAGTTTGACCCGTTTGAACCCGGGTCAGTTCCGGGTTCCACCCGAACCCGACCCGTGACCCGAAATTGACACCCCTAACAAATTCGACAGGGTTCAATCAACAAATGGAAATGACCCCTAGTCACCCCGATAAGAGTCGTGTTGAACGTATATCTCAATTCTAAAACTTCAAATGCCTCCCAAAACCCGAAAATCTAAAAATCCAGAAAATCTAAAAAAATTCAAATATTTAAAATTGAAATAATCCATTATAACTTAAAATAAATTCCATCAACCATTCACAACAGTTTGCCGAGGTGGATATTAAAATTTACTTCAGCTTACATAGAACTAATGCACAGTCAAAAATATCACTAGGAATAGACATGTCAACATTGGACCCGACCCGAAAATTTCGATTTTGGGTTGACCCGAACCCGAAGCGGGTCAGGTTCGGGTCCTGAACCCGTTTGCAAAACCGGGTCGGGTTCGGGTTGACCCGGGAACCTGGGAATGGCCCGAACTGACCCGGAAACCCAGCTGCCCCACTCCAGCTACCCCGCTGCCCTACTGCACCGCCCTGCCCTCGCGTCGCGTCACCGTTGCTCGTCCTCACGTGCCACGTTCTAACTTGAGTCACGTCGCTGCCTCGCCGGCACCACCACTGCTGTACCCTACCAGCCTGCCGCTGCTGCACCCTTCCGCCACTCCAACCTTTCGAAACTCAAAAAAATCAACCCGAAGCGGGTCGGGTTGAGTTTACCCGAACCCGAAGCGGGTCGGGTCCAAAAAATTGACCCGTTCGTTTTCGTGTTGACCCAAACCCGAATAGTGCCAAGTCAGTTCCGGGTTCGACCCGAACCCGACCTATGACCCGAAATTGACAGGTCTAACTAGGATTCATTCTCAAACAATCTCCTACTAATAAGGATGTGATACATGTCCTCTGAATGACAGTTTTGTCGCCAAATAGCACCGCAGGATAAACATATATGACACGGGGACCTCTAAACCGAGTGGTTTTGCCGCCAAATGGCACCACGGGACATTGATTATGACCAGAGCCAATACGCTCCTTAGTGACATTAAATCCTTGTGATATTAATTAATATGATATGATTGATAAGGCACAAAGCCATATGTTAGCTAAGATAGATTCAAATTTGTCCCCTTAGACAAACATTCAACCCAAGTCTACAAGGTACCCTTGGACGAAGCAACCCATAGTTGCCGACAAGAATACTTCTGTCAGGTTGGGTCGACTACCTCCTCTGACTAAGTAGATCAGGGACCACGATGGCCCCGGAATCCAGGATGACGGAACCATGGGATCTTGATCGGGTTCATCATCCATTTACTCATCATCCGTTTTAAGCGTAAGATGGTGAAATTCCCAATTTTAAATATCAAACATTTCCAAATACCCAAGGCCCATGCTACTATTATATGCTAGATACTATGTATCCGATTGATGACTAGCTTTAATCGAAAGTTCTCTCTCGTTATCTGGAGGGGTAATTAACTATAGGGGCTTGCGCCTATAGGCAACCATAACTCAGATTATAAAGTCCTCGCGAAATAAGGGCAAAATCTCTAAGTAGTGTCTTATCTACAAACTCATTTGTCTTCCCAAAATTTATCCCGGAACTTAAATCCGTTAAAACTCTCTCAAAGAAAAAGCACAACGAATGGAGGCCAGTTTTTCAAACATGTAAGATAAAATCTCACATATTATTTTCAATAAAGATGCCTTCAATAAGGCATTTCAAGCATATCAATTTAAATACCCTTCTATTTCATCATAGAATGCCCTAGGTGACAATTATGAGATTCTGTAGCCCTTACTATTTATACTTTTTTTTAAAGGTAGAAATGGGCAAGATTCAACCTTCAAAGACAATCCATCAAAGAAATCAGGTATGGAGGGTTTTCTATTGCTTCAATCCTCCAAAAAGAATCCCAAAGGTCCACATATTATGGAGAAAAAGGAAAAAATCTTTCATGGACATTTATAAGCGGCCATTTTAATCCCAGACTATTTTAAGTGCCAAATTTAGTTCATTAGTTCCTCAAATAAGATCCAAATTAACCTCAAAGTTACAATCATAATTTAATTTGACAAAAATTTCATACAAAGTTCACAAAAAAGACATAAAATGTGACTTTGCATGAAATTTACATCAAACTACACAATAATTCTAACTTTTAAACTATTTTAGATCATCTTTGAGGATTCAATGGACTAAATTGAACATTTTAAATAGTTTAAGACTAAAAGGACCCCCCAAAAATTATTTTTACCACTTTCTCATAGGTCACATAACAAATTACTCCAGTACGAGGAGAATGGTGGTAATGCTTTCTTGCAAATCTGGAAAGCAATGATAAGATATTCGCAATAAAAAATACTGCAATAATGAGCACATTAAGCTAGATCATATAATATTCACAAGCAATAAACTTTTTTTTTTTTGCAGTGATTTAAAAAGACTATTGAACACAGATGAATATTCTACAGTTCAAGAGAGATTCCTGTAAAAAGGCCAAGATTTAACAAGCTAAGATTATACACAATTAGAAAAACATAAAAGATTAAGAGCTTTCTTTTTTAAATGGCTCACAAAGTGGAAAAATGCATTTGCATATAATAAGTATTCTAAAAAAAAATGTTCATAAATTCAAACTAAAATCACTAATACAATCGAAAACAGCGAAACCATTAATAATATAAGATCTTAGGTACACTTGTATAGAAGTACACGATATGCTTGTAAATCCAAATAAGCTTATTTAAAAGAATAGAATAATAAACTTAGTGATTTCAAGCACGAGTGCTTCCTAGAAAGATAAAGAGCTGTCATTAATTGCTGCAAGGGTAATGTTAAAGATGAGTGCTTGAATTTACTCATAAATGAAAGCATCTTGCAAAAAAAAGCTATATAATCAAATAGTAGAGTAAGCAATAGCCAAGAGAAGCAACATGCAACAACAAAAAAGAAATATATACAATTATTGTGTATTACTTCTATGCTAATTTCCAAGCTTTTTCATGTCCAAAAGAGTTGAATAAAAGCATTTTTTTACATCAATCTCTTCACCTACCAAAAAATAGATTACTTTAGAGTGTTTGAGTTCATTTGTATTGAGAAACAATTTGGGAGTGGGTTAATTTGAGGTTGTTTGGACAGCTTTAGTGGGAGGATTAGAAATATTCTTTTGGGGATAAACTCTTTGTTGTCTTGGGTTAGGTTGTAAGCATTTTTCTCACCATTGTGAATAATCTTATGATCATATTGCCAAAGTTGACCTAATAAAATATGACATACTTCGAGTGGCATGATGTCACATAATACTTGGCCTTTATAAAATTTTCTGATTGTGAGGTTGACAAGGCATTTGTTGGGTGATTGGTATCTCTCCTTCCTTAAACCATGATATCTTGTAAGTCTTGGCAAGGGGTTTTAATTTTAATTTAAGTTTATCCACCATGAGTTGCGACACAAAATTTCCTGAGCTACCACTATCAATCATGAGGGTATATAATTTTCCTCCTACAGTACAAGTGGTTTGAAAGATGTTTCATCAAAGCAATTTATCTCCGGCATCAGTTTGGAATTCAAGACTCAATGAATAACTAAGTAATGATCCCCTTGCTCACCTTTAACATTAATTGGTTCCGACTCTTCCGCATTTTCTTGTTCAGACTCATCATCTTCTGAATTTTCAAGGTTATGCTCTTGTTCAATGTAATTGATTTTAGGGGGGTTATTTTTTCTGCAGGCTGCTGATAGGTGACCATACAAGCCACACTTATAGCAGGGTCCAATTGAATTTGCTCACATTAACTATTTTCCCTATTCATTTTGTTTGTGGATTTGGATTTGATGAGATTGACCCAATGACTCATTGTGAATTTTGAGCTTTACTTCCTAGAGATTGCTTAGGTTTGGTTGAATAAAAAATTTTACTGTTGTTTCGTTGTTGTTGTTTTTCAATTTTCAAAGCATGCGATAGGCCTCATCGAGTTTGATTACATGATGAAGGTTTAGTTGATCTTTGATTGACCACTTTAGTCAATTAATGTAATGAGTTATCATTCGTTCTTTAGTTTCATTTAAATCATTTCTGGATTGTTGTTTAGAAAATTCTTCAATGCACTCTTCTATGAGTCGGGTTCCTTGGTGAAGATTATTGTATTCTTGGAATAAGGTTGGAGCATGGTCAGAAGGTGAAAATTTTTCCCACATTTTTTTCTTTCATTCTATCTCAGTTTTGAATTTTTTTACCTCTCCTTACTCTATTATTTTGAAGATTTTTCCACCAAGTTAACGCATGATCAATAAGTTTTAAAGTAACAAACCTAACTTTTTTATTTTCGGAGATTTCTTTTCATTGAAAAAAAAGATCCACTTTCTCTATGTATTCAAGAAACTGTTCAGACTATAATTTACCTTCAAATTCATTGACGTTGATTTTAATCTCGTGATCCCACTCTATTATTTCTATTTTCATTTTGTGATGCTTCATCTTCATTTTCATTGTTTTGGGTATTAGCATTGTTTAGATTTAGTGTAGCCAAAGTATTAGATATTACTTCCATCTGTTGTTGTAAGTTAGCCATCTATTGAATTATCATATGTTGTTAATAAGCTTGTTGATAATTTTATTTATCCATTTTTTTTTAAAAAGAAAGGAATACTTGCCTTACAACCTAAGCTAGTATAAAGATCTTATAGAGCCTATATAAAAAATAACTAGTATAAAATTCATGTTGGTTCATAAACTTGCTTACATCCCTATCATTCAAATTTTAAACAAAAAATAAAATGAAAATGTTGATAAAACTAATAAGAAAAATAACCAATCCAATAACATATATACAAGGTACAATAACATTATAAAGTAAGCTAATATGGTTTTGAAATTTTTCCTTAATCCCTAATAAGATTTTATGTGAATAACAATTTTCGAAGTTCAAATAAGAAAAGTTCAAAAATTTTAAAATTAATTTTAGGAATAAAAGGTCTCCTATACAATGGTTGATTGCTCCTATACGATTCTAATAACACCAAAACTCTTTGATCCTAATTTGAAGGCACTTTGATAACATAAACTCAACCTTTTCATTTAGATACTCAAACAACTAATCGTATATGTTTGCATTTTTCTTTCTATGATATTTGTTAAAGCACTTATCAATATATGATAGAGAATATTGATAGAAAGGGTTTAACACGTCCATCTACATAAATGAAGGTACTATCACCAATCCCACCTTCCCTTTCATCATGTGGGTGTCTAACTTATATGATAAAATTTTTGATAGTTATTACTGATGTTCTGAACTAAAATCCTAACACTCAAATTTTCTCAAAAAGAAAAAACTTACACCTTATCAAAATAAATCAACAATACCTGAAAGTTCTTAGCCTTTATATCCATTTAGCCATGAAATTGCTTCATTGTAGGGTATCACTTTGCTGCAATGCAAATGAGAACTCTCGAATTGCACTAACATTTGATGACCTATAATTATAACAAGCCATCAAAGCAAATACAACATGTTGTTTGGTATCGTATCTTAGGTAGGATTTAAGCTGAATATAGCTTATATCCTATAATATAGAATTTTGGAGACTGTAAATCATATTGTTTAAATAAATCTTATTTTAGCCCTATTATTGATTAAATCCAGGTTTTCTTAGATGCCAACATTTAAAGGATTTAACCAATCATGTATCTTGAATATTGAAACAAATAACCAAATAGTAAATAAGGCCATGGCAAAATTTAACAGTTGTGATGCAAAAAGATTTTAAAACTTTCATGCTTTACTAATTCTGGATTTACTTAATGACATCAAAACGAACAAGGAAAATAATAGCAGTAATAAAAATGGAAGTTCGAAAGAACAACAGCAAACTAACAATCGTGTTACAACAGTAACTAGCAAACTAATTTTGTCTAAAGGAGAAGCAACACTCGGTGGTTGTTTGTCTGCAAGTAGGATTTAGTAAATCCGGATTTCTTAAATCCTGACAGAGATTATATCCAGTTAAATTATGATCAACTGTATAACTGTTTATTTCAGTATTTAAATATCTCGGCTCACATAAGTCTTTAATAATAATTATTGATGACGAAATTAAAATATGTCCCACAACTGCAACGAGATTAATTAAATCATACTTGATCCCGATGATTTAAGGCTGTTTGGCGGCAGGTTTTGAGCAGATCTTAAGCAAAATGTAACTCAAATATTGCCGAAAAGTATTAAAAAAAAGAAGAAGAAGAGGAACTCAAATCCTTTAAGAAAATCTAATCCCGTTTCTCACCCGCTTTACCTTTAATCCCAAGTTTACTAAATCCGGGCATTCGCCAGTTTTAGCCACAATCCACAGCGACTCGCAAACTCCTATCCTCCTTCACACGCCTCCAGCCCTTTCGATGGCTTCTCCAGCCAACTCCCGTCGCTACTCCATCGCTTCTTTGCCGTCGAGGGTTACTGGTGTTGGATTACGGGCGAAGAGAAAGGCGAGGGTTTAGGTTGTTGGCGTCTAGCAGTAATTATATTATTCTTTAATTTGCAATTTAATTTTTTTAATAAAAATTTTGATGCATTTTTTATTAATTAATAATGATGTCAATTAAACAGGACATGTTAATTAAATTAGTTAAGATAATTTAATATTAGTCAATATTTATTTAAATTAAATTAAATTATTTTATTTAATTAATTTTAAAATTTATTAATTATAATTTGAGATGTATATTATGCTTGTATTTTTTTTTTGAACAGCGAGAATGTTAATTTAAATTTTAAATTTGGCTAAATAATTATATTAAGTTATTATAAAGTTAGTAACGTAAACAAATTAATATTATTTTTAATTTAGTTTGACTGAATGAAAATTATTATATACAATTAGCTAATTAGCCTAATAAATTACTAATTAATTATTAACTGAAATAATATCTAGAACTAATTATATTTAATTATTCTAATTTGAAATTATATAGACCAAATAAATATAACAAAATCTCAAATTCATAATAATCATTAAATACAGAAACCCTAAACTAAATAAAATTTAATATCTATCATGTTTAAAATTTTCAAAATATAACCCTCACAAAATTTATTAAATCTAAATTCACAAGGTTTACTGAATACTCTAACGAAAAAATGATGCAAGGGAAATTCCACATGGATGAATTATCAGCTCATCAGTTCTTGAATAAGAAAATAACCAAAAAATTTAGATCATTCACATTTGCTTTAAAAACAGACTTTCTCGGAGAATAATTTTACAGATAAAGCCAATCCAAATGAATCTTTAGGATTTGTTTGGGACGGCTTTGTTGTTGCTCTTTAAGGAAATTTTTTAATATAAAAATATTAAAAAATTATCTTAAAAAATAATAAGAAAATCATCACAAACGAGATCATAGTTAACATAGGCATCAGATCTCAAAACAAGCACAATCAGCAACTTTACTGTGAATAAAAGAAAAGCAAATACTAAAGTATCAATATTGTTAATTTTAAAGGATAAATTAAAAAGAAATATATCTGAAAAGCAGACCGTAGCAAACAAATATTTACAAGGACATAACATTAGTTAGAAAAGCACAAACTAAAGAAAGACTTCTAAATTGTGCAATAAGAGGCGCGCCTCAAGGCGCACCTCTGCGCAATTTGACCCAAAACCGTCTCAAGGCTTACGCAATTCCTCTCCTGGCAGAGGCGTACGTCTCACTTAGACTGAGGCGCACCTCAGAGGCGCAATTGCGCAATTCTGGCAGAGGCGTACGCCTCAAATATATGCTCAATACCGCTCAATACATGCTCGTTACCGCTCAGTATATGCTCGATACTATTAGGTACATACATACTCAATACCGCTTAGTATATGCTCGGTACAGCTAGGTATTTGCTCGGTACTGCTTTCCGTTTCTTAACCGACCTGAACACAATAATCCTAA